>NC_090449.1:327061229-327384809 GCF_031143425.1 Pleurodeles waltl | reverse complement strand
TGGAATGAAAGTGATCCCAGTTCCTTTCTTCCAAAGGAAGAGATCCTGTCAGAAAGGCTCAGCTTTGAGCGTCATGAATATTGTCCCTTAGTCCTTGCATTCCAGTCCAAAGCATAGCCACATAAAGAAAGCAGGTGTGTCTGTTTCCAGTGCAGTGGTTCCAGTCCAATGCATAGCCACATGAAGCAAATAAGCAGGCATGTCTGTTTCTGTAGTGTAGTGGTTATCACGTTCACCTTACACGCGAAAGGTCCCTGGTTCGAGGCCAGGCAGAAACAGCAAGTTGCTGTGCTTTATCACATTATTTGCATTTACCACCTCACCTGACAGGTAAATTGAAATTAAAGAGGCTGTGTCTATCCCTCACCATCGTGAGGTACTACGCTCCAAGGGCATCGGTCTCAACTCACCAAGAGAAGACGATACACCTTACGGCAGTCAGTTGCTCCCTTTTTGACCTTTCCATTGAAGCCTGGGCCTACTGTGGTCAAGCCAGCCAAGGAAGGAAGGTATGAGAGCGAAAATGGCTTTCCTACCTTCACCAAGAACATACACCTTGAGCAAAGAAAGGGCCAGACTTACAAGGCCCTATCGCCACCGGCACATCATCTTTAGTGACGCCCCGGTGGCACTATGTACTGTGCCGTATTTACAAGACGCCGTTCAACCACGTTTTGTGGCTTAACACCACCTTGTAAATACGGCCCCTTCACACGCAGCCCTTTCCCTGGAAGGGGCGTGCAATGGGCGTTGCTCTGGGTGGGCCACTGCAACACCATAGCATTTTGATGCTGCTCCAGTTTTACGAGTTTTTGTAAATCTGTGGCAGCGCCAAAAACTAAGCGCCATACAATGGGTGTCGTTATAGTGGAGAAACGAGCAGAAATGTTTTCATTTCTCCTCATTTTTGCTCTTTCTATGTGTGCTGCACGAACATATCGCCACTGAAGATTTCTGTTGTGCAGGAAGGTGTGCCTTCCTGAACAAAAACAATTTCCCCCTCCACGCAGCCATCCTTGTACCATGGCGCAAGGATGGCTGCGTTGGTGCTCGGCAGCTAATTTAGAGCTGGCGCAGAGGGAAGCACAGGGGTGCGCTGTATTCTACTAAATACGGCGCTTCCCTGCATTTTGAAAATGACTGAGTGCGAGGCTGCCAAATTTGGCAGAGCGTCTCACTCAGTCATCCTCTTGTAATTATGGGCCAAAAGGTCTAAAGGATAGAGGCGTTTTATGTCATGTTCGATGACGACCATGGAAATGACTCTAGTCATATTGCAGAAGAGAGAACCATGTGCATTTTCTTGCCTTGCGATGTATTCGCCCACTCTCTGCCCTCAACCCTAGGAGCAGGGTCTGAGCAGTGGTGCTTCTGTGCCCTCGCTCGTTGGTGTCCGGGTCCAAATCCCCAACACACCCTTTTTAGCAGAAAACACACAAATTTTACTCAAAATACACAAAGCTTGAAGATTCCTCATTCCACTCAAAGCATTGTTGTGCAAAATATTTTTAGCCTCAGGAGAAAAAAAGGATCACCATGCCTTGGCTTCCTTCCTGCTTGCTTTCAGTGTGCTCTGTGTGATGCTTTCACAGGCTCTGGTTTCAGGCATTTAGGCATCAGATATTTGTCTCTACCCGCAGCTGTGACTTTTCAGTACATCTGAGTGTACGCTTGCTGGCTGACAACGCTGCAATTTTCACACTTACTCCTCGCTTTGCGAGCAACTGCTGATCAAGTATAGAGGCAATCGGGCAAACATATGAGGGGAATTTTGCTCCTTCAGTCAAGCCCTCATGCTTGTTTCTGTAGTGTAGTGGTTATCACGTTCGCCTAACACGCGAAAGGTCCCCGGGTTGAGACCGGGCAGAAACAATGGGCAGTGTCTGCTTTTGTGTTTGCTCCCTAAAAGCTTAGTCTCACTCAGGGATGGCCTTTAAAAACTTGTGACCTGTGTAAAACTTGTATTACTATTGCAGGCCGGTAAAAAGTTATCTGCATCTTTGCGTAGTCGTGCATGTGCCTGGTTTCTTATTCTGTTTTTTACTTTTTTTTTTCTTGGCCATGTTATATTGTGGGGCCTTTAAACCTGTCACCTTGATAGGAACATTGCAAGCGGCAGCATCGACAAGTGCAGACTGAGGAGTCAGACCTAAACACAGACTCAGCTGTCAGGATGGCCGAGTGGTCTAAGGCGGCAGCCTCAAGAGAGCTTGATCTTCAGTTAAGCTAAGCATCCTGGTTTGCTCATGTAGTTGTGGGTTCATATCGCACTTCTGATAGGTCTATTTTCTGCCCTTAAATCTTCCTCTGCTTGCACAGCCAGCTCCCCACAACACTATCTTTGCAAGCTGCTGTAGCATATGAAAAGAAATCCACCAACCCTCCGGCTGGGCCCTCAATCAGCATTCCATGTATTTCTGGAAGGGGCATCTCAGTCACGCCTTCTGTTAGAGCTGCACCTTATCACTGTAACTACCATGCTGGTTTCTACTTAAGCAGTTGATTCCATCGTTTGAAGTGAGGCTCTCCTGCCACTTTTGGGCAGAGAAGGCACTGCCCCTGCAACAACAACAGGCAGACAAGCTCAACCTGGGTTTCCTGGTTAGGTGGGCGGAGCAGAATGGCAATGGTCCCTCCTTGTGACTTGAAATTAACATGAAGAAGACAGAGAGGCAGCTGGGAGTAGGCAGTACCCATGCACCCCTGAACACTGTCTTGCGATTTTCACCCAATTCTGAAATGAGTCGGGAGGAAAGGAGGTGATTTTCCTATCGAAGGCCATGCTGGGAATTCAGCCACCCCGCGTCTCCCAGGTGAGTGTTTCAGGCCTGTGAGGCACTCATATAAATCTCGCCTGATCGAGCACTGAGCGAGCAATTGTGCTTGAATACAAGAGGCATGCTCCTCTGGCTCAGGCGCAAGAGATGGCAGGCCCTTCAGTGCTTCTGGTCTGGAAGTCTACGGTGCAAGGGCCCAGGTCCTGCGGAGGCGTACAACTACCAGAAAGGGTCTGCTTTTCTCATCAGCGCCACAGTTCAGCTTGCTAGCATAGGGCTTCTTGACTACCTCTTGCCTTGCTAGAGGCAAAAAAAAAACCCTTGGCACAAAACATCAATTGCTATGGCACGCTTAGAAGGAGAGTCTCCAAGTGGCCCTGCTTTTTCACAAAGACACTTCAGAAGATGTTTGAAAGGCTTTTGCAGCAGCAGGCTCGTTGGTCTAGGGGTATGATTCTCGCTTTGGGTGTGAGAGGTCCCGGGTTCAAATCCCGGACGAGCCCGTGCCTTCATAGGTTCGATCTGTTTTTAAACAGGAGTATTTCTGCTTTCCACTCTTGTAAGATGCCATGGTGGAATGCATTGCATGCTTTCTACTGGTGTCGAGGCAGTTCGGCATGATGAAGGAGTGCGGGATTTCTTTCTAACTGCTTTTTTGTGTTGGAGCAACACTTCTCGTTGGAACATGAAATGCACAGTGCTTCTCCAAAGTAATTGCAGGGCTGGTTTTGAAATCACCTCTTGGAATGAAAGTGATCCCAGTTCCTTTCTTCCAAAGGAAGAGATCCTGTCAGAAAGGCTCAGCTTTGAGCGTCATGAATATTGTCCCTTAGTCCTTGCATTCCAGTCCAAAGCATAGCCACATAAAGAAAGCAGGTGTGTCTGTTTCCAGTGCAGTGGTTCCAGTCCAATGCATAGCCACATGAAGCAAATAAGCAGGCATGTCTGTTTCTGTAGTGTAGTGGTTATCACGTTCGCCTTACACGCGAAAGGTCCCTGGTTCGAGGCCAGGCAGAAACAGCAAGTTGCTGTGCTTTATCACATTATTTGCATTTACCACCTCACCTGACAGGTAAATTGAAATTAAAGAGGCTGTGTCTATCCCTCACCATCGTGAGGTACTACGCTCCAAGGGCATCGGTCTCAACTCACCAAGAGAAGACGATACACCTTACGGCAGTCAGTTGCTCCCTTTTTGACCTTTCATTGAAGCCTGGGCCTACTGTGGTCAAGCCAGCCAAGGAAGGAAGGTATGAGAGCGAAAATGGCTTTCCTACCTTCACCAAGAACATACACCTTGAGCAAAGAAAGGGCCAGACTTACAAGGCCCTATCGCCACCGGCACATCATCTTTAGTGACGCCCCGGTGGCACTATGAACTGTGCCGTATTTACAAGACGCCGTTCAACCACGTTTTGTGGCTTAACACCACCTTGTAAATACGGCCCCTTCACACGCAGCCCTTTCCCTGGAAGGGGCGTGCAATGGGCGTTGCTCTGGGTGGGCCACTGCAACACCATAGCATTTTGATGCTGCTCCAGTTTTACGAGTTTTTGTAAATCTGTGGCAGCGCCAAAATCCAAGCGCCATACAATGGGTGTCGTTATAGTGGAGAAACGAGCAGAAATGTTTTCATTTCTCCTCATTTTTGCTCTTTCTATGTGTGCTGCACGAATATATCGCCACTGAAGATTTCTGTTGTGCAGGATGGCGTGCCTTCCTGAACAAAAACAATTTCCCCCTCCACGCAGCCATCCTTGTACCATGGCGCAAGGATGGCTGCGTTGGTGCTCGGCAGCTAATTTAGAGCTGGCGCAGAGGGAAGCACAGGGGTGCGCTGTATTCTACTAAATACGGCGCTTTCCTGCATTTTGAAAATGACTGAGTGCGAGGCTGCCAA
The DNA here is from genome assembly GCF_031143425.1 of Pleurodeles waltl. NCBI lineage: Eukaryota > Metazoa > Chordata > Amphibia > Caudata > Salamandridae > Pleurodeles > Pleurodeles waltl. The sequence goes on along the minus strand of NC_090449.1, from coordinate 327,380,132 downwards.
ATTTGGCAGAGCGTCTCACTCAGTCATCCTCTTGTAATTATGGGCCAAAAGGTCTAAAGGATAGAGGCGTTTTATGTCATGTTCGATGACGACCATGGAAATGACTCTAGTCATATTGCAGAAGAGAGAACCATGTGCATTTTCTTGCCTTGCGATGTATTCGCCCACTCTCTGCCCTCAACCCTAGGAGCAGGGTCTGAGCAGTGGTGCTTCTGTGCCCTCGCTCGTTGGTGTCCGGGTCCAAATCCCCAACACACCCTTTTTAGCAGAAAACACACAAATTTTACTCAAAATACACAAAGCTTGAAGATTCCTCATTCCACTCAAAGCATTGTTGTGCAAAATATTTTTAGCCTCAGGAGAAAAAAAGGATCACCATGCCTTGGCTTCCTTCCTGCTTGCTTTCAGTGTGCTCTGTGTGATGCTTTCACAGGCTCTGGTTTCAGGCATTTAGGCATCAGATATTTGTCTCTACCCGCAGCTGTGACTTTTCAGTACATCTGAGTGTACGCTTGCTGGCTGACAACGCTGCAATTTTCACACTTACTCCTCGCTTTGCGAGCAACTGCTGATCAAGTATAGAGGCAATCGGGCAAACATATGAGGGGAATTTTGCTCCTTCAGTCAAGCCCTCATGCTTGTTTCTGTAGTGTAGTGGTTATCACGTTCGCCTAACACGCGAAAGGTCCCCGGTTCGAGACCGGGCAGAAACAATGGGCAGTGTCTGCTTTTGTGTTTGCTCCCTAAAAGCTTAGTCTCACTCAGGGATGGCCTTTAAAAACTTGTGACCTGTGTAAAACTTGTATTACTATTGCAGGCCGGTAAAAAGTTATCTGCATCTTTGCGTAGTCGTGCATGTGCCTGGTTTCTTATTCTGTTTTTTACTTTTTTTTTTCTTGGCCATGTTATATTGTGGGGCCTTTAAACCTGTCACCTTGATAGGAACATTGCAAGCGGCAGCATCGACAAGTGCAGACTGAGGAGTCAGACCTAAACACAGACTCAGCTGTCAGGATGGCCGAGTGGTCTAAGGCGGCAGCCTCAAGAGAGCTTGATCTTCAGTTAAGCTAAGCATCCTGGTTTGCTCATGTAGTTGTGGGTTCATATCGCACTTCTGATAGGTCTATTTTCTGCCCTTAAATCTTCCTCTGCTTGCACAGCCAGCTCCCCACAACACTATCTTTGCAAGCTGCTGTAGCATATGAAAAGAAATCCACCAACCCTCCGGCTGGGCCCTCAATCAGCATTCCATGTATTTCTGGAAGGGGCATCTCAGTCACGCCTTCTGTTAGAGCTGCACCTTATCACTGTAACTACCATGCTGGTTTCTACTTAAGCAGTTGATTCCATCGTTTGAAGTGAGGCTCTCCTGCCACTTTTGGGCAGAGAAGGCACTGCCCCTGCAACAACAACAGGCAGACAAGCTCAACCTGGGTTTCCTGGTTAGGTGGGCGGAGCAGAATGGCAATGGTCCCTCCTTGTGACTTGAAATTAACATGAAGAAGACAGAGAGGCAGCTGGGAGTAGGCAGTACCCATGCACCCCTGAACACTGTCTTGCGATTTTCACCCAATTCTGAAATGAGTCGGGAGGAAAGGAGGTGATTTTCCTATCGAAGGCCATTCTGGGAATTCAGCCACCCCGCGTCTCCCAGGTGAGTGTTTCAGGCCTGTGAGGCACTCATATAAATCTCGCCTGATCGAGCACTGAGCGAGCAATTGTGCTTGAATACAAGAGGCATGCTCCTCTGGCTCAGGCGCAAGAGATGGCAGGCCCTTCAGTGCTTCTGGTCTGGAAGTCTACGGTGCAAGGGCCCAGGTCCTGCGGAGGCGTACAACTACCAGAAAGGGTCTGCTTTTCTCATCAGCGCCACAGTTCAGCTTGCTAGCATAGGGCTTCTTGACTACCTCTTGCCTTGCTAGAGGCAAAAAAAAAACCCTTGGCACAAAACATCAATTGCTATGGCACGCTTAGAAGGAGAGTCTCCAAGTGGCCCTGCTTTTTCACAAAGACACTTCAGAAGATGTTTGAAAGGCTTTTGCAGCAGCAGGCTCGTTGGTCTAGGGGTATGATTCTCGCTTTGGGTGTGAGAGGTCCCGGGTTCAAATCCCGGACGAGCCCGTGCCTTCATAGGTTCGATCTGTTTTTAAACAGGAGTATTTCTGCTTTCCACTCTTGTAAGATGCCATGGTGGAATGCATTGCATGCTTTCTACTGGTGTCGAGGCAGTTCGGCATGATGAAGGAGTGCGGGATTTCTTTCTAACTGCTTTTTTGTGTTGGAGCAGCACTTCTCGTTGGAACATGAAATGCACAGTGCTTCTCCAAAGTAATTGCAGGGCTGGTTTTGAAATCACCTCTTGGAATGAAAGTGATCCCAGTTCCTTTCTTCCAAAGGAAGAGATCCTGTCAGAAAGGCTCAGCTTTGAGCGTCATGAATATTGTCCCTTAGTCCTTGCATTCCAGTCCAAAGCATAGCCACATAAAGAAAGCAGGTGTGTCTGTTTCCAGTGCAGTGGTTCCAGTCCAATGCATAGCCACATGAAGCAAATAAGCAGGCATGTCTGTTTCTGTAGTGTAGTGGTTATCACGTTCGCCTTACACGCGAAAGGTCCCTGGTTCGAGGCCAGGCAGAAACAGCAAGTTGCTGTGCTTTATCACATTATTTGCATTTACCACCTCACCTGACAGGTAAATTGAAATTAAAGAGGCTGTGTCTATCCCTCACCATCGTGAGGTACTACGCTCCAAGGGCATCGGTCTCAACTCACCAAGAGAAGACGATACACCTTACGGCAGTCAGTTGCTCCCTTTTTGACCTTTCCATTGAAGCCTGGGCCTACTGTGGTCAAGCCAGCCAAGGAAGGAAGGTATGAGAGCGAAAATGGCTTTCCTACCTTCACCAAGAACATACACCTTGAGCAAAGAAAGGGCCAGACTTACAAGGCCCTATCGCCACCGGCACATCATCTTTAGTGACGCCCCGGTGGCACTATGTACTGTGCCGTATTTACAAGACGCCGTTCAACCACGTTTTGTGGCTTAACACCACCTTGTAAATACGGCCCCTTCACACGCAGCCCTTTCCCTGGAAGGGGCGTGCAATGGGCGTTGCTCTGGGTGGGCCACTGCAACACCATAGCATTTTGATGCTGCTCCAGTTTTACGAGTTTTTGTAAATCTGTGGCAGCGCCAAAATCCAAGCGCCATACAATGGGTGTCGTTATAGTGGAGAAACGAGCAGAAATGTTTTCATTTCTCCTCATTTTTGCTCTTTCTATGTGTGCTGCACGAACATATCGCCACTGAAGATTTCTGTTGTGCAGGAAGGTGTGCCTTCCTGAACAAAAACAATTTCCCCCTCCACGCAGCCATCCTTGTACCATGGCGCAAGGATGGCTGCGTTGGTGCTCGGCAGCTAATTTAGAGCTGGCGCAGAGGGAAGCACAGGGGTGCGCTGTATTCTACTAAATACGGCGCTTCCCTGCATTTTGAAAATGACTGAGTGCGAGGCTGCCAAATTTGGCAGAGCGTCTCACTCAGTCATCCTCTTGTAATTATGGGCCAAAAGGTCTAAAGGATAGAGGCGTTTTATGTCATGTTCGATGACGACCATGGAAATGACTCTAGTCATATTGCAGAAGAGAGAACCATGTGCATTTTCTTGCCTTGCGATGTATTCGCCCACTCTCTGCCCTCAACCCTAGGAGCAGGGTCTGAGCAGTGGTGCTTCTGTGCCCTCGCTCGTTGGTGTCCGGGTCCAAATCCCCAACACACCCTTTTTAGCAGAAAACACACAAATTTTACTCAAAATACACAAAGCTTGAAGATTCCTCATTCCACTCAAAGCATTGTTGTGCAAAATATTTTTAGCCTCAGGAGAAAAAAAGGATCACCATGCCTTGGCTTCCTTCCTGCTTGCTTTCAGTGTGCTCTGTGTGATGCTTTCACAGGCTCTGGTTTCAGGCATTTAGGCATCAGATATTTGTCTCTACCCGCAGCTGTGACTTTTCAGTACATCTGAGTGTACGCTTGCTGGCTGACAACGCTGCAATTTTCACACTTACTCCTCGCTTTGCGAGCAACTGCTGATCAAGTATAGAGGCAATCGGGCAAACATATGAGGGGAATTTTGCTCCTTCAGTCAAGCCCTCATGCTTGTTTCTGTAGTGTAGTGGTTATCACGTTCGCCTAACACGCGAAAGGTCCCCGGTTCGAGACCGGGCAGAAACAATGGGCAGTGTCTGCTTTTGTGTTTGCTCCCTAAAAGCTTAGTCTCACTCAGGGATGGCCTTTAAAAACTTGTGACCTGTGTAAAACTTGTATTACTATTGCAGGCCGGTAAAAAGTTATCTGCATCTTTGCGTAGTCGTGCATGTGCCTGGTTTCTTATTCTGTTTTTTACTTTTTTTTTTCTTGGCCATGTTATATTGTGGGGCCTTTAAACCTGTCACCTTGATAGGAACATTGCAAGCGGCAGCATCGACAAGTGCAGACTGAGGAGTCAGACCTAAACACAGACTCAGCTGTCAGGATGGCCGAGTGGTCTAAGGCGGCAGCCTCAAGAGAGCTTGATCTTCAGTTAAGCTAAGCATCCTGGTTTGCTCATGTAGTTGTGGGTTCATATCGCACTTCTGATAGGTCTATTTTCTGCCCTTAAATCTTCCTCTGCTTGCACAGCCAGCTCCCCACAACACTATCTTTGCAAGCTGCTGTAGCATATGAAAAGAAATCCACCAACCCTCCGGCTGGGCCCTCAATCAGCATTCCATGTATTTCTGGAAGGGGCATCTCAGTCACGCCTTCTGTTAGAGCTGCACCTTATCACTGTAACTACCATGCTGGTTTCTACTTAAGCAGTTGATTCCATCGTTTGAAGTGAGGCTCTCCTGCCACTTTTGGGCAGAGAAGGCACTGCCCCTGCAACAACAACAGGCAGACAAGCTCAACCTGGGTTTCCTGGTTAGGTGGGCGGAGCAGAATGGCAATGGTCCCTCCTTGTGACTTGAAATTAACATGAAGAAGACAGAGAGGCAGCTGGGAGTAGGCAGTACCCATGCACCCCTGAACACTGTCTTGCGATTTTCACCCAATTCTGAAATGAGTCGGGAGGAAAGGAGGTGATTTTCCTATCGAAGGCCATTCTGGGAATTCAGCCACCCCGCGTCTCCCAGGTGAGTGTTTCAGGCCTGTGAGGCACTCATATAAATCTCGCTTGATCGAGCACTGAGCGAGCAATTGTGCTTGAATACAAGAGGCATGCTCCTCTGGCTCAGGTGCAAGAGATGGCAGGCCCTTCAGTGCTTCTGGTCTGGAAGTCTACGGTGCAAGGGCCCAGGTCCTGCGGAGGCGTACAACTACCAGAAAGGGTCTGCTTTTCTCATCAGCGCCACAGTTCAGCTTGCTAGCATAGGGCTTCTTGACTACCTCTTGCCTTGCTAGAGGCAAAAAAAAAACCCTTGGCACAAAACATCAATTGCTATGGCACGCTTAGAAGGAGAGTCTCCAAGTGGCCCTGCTTTTTCACAAAGACACTTCAGAAGATGTTTGAAAGGCTTTTGCAGCAGCAGGCTCGTTGGTCTAGGGGTATGATTCTCGCTTTGGGTGTGAGAGGTCCCGGGTTCAAATCCCGGACGAGCCCGTGCCTTCATAGGTTCGATCTGTTTTTAAACAGGAGTATTTCTGCTTTCCACTCTTGTAAGATGCCATGGTGGAATGCATTGCATGCTTTCTACTGGTGTCGAGGCAGTTCGGCATGATGAAGGAGTGCGGGATTTCTTTCTAACTGCTTTTTTGTGTTGGAGCAGCACTTCTCGTTGGAACATGAAATGCACAGTGCTTCTCCAAAGTAATTGCAGGGCTGGTTTTGAAATCACCTCTTGGAATGAAAGTGATCCCAGTTCCTTTCTTCCAAAGGAAGAGATCCTGTCAGAAAGGCTCAGCTTTGAGCGTCATGAATATTGTCCCTTAGTCCTTGCATTCCAGTCCAAAGCATAGCCACATAAAGAAAGCAGGTGTGTCTGTTTCCAGTGCAGTGGTTCCAGTCCAATGCATAGCCACATGAAGCAAATAAGCAGGCATGTCTGTTTCTGTAGTGTAGTGGTTATCACGTTCACCTTACACGCGAAAGGTCCCTGGTTCGAGGCCAGGCAGAAACAGCAAGTTGCTGTGCTTTATCACATTATTTGCATTTACCACCTCACCTGACAGGTAAATTGAAATTAAAGAGGCTGTGTCTATCCCTCACCATCGTGAGGTACTACGCTCCAAGGGCATCGGTCTCAACTCACCAAGAGAAGACGATACACCTTACGGCAGTCAGTTGCTCCCTTTTTGACCTTTCCATTGAAGCCTGGGCCTACTGTGGTCAAGCCAGCCAAGGAAGGAAGGTATGAGAGCGAAAATGGCTTTCCTACCTTCACCAAGAACATACACCTTGAGCAAAGAAAGGGCCAGACTTACAAGGCCCTATCGCCACCGGCACATCATCTTTAGTGACGCCCCGGTGGCACTATGTACTGTGCCGTATTTACAAGACGCCGTTCAACCACGTTTTGTGGCTTAACACCACCTTGTAAATACGGCCCCTTCACACGCAGCCCTTTCCCTGGAAGGGGCGTGCAATGGGCGTTGCTCTGGGTGGGCCACTGCAACACCATAGCATTTTGATGCTGCTCCAGTTTTACGAGTTTTTGTAAATCTGTGGCAGCGCCAAAATCCAAGCGCCATACAATGGGTGTCGTTATAGTGGAGAAACGAGCAGAAATGTTTTCATTTCTCCTCATTTTTGCTCTTTCTATGTGTGCTGCACGAACATATCGCCACTGAAGATTTCTGTTGTGCAGGAAGGTGTGCCTTCCTGAACAAAAACAATTTCCCCCTCCACGCAGCCATCCTTGTACCATGGCGCAAGGATGGCTGCGTTGGTGCTCGGCAGCTAATTTAGAGCTGGCGCAGAGGGAAGCACAGGGGTGCGCTGTATTCTACTAAATACGGCGCTTCCCTGCATTTTGAAAATGACTGAGTGCGAGGCTGCCAAATTTGGCAGAGCGTCTCACTCAGTCATCCTCTTGTAATTATGGGCCAAAAGGTCTAAAGGATAGAGGCGTTTTATGTCATGTTCGATGACGACCATGGAAATGACTCTAGTCATATTGCAGAAGAGAGAACCATGTGCATTTTCTTGCCTTGCGATGTATTCGCCCACTCTCTGCCCTCAACCCTAGGAGCAGGGTCTGAGCAGTGGTGCTTCTGTGCCCTCGCTCGTTGGTGTCCGGGTCCAAATCCCCAACACACCCTTTTTAGCAGAAAACACACAAATTTTACTCAAAATACACAAAGCTTGAAGATTCCTCATTCCACTCAAAGCATTGTTGTGCAAAATATTTTTAGCCTCAGGAGAAAAAAAAGGATCACCATGCCTTGGCTTCCTTCCTGCTTGCTTTCAGTGTGCTCTGTGTGATGCTTTCACAGGCTCTGGTTTCAGGCATTTAGGCATCAGATATTTGTCTCTACCCGCAGCTGTGACTTTTCAGTACATCTGAGTGTACGCTTGCTGGCTGACAACGCTGCAATTTTCACACTTACTCCTCGCTTTGCGAGCAACTGCTGATCAAGTATAGAGGCAATCGGGCAAACATATGAGGGGAATTTTGCTCCTTCAGTCAAGCCCTCATGCTTGTTTCTGTAGTGTAGTGGTTATCACGTTCGCCTAACACGCGAAAGGTCCCCGGTTCGAGACCGGGCAGAAACAATGGGCAGTGTCTGCTTTTGTGTTTGCTCCCTAAAAGCTTAGTCTCACTCAGGGATGGCCTTTAAAAACTTGTGACCTGTGTAAAACTTGTATTACTATTGCAGGCCGGTAAAAAGTTATCTGCATCTTTGCGTAGTCGTGCATGTGCCTGGTTTCTTATTCTGTTTTTTACTTTTTTTTTTCTTGGCCATGTTATATTGTGGGGCCTTTAAACCTGTCACCTTGATAGGAACATTGCAAGCGGCAGCATCGACAAGTGCAGACTGAGGAGTCAGACCTAAACACAGACTCAGCTGTCAGGATGGCCGAGTGGTCTAAGGCGGCAGCCTCAAGAGAGCTTGATCTTCAGTTAAGCTAAGCATCCTGGTTTGCTCATGTAGTTGTGGGTTCATATCGCACTTCTGATAGGTCTATTTTCTGCCCTTAAATCTTCCTCTGCTTGCACAGCCAGCTCCCCACAACACTATCTTTGCAAGCTGCTGTAGCATATGAAAAGAAATCCACCAACCCTCCGGCTGGGCCCTCAATCAGCATTCCATGTATTTCTGGAAGGGGCATCTCAGTCACGCCTTCTGTTAGAGCTGCACCTTATCACTGTAACTACCATGCTGGTTTCTACTTAAGCAGTTGATTCCATCGTTTGAAGTGAGGCTCTCCTGCCACTTTTGGGCAGAGAAGGCACTGCCCCTGCAACAACAACAGGCAGACAAGCTCAACCTGGGTTTCCTGGTTAGGTGGGCGGAGCAGAATGGCAATGGTCCCTCCTTGTGACTTGAAATTAACATGAAGAAGACAGAGAGGCAGCTGGGAGTAGGCAGTACCCATGCACCCCTGAACACTGTCTTGCGATTTTCACCCAATTCTGAAATGAGTCGGGAGGAAAGGAGGTGATTTTCCTATCGAAGGCCATTCTGGGAATTCAGCCACCCCGCGTCTCCCAGGTGAGTGTTTCAGGCCTGTGAGGCACTCATATAAATCTCGCCTGATCGAGCACTGAGCGAGCAATTGTGCTTGAATACAAGAGGCATGCTCCTCTGGCTCAGGCGCAAGAGATGGCAGGCCCTTCAGTGCTTCTGGTCTGGAAGTCTACGGTGCAAGGGCCCAGGTCCTGCGGAGGCGTACAACTACCAGAAAGGGTCTGCTTTTCTCATCAGCGCCACAGTTCAGCTTGCTAGCATAGGGCTTCTTGACTACCTCTTGCCTTGCTAGAGGCAAAAAAAAAACCCTTGGCACAAAACATCAATTGCTATGGCACGCTTAGAAGGAGAGTCTCCAAGTGGCCCTGCTTTTTCACAAAGACACTTCAGAAGATGTTTGAAAGGCTTTTGCAGCAGCAGGCTAGTTGGTCTAGGGGTATGATTCTCGCTTTGGGTGTGAGAGGTCCCGGGTTCAAATCCCGGACGAGCCCGTGCCTTCATAGGTTCGATCTGTTTTTAAACAGGAGTATTTCTGCTTTCCACTCTTGTAAGATGCCATGGTGGAATGCATTGCATGCTTTCTACTGGTGTCGAGGCAGTTCGGCATGATGAAGGAGTGCGGGATTTCTTTCTAACTGCTTTTTTGTGTTGGAGCAGCACTTCTCGTTGGAACATGAAATGCACAGTGCTTCTCCAAAGTAATTGCAGAGCTGGTTTTGAAATCACCTCTTGGAATGAAAGTGATCCCAGTTCCTTTCTTCCAAAGGAAGAGATCCTGTCAGAAAGGCTCAGCTTTGAGCGTCATGAATATTGTCCCTTAGTCCTTGCATTCCAGTCCAAAGCATAGCCACATAAAGAAAGCAGGTGTGTCTGTTTCCAGTGCAGTGGTTCCAGTCCAATGCATAGCCACATGAAGCAAATAAGCAGGCATGTCTGTTTCTGTAGTGTAGTGGTTATCACGTTCGCCTTACACGCGAAAGGTCCCTGGTTCGAGGCCAGGCAGAAACAGCAAGTTGCTGTGCTTTATCACATTATTTGCATTTACCACCTCACCTGACAGGTAAATTGAAATTAAAGAGGCTGTGTCTATCCCTCACCATCGTGAGGTACTACGCTCCAAGGGCATCGGTCTCAACTCACCAAGAGAAGACGATACACCTTACGGCAGTCAGTTGCTCCCTTTTTGACCTTTCCATTGAAGCCTGGGCCTACTGTGGTCAAGCCAGCCAAGGAAGGAAGGTATGAGAGCGAAAATGGCTTTCCTACCTTCACCAAGAACATACACCTTGAGCAAAGAAAGGGCCAGACTTACAAGGCCCTATCGCCACCGGCACATCATCTTTAGTGACGCCCCGGTGGCACTATGTACTGTGCCGTATTTACAAGACGCCGTTCAACCACGTTTTGTGGCTTAACACCACCTTGTAAATACGGCCCCTTCACACGCAGCCCTTTCCCTGGAAGGGGCGTGCAATGGGCGTTGCTCTGGGTGGGCCACTGCAACACCATAGCATTTTGATGCTGCTCCAGTTTTACGAGTTTTTGTAAATCTGTGGCAGCGCCAAAATCCAAGCGCCATACAATGGGTGTCGTTATAGTGGAGAAACGAGCAGAAATGTTTTCATTTCTCCTCATTTTTGCTCTTTCTATGTGTGCTGCACGAACATATCGCCACTGAAGATTTCTGTTGTGCAGGAAGGTGTGCCTTCCTGAACAAAAACAATTTCCCCCTCCACGCAGCCATCCTTGTACCATGGCGCAAGGATGGCTGCGTTGGTGCTCGGCAGCTAATTTAGAGCTGGCGCAGAGGGAAGCACAGGGGTGCGCTGTATTCTACTAAATACGGCGCTTCCCTGCATTTTGAAAATGACTGAGTGCGAGGCTGCCAAATTTGGCAGAGCGTCTCACTCAGTCATCCTCTTGTAATTATGGGCCAAAAGGTCTAAAGGATAGAGGCGTTTTATGTCATGTTCGATGACGACCATGGAAATGACTCTAGTCATATTGCAGAAGAGAGAACCATGTGCATTTTCTTGCCTTGCGATGTATTCGCCCACTCTCTGCCCTCAACCCTAGGAGCAGGGTCTGAGCAGTGGTGCTTCTGTGCCCTCGCTCGTTGGTGTCCGGGTCCAAATCCCCAACACACCCTTTTTAGCAGAAAACACACAAATTTTACTCAAAATACACAAAGCTTGAAGATTCCTCATTCCACTCAAAGCATTGTTGTGCAAAATATTTTTAGCCTCAGGAGAAAAAAAGGATCACCATGCCTTGGCTTCCTTCCTGCTTGCTTTCAGTGTGCTCTGTGTGATGCTTTCACAGGCTCTGGTTTCAGGCATTTAGGCATCAGATATTTGTCTCTACCCGCAGCTGTGACTTTTCAGTACATCTGAGTGTACGCTTGCTGGCTGACAACGCTGCAATTTTCACACTTACTCCTCGCTTTGCGAGCAACTGCTGATCAAGTATAGAGGCAATCGGGCAAACATATGAGGGGAATTTTGCTCCTTCAGTCAAGCCCTCATGCTTGTTTCTGTAGTGTAGTGGTTATCACGTTCGCCTAACACGCGAAAGGTCCCCGGGTCGAGACCGGGCAGAAACAATGGGCAGTGTCTGCTTTTGTGTTTGCTCCCTAAAAGCTTAGTCTCACTCAGGGATGGCCTTTAAAAACTTGTGACCTGTGTAAAACTTGTATTACTATTGCAGGCCGGTAAAAAGTTATCTGCATCTTTGCGTAGTCGTGCATGTGCCTGGTTTCTTATTCTGTTTTTTACTTTTTTTTTTCTTGGCCATGTTATATTGTGGGGCCTTTAAACCTGTCACCTTGATAGGAACATTGCAAGCGGCAGCATCGACAAGTGCAGACTGAGGAGTCAGACCTAAACACAGACTCAGCTGTCAGGATGGCCGAGTGGTCTAAGGCGGCAGCCTCAAGAGAGCTTGATCTTCAGTTAAGCTAAGCATCCTGGTTTGCTCATGTAGTTGTGGGTTCATATCGCACTTCTGATAGGTCTATTTTCTGCCCTTAAATCTTCCTCTGCTTGCACAGCCAGCTCCCCACAACACTATCTTTGCAAGCTGCTGTAGCATATGAAAAGAAATCCACCAACCCTCCGGCTGGGCCCTCAATCAGCATTCCATGTATTTCTGGAAGGGGCATCTCAGTCACGCCTTCTGTTAGAGCTGCACCTTATCACTGTAACTACCATGCTGGTTTCTACTTAAGCAGTTGATTCCATCGTTTGAAGTGAGGCTCTCCTGCCACTTTTGGGCAGAGAAGGCACTGCCCCTGCAACAACAACAGGCAGACAAGCTCAACCTGGGTTTCCTGGTTAGGTGGGCGGAGCAGAATGGCAATGGTCCCTCCTTGTGACTTGAAATTAACATGAAGAAGACAGAGAGGCAGCTGGGAGTAGGCAGTACCCATGCACCCCTGAACACTGTCTTGCGATTTTCACCCAATTCTGAAATGAGTCGGGAGGAAAGGAGGTGATTTTCCTATCGAAGGCCATTCTGGGAATTCAGCCACCCCGCGTCTCCCAGGTGAGTGTTTCAGGCCTGTGAGGCACTCATATAAATCTCGCCTGATCGAGCACTGAGCGAGCAATTGTGCTTGAATACAAGAGGCATGCTCCTCTGGCTCAGGCGCAAGAGATGGCAGGCCCTTCAGTGCTTCTGGTCTGGAAGTCTACGGTGCAAGGGCCCAGGTCCTGCGGAGGCGTACAACTACCAGAAAGGGTCTGCTTTTCTCATCAGCGCCACAGTTCAGCTTGCTAGCATAGGGCTTCTTGACTACCTCTTGCCTTGCTAGAGGCAAAAAAAAAACCCTTGGCACAAAACATCAATTGCTATGGCACGCTTAGAAGGAGAGTCTCCAAGTGGCCCTGCTTTTTCACAAAGACACTTCAGAAGATGTTTGAAAGGCTTTTGCAGCAGCAGGCTCGTTGGTCTAGGGGTATGATTCTCGCTTTGGGTGTGAGAGGTCCCGGGTTCAAATCCCGGACGAGCCCGTGCCTTCATAGGTTCGATCTGTTTTTAAACAGGAGTATTTCTGCTTTCCACTCTTGTAAGATGCCATGGTGGAATGCATTGCATGCTTTCTACTGGTGTCGAGGCAGTTCGGCATGATGAAGGAGTGCGGGATTTCTTTCTAACTGCTTTTTTGTGTTGGAGCAGCACTTCTCGTTGGAACATGAAATGCACAGTGCTTCTCCAAAGTAATTGCAGGGCTGGTTTTGAAATCACCTCTTGGAATGAAAGTGATCCCAGTTCCTTTCTTCCAAAGGAAGAGATCCTGTCAGAAAGGCTCAGCTTTGAGCGTCATGAATATTGTCCCTTAGTCCTTGCATTCCAGTCCAAAGCATAGCCACATAAAGAAAGCAGGTGTGTCTGTTTCCAGTGCAGTGGTTCCAGTCCAATGCATAGCCACATGAAGCAAGTAAGCAGGCATGTCTGTTTCTGTAGTGTAGTGGTTATCACGTTCGCCTTACACGCGAAAGGTCCCTGGTTCGAGGCCAGGCAGAAACAGCAAGTTGCTGTGCTTTATCACATTATTTGCATTTACCACCTCACCTGACAGGTAAATTGAAATTAAAGAGGCTGTGTCTATCCCTCACCATCGTGAGGTACTACGCTCCAAGGGCATCGGTCTCAACTCACCAAGAGAAGACGATACACCTTACGGCAGTCAGTTGCTCCCTTTTTGACCTTTCCATTGAAGCCTGGGCCTACTGTGGTCAAGCCAGCCAAGGAAGGAAGGTATGAGAGCGAAAATGGCTTTCCTACCTTCACCAAGAACATACACCTTGAGCAAAGAAAGGGCCAGACTTACAAGGCCCTATCGCCACCGGCACATCATCTTTAGTGACGCCCCGGTGGCACTATGTACTGTGCCGTATTTACAAGACGCCGTTCAACCACGTTTTGTGGCTTAACACCACCTTGTAAATACGGCCCCTTCACACGCAGCCCTTTCCCTGGAAGGGGCGTGCAATGGGCGTTGCTCTGGGTGGGCCACTGCAACACCATAGCATTTTGATGCTGCTCCAGTTTTACGAGTTTTTGTAAATCTGTGGCAGCGCCAAAAACTAAGCGCCATACAATGGGTGTCGTTATAGTGGAGAAACGAGCAGAAATGTTTTCATTTCTCCTCATTTTTGCTCTTTCTATGTGTGCTGCACGAACATATCGCCACTGAAGATTTCTGTTGTGCAGGAAGGTGTGCCTTCCTGAACAAAAACAATTTCCCCCTCCACGCAGCCATCCTTGTACCATGGCGCAAGGATGGCTGCGTTGGTGCTCGGCAGCTAATTTAGAGCTGGCGCAGAGGGAAGCACAGGGGTGCGCTGTATTCTACTAAATACGGCGCTTCCCTGCATTTTGAAAATGACTGAGTGCGAGGCTGCCAAATTTGGCAGAGCGTCTCACTCAGTCATCCTCTTGTAATTATGGGCCAAAAGGTCTAAAGGATAGAGGCGTTTTATGTCATGTTCGATGACGACCATGGAAATGACTCTAGTCATATTGCAGAAGAGAGAACCATGTGCATTTTCTTGCCTTGCGATGTATTCGCCCACTCTCTGCCCTCAACCCTAGGAGCAGGGTCTGAGCAGTGGTGCTTCTGTGCCCTCGCTCGTTGGTGTCCGGGTCCAAATCCCCAACACACCCTTTTTAGCAGAAAACACACAAATTTTACTCAAAATACACAAAGCTTGAAGATTCCTCATTCCACTCAAAGCATTGTTGTGCAAAATATTTTTAGCCTCAGGAGAAAAAAAGGATCACCATGCCTTGGCTTCCTTCCTGCTTGCTTTCAGTGTGCTCTGTGTGATGCTTTCACAGGCTCTGGTTTCAGGCATTTAGGCATCAGATATTTGTCTCTACCCGCAGCTGTGACTTTTCAGTACATCTGAGTGTACGCTTGCTGGCTGACAACGCTGCAATTTTCACACTTACTCCTCGCTTTGCGAGCAACTGCTGATCAAGTATAGAGGCAATCGGGCAAACATATGAGGGGAATTTTGCTCCTTCAGTCAAGCCCTCATGCTTGTTTCTGTAGTGTAGTGGTTATCACGTTCGCCTAACACGCGAAAGGTCCCCGGGTCGAGACCGGGCAGAAACAATGGGCAGTGTCTGCTTTTGTGTTTGCTCCCTAAAAGCTTAGTCTCACTCAGGGATGGCCTTTAAAAACTTGTGACCTGTGTAAAACTTGTATTACTATTGCAGGCCGGTAAAAAGTTATCTGCATCTTTGCGTAGTCGTGCATGTGCCTGGTTTCTTATTCTGTTTTTTACTTTTTTTTTTCTTGGCCATGTTATATTGTGGGGCCTTTAAACCTGTCACCTTGATAGGAACATTGCAAGCGGCAGTATCGACAAGTGCAGACTGAGGAGTCAGACCTAAACACAGACTCAGCTGTCAGGATGGCCGAGTGGTCTAAGGCGGCAGCCTCAAGAGAGCTTGATCTTCAGTTAAGCTAAGCATCCTGGTTTGCTCATGTAGTTGTGGGTTCATATCGCACTTCTGATAGGTCTATTTTCTGCCCTTAAATCTTCCTCTGCTTGCACAGCCAGCTCCCCACAACACTATCTTTGCAAGCTGCTGTAGCATATGAAAAGAAATCCACCAACCCTCCGGCTGGGCCCTCAATCAGCATTCCATGTATTTCTGGAAGGGGCATCTCAGTCACGCCTTCTGTTAGAGCTGCACCTTATCACTGTAACTACCATGCTGGTTTCTACTTAAGCAGTTGATTCCATCGTTTGAAGTGAGGCTCTCCTGCCACTTTTGGGCAGAGAAGGCACTGCCCCTGCAACAACAACAGGCAGACAAGCTCAACCTGGGTTTCCTGGTTAGGTGGGCGGAGCAGAATGGCAATGGTCCCTCCTTGTGACTTGAAATTAACATGAAGAAGACAGAGAGGCAGCTGGGAGTAGGCAGTACCCATGCACCCCTGAACACTGTCTTGCGATTTTCACCCAATTCTGAAATGAGTCGGGAGGAAAGGAGGTGATTTTCCTATCGAAGGCCATTCTGGGAATTCAGCCACCCCGCGTCTCCCAGGTGAGTGTTTCAGGCCTGTGAGGCACTCATATAAATCTCGCCTGATCGAGCACTGAGCGAGCAATTGTGCTTGAATACAAGAGGCATGCTCCTCTGGCTCAGGCGCAAGAGATGGCAGGCCCTTCAGTGCTTCTGGTCTGGAAGTCTACGGTGCAAGGGCCCAGGTCCTGCGGAGGCGTACAACTACCAGAAAGGGTCTGCTTTTCTCATCAGCGCCACAGTTCAGCTTGCTAGCATAGGGCTTCTTGACTACCTCTTGCCTTGCTAGAGGCAAAAAAAAAACCCTTGGCACAAAACATCAATTGCTATGGCACGCTTAGAAGGAGAGTCTCCAAGTGGCCCTGCTTTTTCACAAAGACACTTCAGAAGATGTTTGAAAGGCTTTTGCAGCAGCAGGCTAGTTGGTCTAGGGGTATGATTCTCGCTTTGGGTGTGAGAGGTCCCGGGTTCAAATCCCGGACGAGCCCGTGCCTTCATAGGTTCGATCTGTTTTTAAACAGGAGTATTTCTGCTTTCCACTCTTGTAAGATGCCATGGTGGAATGCATTGCATGCTTTCTACTGGTGTCGAGGCAGTTCGGCATGATGAAGGAGTGCGGGATTTCTTTCTAACTGCTTTTTTGTGTTGGAGCAGCACTTCTCGTTGGAACATGAAATGCACAGTGCTTCTCCAAAGTAATTGCAGAGCTGGTTTTGAAATCACCTCTTGGAATGAAAGTGATCCCAGTTCCTTTCTTCCAAAGGAAGAGATTCTGTCAGAAAGGCTCAGCTTTGAGCGTCATGAATATTGTCCCTTAGTCCTTGCATTCCAGTCCAAAGCATAGCCACATAAAGAAAGCAGGTGTGTCTGTTTCCAGTGCAGTGGTTCCAGTCCAATGCATAGCCACATGAAGCAAATAAGCAGGCATGTCTGTTTCTGTAGTGTAGTGGTTATCACGTTCGCCTTACACGCGAAAGGTCCCTGGTTCGAGGCCAGGCAGAAACAGCAAGTTGCTGTGCTTTATCACATTATTTGCATTTACCACCTCACCTGACAGGTAAATTGAAATTAAAGAGGCTGTGTCTATCCCTCACCATCGTGAGGTACTACGCTCCAAGGGCATCGGTCTCAACTCACCAAGAGAAGACGATACACCTTACGGCAGTCAGTTGCTCCCTTTTTGACCTTTCCATTGAAGCCTGGGCCTACTGTGGTCAAGCCAGCCAAGGAAGGAAGGTATGAGAGCGAAAATGGCTTTCCTACCTTCACCAAGAACATACACCTTGAGCAAAGAAAGGGCCAGACTTACAAGGCCCTATCGCCACCGGCACATCATCTTTAGTGACGCCCCGGTGGCACTATGTACTGTGCCGTATTTACAAGACGCCGTTCAACCACGTTTTGTGGCTTAACACCACCTTGTAAATACGGCCCCTTCACACGCAGCCCTTTCCCTGGAAGGGGCGTGCAATGGGCGTTGCTCTGGGTGGGCCACTGCAACACCATAGCATTTTGATGCTGCTCCAGTTTTACGAGTTTTTGTAAATCTGTGGCAGCGCCAAAATCCAAGCGCCATACAATGGGTGTCGTTATAGTGGAGAAACGAGCAGAAATGTTTTCATTTCTCCTCATTTTTGCTCTTTCTATGTGTGCTGCACGAACATATCGCCACTGAAGATTTCTGTTGTGCAGGAAGGTGTGCCTTCCTGAACAAAAACAATTTCCCCCTCCACGCAGCCATCCTTGTACCATGGCGCAAGGATGGCTGCGTTGGTGCTCGGCAGCTAATTTAGAGCTGGCGCAGAGGGAAGCACAGGGGTGCGCTGTATTCTACTAAATACGGCGCTTCCCTGCATTTTGAAAATGACTGAGTGCGAGGCTGCCAAATTTGGCAGAGCGTCTCACTCAGTCATCCTCTTGTAATTATGGGCCAAAAGGTCTAAAGGATAGAGGCGTTTTATGTCATGTTCGATGACGACCATGGAAATGACTCTAGTCATATTGCAGAAGAGAGAACCATGTGCATTTTCTTGCCTTGCGATGTATTCGCCCACTCTCTGCCCTCAACCCTAGGAGCAGGGTCTGAGCAGTGGTGCTTCTGTGCCCTCGCTCGTTGGTGTCCGGGTCCAAATCCCCAACACACCCTTTTTAGCAGAAAACACACAAATTTTACTCAAAATACACAAAGCTTGAAGATTCCTCATTCCACTCAAAGCATTGTTGTGCAAAATATTTTTAGCCTCAGGAGAAAAAAAGGATCACCATGCCTTGGCTTCCTTCCTGCTTGCTTTCAGTGTGCTCTGTGTGATGCTTTCACAGGCTCTGGTTTCAGGCATTTAGGCATCAGATATTTGTCTCTACCCGCAGCTGTGACTTTTCAGTACATCTGAGTGTACGCTTGCTGGCTGACAACGCTGCAATTTTCACACTTACTCCTCGCTTTGCGAGCAACTGCTGATCAAGTATAGAGGCAATCGGGCAAACATATGAGGGGAATTTTGCTCCTTCAGTCAAGCCCTCATGCTTGTTTCTGTAGTGTAGTGGTTATCACGTTCGCCTAACACGCGAAAGGTCCCCGGTTCGAGACCGGGCAGAAACAATGGGCAGTGTCTGCTTTTGTGTTTGCTCCCTAAAAGCTTAGTCTCACTCAGGGATGGCCTTTAAAAACTTGTGACCTGTGTAAAACTTGTATTACTATTGCAGGCCGGTAAAAAGTTATCTGCATCTTTGCGTAGTCGTGCATGTGCCTGGTTTCTTATTCTGTTTTTTACTTTTTTTTTCTTGGCCATGTTATATTGTGGGGCCTTTAAACCTGTCACCTTGATAGGAACATTGCAAGCGGCAGCATCGACAAGTGCAGACTGAGGAGTCAGACCTAAACACAGACTCAGCTGTCAGGATGGCCGAGTGGTCTAAGGCGGCAGCCTCAAGAGAGCTTGATCTTCAGTTAAGCTAAGCATCCTGGTTTGCTCATGTAGTTGTGGGTTCATATCGCACTTCTGATAGGTCTATTTTCTGCCCTTAAATCTTCCTCTGCTTGCACAGCCAGCTCCCCACAACACTATCTTTGCAAGCTGCTGTAGCATATGAAAAGAAATCCACCAACCCTCCGGCTGGGCCCTCAATCAGCATTCCATGTATTTCTGGAAGGGGCATCTCAGTCACGCCTTCTGTTAGAGCTGCACCTTATCACTGTAACTACCATGCTGGTTTCTACTTAAGCAGTTGATTCCATCGTTTGAAGTGAGGCTCTCCTGCCACTTTTGGGCAGAGAAGGCACTGCCCCTGCAACAACAACAGGCAGACAAGCTCAACCTGGGTTTCCTGGTTAGGTGGGCGGAGCAGAATGGCAATGGTCCCTCCTTGTGACTTGAAATTAACATGAAGAAGACAGAGAGGCAGCTGGGAGTAGGCAGTACCCATGCACCCCTGAACACTGTCTTGCGATTTTCACCCAATTCTGAAATGAGTCGGGAGGAAAGGAGGTGATTTTCCTATCGAAGGCCATTCTGGGAATTCAGCCACCCCGCGTCTCCCAGGTGAGTGTTTCAGGCCTGTGAGGCACTCATATAAATCTCGCCTGATCGAGCACTGAGCGAGCAATTGTGCTTGAATACAAGAGGCATGCTCCTCTGGCTCAGGCGCAAGAGATGGCAGGCCCTTCAGTGCTTCTGGTCTGGAAGTCTACGGTGCAAGGGCCCAGGTCCTGCGGAGGCGTACAACTACCAGAAAGGGTCTGCTTTTCTCATCAGCGCCACAGTTCAGCTTGCTAGCATAGGGCTTCTTGACTACCTCTTGCCTTGCTAGAGGCAAAAAAAAAACCCTTGGCACAAAACATCAATTGCTATGGCACGCTTAGAAGGAGAGTCTCCAAGTGGCCCTGCTTTTTCACAAAGACACTTCAGAAGATGTTTGAAAGGCTTTTGCAGCAGCAGGCTCGTTGGTCTAGGGGTATGATTCTCGCTTTGGGTGTGAGAGGTCCCGGGTTCAAATCCCGGACGAGCCCGTGCCTTCATAGGTTCGATCTGTTTTTAAACAGGAGTATTTCTGCTTTCCACTCTTGTAAGATGCCATGGTGGAATGCATTGCATGCTTTCTACTGGTGTCGAGGCAGTTCGGCATGATGAAGGAGTGCGGGATTTCTTTCTAACTGCTTTTTTGTGTTGGAGCAGCACTTCTCGTTGGAACATGAAATGCACAGTGCTTCTCCAAAGTAATTGCAGGGCTGGTTTTGAAATCACCTCTTGGAATGAAAGTGATCCCAGTTCCTTTCTTCCAAAGGAAGAGATCCTGTCAGAAAGGCTCAGCTTTGAGCGTCATGAATATTGTCCCTTAGTCCTTGCATTCCAGTCCAAAGCATAGCCACATAAAGAAAGCAGGTGTGTCTGTTTCCAGTGCAGTGGTTCCAGTCCAATGCATAGCCACATGAAGCAAATAAGCAGGCATGTCTGTTTCTGTAGTGTAGTGGTTATCACGTTCGCCTTACACGCGAAAGGTCCCTGGTTCGAGGCCAGGCAGAAACAGCAAGTTGCTGTGCTTTATCACATTATTTGCATTTACCACCTCACCTGACAGGTAAATTGAAATTAAAGAGGCTGTGTCTATCCCTCACCATCGTGAGGTACTACGCTCCAAGGGCATCGGTCTCAACTCACCAAGAGAAGACGATACACCTTACGGCAGTCAGTTGCTCCCTTTTTGACCTTTCCATTGAAGCCTGGGCCTACTGTGGTCAAGCCAGCCAAGGAAGGAAGGTATGAGAGCGAAAATGGCTTTCCTACCTTCACCAAGAACATACACCTTGAGCAAAGAAAGGGCCAGACTTACAAGGCCCTATCGCCACCGGCACATCATCTTTAGTGACGCCCCGGTGGCACTATGTACTGTGCCGTATTTACAAGACGCCGTTCAACCACGTTTTGTGGCTTAACACCACCTTGTAAATACGGCCCCTTCACACGCAGCCCTTTCCCTGGAAGGGGCGTGCAATGGGCGTTGCTCTGGGTGGGCCACTGCAACACCATAGCATTTTGATGCTGCTCCAGTTTTACGAGTTTTTGTAAATCTGTGGCAGCGCCAAAATCCAAGCGCCATACAATGGGTGTCGTTATAGTGGAGAAACGAGCAGAAATGTTTTCATTTCTCCTCATTTTTGCTCTTTCTATGTGTGCTGCACGAACATATCGCCACTGAAGATTTCTGTTGTGCAGGAAGGTGTGCCTTCCTGAACAAAAACAATTTCCCCCTCCACGCAGCCATCCTTGTACCATGGCGCAAGGATGGCTGCGTTGGTGCTCGGCAGCTAATTTAGAGCTGGCGCAGAGGGAAGCACAGGGGTGCGCTGTATTCTACTAAATACGGCGCTTCCCTGCATTTTGAAAATGACTGAGTGCGAGGCTGCCAAATTTGGCAGAGCGTCTCACTCAGTCATCCTCTTGTAATTATGGGCCAAAAGGTCTAAAGGATAGAGGCGTTTTATGTCATGTTCGATGACGACCATGGAAATGACTCTAGTCATATTGCAGAAGAGAGAACCATGTGCATTTTCTTGCCTTGCGATGTATTCGCCCACTCTCTGCCCTCAACCCTAGGAGCAGGGTCTGAGCAGTGGTGCTTCTGTGCCCTCGCTCGTTGGTGTCCGGGTCCAAATCCCCAACACACCCTTTTTAGCAGAAAACACACAAATTTTACTCAAAATACACAAAGCTTGAAGATTCCTCATTCCACTCAAAGCATTGTTGTGCAAAATATTTTTAGCCTCAGGAGAAAAAAAGGATCACCATGCCTTGGCTTCCTTCCTGCTTGCTTTCAGTGTGCTCTGTGTGATGCTTTCACAGGCTCTGGTTTCAGGCATTTAGGCATCAGATATTTGTCTCTACCCGCAGCTGTGACTTTTCAGTACATCTGAGTGTACGCTTGCTGGCTGACAACGCTGCAATTTTCACACTTACTCCTCGCTTTGCGAGCAACTGCTGATCAAGTATAGAGGCAATCGGGCAAACATATGAGGGGAATTTTGCTCCTTCAGTCAAGCCCTCATGCTTGTTTCTGTAGTGTAGTGGTTATCACGTTCGCCTAACACGCGAAAGGTCCCCGGGTCGAGACCGGGCAGAAACAATGGGCAGTGTCTGCTTTTGTGTTTGCTCCCTAAAAGCTTAGTCTCACTCAGGGATGGCCTTTAAAAACTTGTGACCTGTGTAAAACTTGTATTACTATTGCAGGCCGGTAAAAAGTTATCTGCATCTTTGCGTAGTCGTGCATGTGCCTGGTTTCTTATTCTGTTTTTTACTTTTTTTTTTCTTGGCCATGTTATATTGTGGGGCCTTTAAACCTGTCACCTTGATAGGAACATTGCAAGCGGCAGCATCGACAAGTGCAGACTGAGGAGTCAGACCTAAACACAGACTCAGCTGTCAGGATGGCCGAGTGGTCTAAGGCGGCAGCCTCAAGAGAGCTTGATCTTCAGTTAAGCTAAGCATCCTGGTTTGCTCATGTAGTTGTGGGTTCATATCGCACTTCTGATAGGTCTATTTTCTGCCCTTAAATCTTCCTCTGCTTGCACAGCCAGCTCCCCACAACACTATCTTTGCAAGCTGCTGTAGCATATGAAAAGAAATCCACCAACCCTCCGGCTGGGCCCTCAATCAGCATTCCATGTATTTCTGGAAGGGGCATCTCAGTCACGCCTTCTGTTAGAGCTGCACCTTATCACTGTAACTACCATGCTGGTTTCTACTTAAGCAGTTGATTCCATCGTTTGAAGTGAGGCTCTCCTGCCACTTTTGGGCAGAGAAGCACTGCCCCTGCAACAACAACAGGCAGACAAGCTCAACCTGGGTTTCCTGGTTAGGTGGGCGGAGCAGAATGGCAATGGTCCCTCCTTGTGACTTGAAATTAACATGAAGAAGACAGAGAGGCAGCTGGGAGTAGGCAGTACCCATGCACCCCTGAACACTGTCTTGCGATTTTCACCCAATTCTGAAATGAGTCGGGAGGAAAGGAGGTGATTTTCCTATCGAAGGCCATTCTGGGAATTCAGCCACCCCGCGTCTCCCAGGTGAGTGTTTCAGGCCTGTGAGGCACTCATATAAATCTCGCCTGATCGAGCACTGAGCGAGCAATTGTGCTTGAATACAAGAGGCATGCTCCTCTGGCTCAGGCGCAAGAGATGGCAGGCCCTTCAGTGCTTCTGGTCTGGAAGTCTACGGTGCAAGGGCCCAGGTCCTGCGGAGGCGTACAACTACCAGAAAGGGTCTGCTTTTCTCATCAGCGCCACAGTTCAGCTTGCTAGCATAGGGCTTCTTGACTACCTCTTGCCTTGCTAGAGGCAAAAAAAAAACCCTTGGCACAAAACATCAATTGCTATGGCACGCTTAGAAGGAGAGTCTCCAAGTGGCCCTGCTTTTTCACAAAGACACTTCAGAAGATGTTTGAAAGGCTTTTGCAGCAGCAGGCTCGTTGGTCTAGGGGTATGATTCTCGCTTTGGGTGTGAGAGGTCCCGGGTTCAAATCCCGGACGAGCCCGTGCCTTCATAGGTTCGATCTGTTTTTAAACAGGAGTATTTCTGCTTTCCACTCTTGTAAGATGCCATGGTGGAATGCATTGCATGCTTTCTACTGGTGTCGAGGCAGTTCGGCATGATGAAGGAGTGCGGGATTTCTTTCTAACTGCTTTTTTGTGTTGGAGCAACACTTCTCGTTGGAACATGAAATGCACAGTGCTTCTCCAAAGTAATTGCAGGGCTGGTTTTGAAATCACCTCTTGGAATGAAAGTGATCCCAGTTCCTTTCTTCCAAAGGAAGAGATCCTGTCAGAAAGGCTCAGCTTTGAGCGTCATGAATATTGTCCCTTAGTCCTTGCATTCCAGTCCAAAGCATAGCCACATAAAGAAAGCAGGTGTGTCTGTTTCCAGTGCAGTGGTTCCAGTCCAATGCATAGCCACATGAAGCAAATAAGCAGGCATGTCTGTTTCTGTAGTGTAGTGGTTATCACGTTCGCCTTACACGCGAAAGGTCCCTGGTTCGAGGCCAGGCAGAAACAGCAAGTTGCTGTGCTTTATCACATTATTTGCATTTACCACCTCACCTGACAGGTAAATTGAAATTAAAGAGGCTGTGTCTATCCCTCACCATCGTGAGGTACTACGCTCCAAGGGCATCGGTCTCAACTCACCAAGAGAAGACGATACACCTTACGGCAGTCAGTTGCTCCCTTTTTGACCTTTCCATTGAAGCCTGGGCCTACTGTGGTCAAGCCAGCCAAGGAAGGAAGGTATGAGAGCGAAAATGGCTTTCCTACCTTCACCAAGAACATACACCTTGAGCAAAGAAAGGGCCAGACTTACAAGGCCCTATCGCCACCGGCACATCATCTTTAGTGACGCCCCGGTGGCACTATGTACTGTGCCGTATTTACAAGACGCCGTTCAACCACGTTTTGTGGCTTAACACCACCTTGTAAATACGGCCCCTTCACACGCAGCCCTTTCCCTGGAAGGGGCGTGCAATGGGCGTTGCTCTGGGTGGGCCACTGCAACACCATAGCATTTTGATGCTGCTCCAGTTTTACGAGTTTTTGTAAATCTGTGGCAGCGCCAAAATCCAAGCGCCATACAATGGGTGTCGTTATAGTGGAGAAACGAGCAGAAATGTTTTCATTTCTCCTCATTTTTGCTCTTTCTATGTGTGCTGCACGAACATATCGCCACTGAAGATTTCTGTTGTGCAGGAAGGTGTGCCTTCCTGAACAAAAACAATTTCCCCCTCCACGCAGCCATCCTTGTACCATGGCGCAAGGATGGCTGCGTTGGTGCTCGGCAGCTAATTTAGAGCTGGCGCAGAGGGAAGCACAGGGGTGCGCTGTATTCTACTAAATACGGCGCTTCCCTGCATTTTGAAAATGACTGAGTGCGAGGCTGCCAAATTTGGCAGAGCGTCTCACTCAGTCATCCTCTTGTAATTATGGGCCAAAAGGTCTAAAGGATAGAGGCGTTTTATGTCATGTTCGATGACGACCATGGAAATGACTCTAGTCATATTTCAGACGAGAGAACCTTGTGCATTTTCTTGCCTTGCGATGTATTCGCCCACTCTCTGCCCTCAACCCTAGGAGCAGGGTCTGAGCAGTGGTGCTTCTGTGCCCTCGCTCGTTGGTGTCCGGGTCCAAATCCCCAACACACCCTTTTTAGCAGAAAACACACAAATTTTACTCAAAATACACAAAGCTTGAAGATTCCTCATTCCACTCAAAGCATTGTTGTGCAAAATATTTTTAGCCTCAGGAGAAAAAAAGGATCACCATGCCTTGGCTTCCTTCCTGCTTGCTTTCAGTGTGCTCTGTGTGATGCTTTCACAGGCTCTGGTTTCAGGCATTTAGGCATCAGATATTTGTCTCTACCCGCAGCTGTGACTTTTCAGTACATCTGAGTGTACGCTTGCTGGCTGACAACGCTGCAATTTTCACACTTACTCCTCGCTTTGCGAGCAACTGCTGATCAAGTATAGAGGCAATCGGGCAAACATATGAGGGGAATTTTGCTCCTTCAGTCAAGCCCTCATGCTTGTTTCTGTAGTGTAGTGGTTATCACGTTCGCCTAACACGCGAAAGGTCCCCGGTTCGAGACCGGGCAGAAACAATGGGCAGTGTCTGCTTTTGTGTTTGCTCCCTAAAAGCTTAGTCTCACTCAGGGATGGCCTTTAAAAACTTGTGACCTGTGTAAAACTTGTATTACTATTGCAGGCCGGTAAAAAGTTATCTGCATCTTTGCGTAGTCGTGCATGTGCCTGGTTTCTTATTCTGTTTTTTACTTTTTTTTTTCTTGGCCATGTTATATTGTGGGGCCTTTAAACCTGTCACCTTGATAGGAACATTGCAAGCGGCAGCATCGACAAGTGCAGACTGAGGAGTCAGACCTAAACACAGACTCAGCTGTCAGGATGGCCGAGTGGTCTAAGGCGGCAGCCTCAAGAGAGCTTGATCTTCAGTTAAGCTAAGCATCCTGGTTTGCTCATGTAGTTGTGGGTTCATATCGCACTTCTGATAGGTCTATTTTCTGCCCTTAAATCTTCCTCTGCTTGCACAGCCAGCTCCCCACAACACTATCTTTGCAAGCTGCTGTAGCATATGAAAAGAAATCCACCAACCCTCCGGCTGGGCCCTCAATCAGCATTCCATGTATTTCTGGAAGGGGCATCTCAGTCACGCCTTCTGTTAGAGCTGCACCTTATCACTGTAACTACCATGCTGGTTTCTACTTAAGCAGTTGATTCCATCGTTTGAAGTGAGGCTCTCCTGCCACTTTTGGGCAGAGAAGGCACTGCCCCTGCAACAACAACAGGCAGACAAGCTCAACCTGGGTTTCCTGGTTAGGTGGGCGGAGCAGAATGGCAATGATCCCTCCTTGTGACTTGAAATTAACATGAAGAAGACAGAGAGGCAGCTGGGAGTAGGCAGTACCCATGCACCCCTGAACACTGTCTTGCGATTTTCACCCAATTCTGAAATGAGTCGGGAGGAAAGGAGGTGATTTTCCTATCGAAGGCCATTCTGGGAATTCAGCCACCCCGCGTCTCCCAGGTGAGTGTTTCAGGCCTGTGAGGCACTCATATAAATCTCGCCTGATCGAGCACTGAGCGAGCAATTGTGCTTGAATACAAGAGGCATGCTCCTCTGGCTCAGGCGCAAGAGATGGCAGGCCCTTCAGTGCTTCTGGTCTGGAAGTCTACGGTGCAAGGGCCCAGGTCCTGCGGAGGCGTACAACTACCAGAAAGGGTCTGCTTTTCTCATCAGCGCCACAGTTCAGCTTGCTAGCATAGGGCTTCTTGACTACCTCTTGCCTTGCTAGAGGCAAAAAAAAACCCCTTGGCACAAAACATCAATTGCTATGGCACGCTTAGAAGGAGAGTCTCCAAGTGGCCCTGCTTTTTCACAAAGACACTTCAGAAGATGTTTGAAAGGCTTTTGCAGCAGCAGGCTCGTTGGTCTAGGGGTATGATTCTCGCTTTGGGTGTGAGAGGTCCCGGGTTCAAATCCCGGACGAGCCCGTGCCTTCATAGGTTCGATCTGTTTATAAACAGGAGTATTTCTGCTTTCCACTCTTGTAAGATGCCATGGTGGAATGCATTGCATGCTTTCTACTGGTGTCGAGGCAGTTCGGCATGATGAAGGAGTGCGGGATTTCTTTCTAACTGCTTTTTTGTGTTGGAGCAGCACTTCTCGTTGGAACATGAAATGCACAGTGCTTCTCCAAAGTAATTGCAGGGCTGGTTTTGAAATCACCTCTTGGAATGAAAGTGATCCCAGTTCCTTTCTTCCAAAGGAAGAGATCCTGTCAGAAAGGCTCAGCTTTGAGCGTCATGAATATTGTCCCTTAGTCCTTGCATTCCAGTCCAAAGCATAGCCACATAAAGAAAGCAGGTGTGTCTGTTTCCAGTGCAGTGGTTCCAGTCCAATGCATAGCCACATGAAGCAAATAAGCAGGCATGTCTGTTTCTGTAGTGTAGTGGTTATCACGTTTGCCTTACACGCAAAAGGTCCCTGGTTCGAGGCCAGGCAGAAACAGCAAGTTGCTGTGCTTTATCACATTATTTGCATTTACCACCTCACCTGACAGGTAAATTGAAATTAAAGAGGCTGTGTCTATCCCTCACCATCGTGAGGTACTACGCTCCAAGGGCATCGGTCTCAACTCACCAAGAGAAGACGATACACCTTACGGCAGTCAGTTGCTCCCTTTTTGACCTTTCCATTGAAGCCTGGGCCTACTGTGGTCAAGCCAGCCAAGGAAGGAAGGTATGAGAGCGAAAATGGCTTTCCTACCTTCACCAAGAACATACACCTTGAGCAAAGAAAGGGCCAGACTTACAAGGCCCTATCGCCACCGGCACATCATCTTTAGTGACGCCCCGGTGGCACTATGTACTGTGCCGTATTTACAAGACGCCGTTCAACCACGTTTTGTGGCTTAACACCACCTTGTAAATACGGCCCCTTCACACGCAGCCCTTTCCCTGGAAGGGGCGTGCAATGGGCGTTGCTCTGGGTGGGCCACTGCAACACCATAGCATTTTGATGCTGCTCCAGTTTTACAAGTTTTTGTAAATCTGTGGCAGCGCCAAAATCCAAGCGCCATACAATGGGTGTCGTTATAGTGGAAAAACGAGCAGAAATGTTTTCATTTCTCCTCATTTTTGCTCTTTCTATGTGTGCTGCACGAACATATCGCCACTGAAGATTTCTGTTGTGCAGGAAGGTGTGCCTTCCTGAACAAAAACAATTTCCCCCTCCACGCAGCCATCCTTGTACCATGGCGCAAGGATGGCTGCGTTGGTGCTCGGCAGCTAACTTAGAGCTGGCGCAGAGGGAAGCACAGGGGTGCGCTGTATTCTACTAAATACGGCGCTTCCCTGCATTTTGAAAATGACTGAGTGCGAGGCTGCCAAATTTGGCAGAGCGTCTCACTCAGTCATCCTCTTGTAATTATGGGCCAAAAGGTCTAAAGGATAGAGGCGTTTTATGTCATGTTCGATGACGACCATGGAAATGACTCTAGTCATATTGCAGAAGAGAGAACCATGTGCATTTTCTTGCCTTGCGATGTATTCGCCCACTCTCTGCCCTCAACCCTAGGAGCAGGGTCTGAGCAGTGGTGCTTCTGTGCCCTCGCTCGTTGGTGTCCGGGTCCAAATCCCCAACACACCCTTTTTAGCAGAAAACACACAAATTTTACTCAAAATACACAAAGCTTGAAGATTCCTCATTCCACTCAAAGCATTGTTGTGCAAAATATTTTTAGCCTCAGGAGAAAAAAAGGATCACCATGCCTTGGCTTCCTTCCTGCTTGCTTTCAGTGTGCTCTGTGTGATGCTTTCACAGGCTCTGGTTTCAGGCATCTAGGCATCAGATATTTGTCTCTACCCGCAGCTGTGACTTTTCAGTACATCTGAGTGTACGCTTGCTGGCTGACAACGCTGCAATTTTCACACTTACTCCTCACTTTGCGAGCAACTGCTGATCAAGTATAGAGGCAATCGGGCAAACATATGAGGGGAATTTTGCTCCTTCAGTCAAGCCCTCATGCTTGTTTCTGTAGTGTAGTGGTTATCACGTTCGCCTAACACGCGAAAGGTCCCCGGTTCGAGACCGGGCAGAAACAATGGGCAGTGTCTGCTTTTGTGTTTGCTCCCTAAAAGCTTAGTCTCACTCAGGGATGGCCTTTAAAAACTTGTGACCTGTGTAAAACTTGTATTACTATTGCAGGCCGGTAAAAAGTTATCTGCATCTTTGCGTAGTCGTGCATGTGCCTGGTTTCTTATTCTGTTTTTTACTTTTTTTTTTCTTGGCCATGTTATATTGTGGGGCCTTTAAACCTGTCACCTTGATAGGAACATTGCAAGCGGCAGCATCGACAAGTGCAGACTGAGGAGTCAGACCTAAACACAGACTCAGCTGTCAGGATGGCCGAGTGGTCTAAGGCGGCAGCCTCAAGAGAGCTTGATCTTCAGTTAAGCTAAGCATCCTGGTTTGCTCATGTAGTTGTGGGTTCATATCGCACTTCTGATAGGTCTATTTTCTGCCCTTAAATCTTCCTCTGCTTGCACAGCCAGCTCCCCACAACACTATCTTTGCAAGCTGCTGTAGCATATGAAAAGAAATCCACCAACCCTCCGGCTGGGCCCTCAATCAGCATTCCATGTATTTCTGGAAGGGGCATCTCAGTCACGCCTTCTGTTAGAGCTGCACCTTATCACTGTAACTACCATGCTGGTTTCTACTTAAGCAGTTGATTCCATCGTTTGAAGTGAGGCTCTCCTGCCACTTTTGGGCAGAGAAGGCACTGCCCCTGCAACAACAACAGGCAGACAAGCTCAACCTGGGTTTCCTGGTTAGGTGGGCGGAGCAGAATGGCAATGGTCCCTCCTTGTGACTTGAAATTAACATGAAGAAGACAGAGAGGCAGCTGGGAGTAGGCAGTACCCATGCACCCCTGAACACTGTCTTGCGATTTTCACCCAATTCTGAAATGAGTCGGGAGGAAAGGAGGTGATTTTCCTATCGAAGGCCATTCTGGGAATTCAGCCACCCCGCGTCTCCCAGGTGAGTGTTTCAGGCCTGTGAGGCACTCATATAAATCTCGCCTGATCGAGCACTGAGCGAGCAATTGTGCTTGAATACAAGAGGCATGCTCCTCTGGCTCAGGCGCAAGAGATGGCAGGCCCTTCAGTGCTTCTGGTCTGGAAGTCTACGGTGCAAGGGCCCAGGTCCTGCGGAGGCGTACAACTACCAGAAAGGGTCTGCTTTTCTCATCAGCGCCACAGTTCAGCTTGCTAGCATAGGGCTTCTTGACTACCTCTTGCCTTGCTAGAGGCAAAAAAAAAACCCTTGGCACAAAACATCAATTGCTATGGCACGCTTAGAAGGAGAGTCTCCAAGTGGCCCTGCTTTTTCACAAAGACACTTCAGAAGATGTTTGAAAGGCTTTTGCAGCAGCAGGCTCGTTGGTCTAGAGGTATGATTCTCGCTTTGGGTGTGAGAGGTCCCGGGTTCAAATCCCGGACGAGCCCGTGCCTTCATAGGTTCGATCTGTTTTTAAACAGGAGTATTTCTGCTTTCCACTCTTGTAAGATGCCATGGTGGAATGCATTGCATGCTTTCTACTGGTGTCGAGGCAGTTCGGCATGATGAAGGAGTGCGGGATTTCTTTCTAACTGCTTTTTTGTGTTGGAGCAACACTTCTCGTTGGAACATGAAATGCACAGTGCTTCTCCAAAGTAATTGCAGGGCTGGTTTTGAAATCACCTCTTGGAATGAAAGTGATCCCAGTTCCTTTCTTCCAAAGGAAGAGATCCTGTCAGAAAGGCTCAGCTTTGAGCGTCATGAATATTGTCCCTTAGTCCTTGCATTCCAGTCCAAAGCATAGCCACATAAAGAAAGCAGGTGTGTCTGTTTCCAGTGCAGTGGTTCCAGTCCAATGCATAGCCACATGAAGCAAATAAGCAGGCATGTCTGTTTCTGTAGTGTAGTGGTTATCACGTTCGCCTTACACGCGAAAGGTCCCTGGTTCGAGGCCAGGCAGAAACAGCAAGTTGCTGTGCTTTATCACATTATTTGCATTTACCACCTCACCTGACAGGTAAATTGAAATTAAAGAGGCTGTGTCTATCCCTCACCATCGTGAGGTACTACGCTCCAAGGGCATCGGTCTCAACTCACCAAGAGAAGACGATACACCTTACGGCAGTCAGTTGCTCCCTTTTTGACCTTTCCATTGAAGCCTGGGCCTACTGTGGTCAAGCCAGCCAAGGAAGGAAGGTATGAGAGCGAAAATGGCTTTCCTACCTTCACCAAGAACATACACCTTGAGCAAAGAAAGGGCCAGACTTACAAGGCCCTATCGCCACCGGCACATCATCTTTAGTGACGCCCCGGTGGCACTATGTACTGTGCCGTATTTACAAGACGCCGTTCAACCACGTTTTGTGGCTTAACACCACCTTGTAAATACGGCCCCTTCACACGCAGCCCTTTCCCTGGAAGGGGCGTGCAATGGGCGTTGCTCTGGGTGGGCCACTGCAACACCATAGCATTTTGATGCTGCTCCAGTTTTACGAGTTTTTGTAAATCTGTGGCAGCGCCAAAATCCAAGCGCCATACAATGGGTGTCGTTATAGTGGAGAAACGAGCAGAAATGTTTTCATTTCTCCTCATTTTTGCTCTTTCTATGTGTGCTGCACGAACATATCGCCACTGAAGATTTCTGTTGTGCAGGAAGGTGTGCCTTCCTGAACAAAAACAATTTCCCCCTCCACGCAGCCATCCTTGTACCATGGCGCAAGGATGGCTGCGTTGGTGCTCGGCAGCTAATTTAGAGCTGGCGCAGAGGGAAGCACAGGGGTGCGCTGTATTCTACTAAATACGGCGCTTCCCTGCATTTTGAAAATGACTGAGTGCGAGGCTGCCAAATTTGGCAGAGCGTCTCACTCAGTCATCCTCTTGTAATTATGGGCCAAAAGGTCTAAAGGATAGAGGCGTTTTATGTCATGTTCGATGACGACCATGGAAATGACTCTAGTCATATTGCAGAAGAGAGAACCATGTGCATTTTCTTGCCTTGCGATGTATTCGCCCACTCTCTGCCCTCAACCCTAGGAGCAGGGTCTGAGCAGTGGTGCTTCTGTGCCCTCGCTCGTTGGTGTCCGGGTCCAAATCCCCAACACACCCTTTTTAGCAGAAAACACACAAATTTTACTCAAAATACACAAAGCTTGAAGATTCCTCATTCCACTCAAAGCATTGTTGTGCAAAATATTTTTAGCCTCAGGAGAAAAAAAGGATCACCATGCCTTGGCTTCCTTCCTGCTTGCTTTCAGTGTGCTCTGTGTGATGCTTTCACAGGCTCTGGTTTCAGGCATTTAGGCATCAGATATTTGTCTCTACCCGCAGCTGTGACTTTTCAGTACATCTGAGTGTACGCTTGCTGGCTGACAACGCTGCAATTTTCACACTTACTCCTCGCTTTGCGAGCAACTGCTGATCAAGTATAGAGGCAATCGGGCAAACATATGAGGGGAATTTTGCTCCTTCAGTCAAGCCCTCATGCTTGTTTCTGTAGTGTAGTGGTTATCACGTTCGCCTAACACGCGAAAGGTCCCCGGTTCGAGACCGGGCACAAACAATGGGCAGTGTCTGCTTTTGTGTTTGCTCCCTAAAAGCTTAGTCTCACTCAGGGATGGCCTTTAAAAACTTGTGACCTGTGTAAAACTTGTATTACTATTGCAGGCCGGTAAAAAGTTATCTGCATCTTTGCGTAGTCGTGCATGTGCCTGGTTTCTTATTCTGTTTTTTACTTTTTTTTTTCTTGGCCATGTTATATTGTGGGGCCTTTAAACCTGTCACCTTGATAGGAACATTGCAAGCGGCAGCATCGACAAGTGCAGACTGAGGAGTCAGACCTAAACACAGACTCAGCTGTCAGGATGGCCGAGTGGTCTAAGGCGGCAGCCTCAAGAGAGCTTGATCTTCAGTTAAGCTAAGCATCCTGGTTTGCTCATGTAGTTGTGGGTTCATATCGCACTTCTGATAGGTCTATTTTCTGCCCTTAAATCTTCCTCTGCTTGCACAGCCAGCTCCCCACAACACTATCTTTGCAAGCTGCTGTAGCATATGAAAAGAAATCCACCAACCCTCCGGCTGGGCCCTCAATCAGCATTCCATGTATTTCTGGAAGGGGCATCTCAGTCACGCCTTCTGTTAGAGCTGCACCTTATCACTGTAACTACCATGCTGGTTTCTACTTAAGCAGTTGATTCCATCGTTTGAAGTGAGGCTCTCCTGCCACTTTTGGGCAGAGAAGGCACTGCCCCTGCAACAACAACAGGCAGACAAGCTCAACCTGGGTTTCCTGGTTAGGTGGGCGGAGCAGAATGGCAATGGTCCCTCCTTGTGACTTGAAATTAACATGAAGAAGACAGAGAGGCAGCTGGGAGTAGGCAGTACCCATGCACCCCTGAACACTGTCTTGCGATTTTCACCCAATTCTGAAATGAGTCGGGAGGAAAGGAGGTGATTTTCCTATCGAAGGCCATTCTGGGAATTCAGCCACCCCACGTCTCCCAGGTGAGTGTTTCAGGCCTGTGAGGCACTCATATAAATCTTGCCTGATCGAGCACTGAGCGAGCAATTGTGCTTGAATACAAGAGGCATGCTCCTCTGGCTCAGGCGCAAGAGATGGCAGGCCCTTCAGTGCTTCTGGTCTGGAAGTCTACGGTGCAAGGGCCCAGGTCCTGCGGAGGCGTACAACTACCAGAAAGGGTCTGCTTTTCTCATCAGCGCCACAGTTCAGCTTGCTAGCATAGGGCTTCTTGACTACCTCTTGCCTTGCTAGAGGCAAAAAAAAAACCCTTGGCACAAAACATCAATTGCTATGGCACGCTTAGAAGGAGAGTCTCCAAGTGGCCCTGCTTTTTCACAAAGACACTTCAGAAGATGTTTGAAAGGCTTTTGCAGCAGCAGGCTCGTTGGTCTAGGGGTATGATTCTCGCTTTGGGTGTGAGAGGACCCGGGTTCAAATCCCGGACGAGCCCGTGCCTTCATAGGTTCGATCTGTTTTTAAACAGGAGTATTTCTGCTTTCCACTCTTGTAAGATGCCATGGTGGAATGCATTGCATGCTTTCTACTGGTGTCGAGGCAGTTCGGCATGATGAAGGAGTGCGGGATTTCTTTCTAACTGCTTTTTTGTGTTGGAGCAGCACTTCTCGTTGGAACATGAAATGCACAGTGCTTCTCCAAAGTAATTGCAGGGCTGGTTTTGAAATCACCTCTTGGAATGAAAGTGATCCCAGTTCCTTTCTTCCAAAGGAAGAGATCCTGTCAGAAAGGCTCAGCTTTGAGCGTCATGAATATTGTCCCTTAGTCCTTGCATTCCAGTCCAAAGCATAGCCACATAAAGAAAGCAGGTGTGTCTGTTTCCAGTGCAGTGGTTCCAGTCCAATGCATAGCCACATGAAGCAAATAAGCAGGCATGTCTGTTTCTGTAGTGTAGTGGTTATCACGTTCGCCTTACACGTGAAAGGTCCCTGGTTCGAGGCCAGGCAGAAACAGCAAGTTGCTGTGCTTTATCACATTATTTGCATTTACCACCTCACTTGACAGGTAAATTGAAATTAAAGAGGCTGTGTCTATCCCTCACCATCGTGAGGTACTACGCTCCAAGGGCATCGGTCTCAACTCACCAAGAGAAGACGATACACCTTACGGCAGTCAGTTGCTCCCTTTTTGACCTTTCCATTGAAGCCTGGGCCTACTGTGGTCAAGCCAGCCAAGGAAGGAAGGTATGAGAGCGAAAATGGCTTTCCTACCTTCACCAAGAACATACACCTTGAGCAAAGAAAGGGCCAGACTTACAAGGCCCTATCGCCACCGGCACATCATCTTTAGTGACGCCCCGGTGGCACTATGTACTGTGCCGTATTTACAAGACGCCGTTCAACCACGTTTTGTGGCTTAACACCACCTTGTAAATACGGCCCCTTCACACGCAGCCCTTTCCCTGGAAGGGGCGTGCAATGGGCGTTGCTCTGGGTGGGCCACTGCAACACCATAGCATTTTGATGCTGCTCCAGTTTTACGAGTTTTTGTAAATCTGTGGCAGCGCCAAAATCCAAGCGCCATACAATGGGTGTCGTTATAGTGGAGAAACGAGCAGAAATGTTTTCATTTCTCCTCATTTTTGCTCTTTCTATGTGTGCTGCACGAACATATCGCCACTGAAGATTTCTGTTGTGCAGGAAGGTGTGCCTTCCTGAACAAAAACAATTTCCCCCTCCACGCAGCCATCCTTGTACCATGGCGCAAGGATGGCTGCGTTGGTGCTCGGCAACTAATTTAGAGCTGGCGCAGAGGGAAGCACAGGGGTGCGCTGTATTCTACTAAATACGGCGCTTCCCTGCATTTTGAAAATGACTGAGTGCGAGGCTGCCAAATTTGGCAGAGCGTCTCACTCAGTCATCCTCTTGTAATTATGGGCCAAAAGGTCTAAAGGATAGAGGCGTTTTATGTCATGTTCGATGACGACCATGGAAATGACTCTAGTCATATTGCAGAAGAGAGAACCATGTGCATTTTCTTGCCTTGCGATGTATTCGCCCACTCTCTGCCCTCAACCCTAGGAGCAGGGTCTGAGCAGTGGTGCTTCTGTGCCCTCGCTCGTTGGTGTCCGGGTCCAAATCCCCAACACACCCTTTTTAGCAGAAAACACACAAATTTTACTCAAAATACACAAAGCTTGAAGATTCCTCATTCCACTCAAAGCATTGTTGTGCAAAATATTTTTAGCCTCAGGAGAAAAAAAGGATCACCATGCCTTGGCTTCCTTCCTGCTTGCTTTCAGTGTGCTCTGTGTGATGCTTTCACAGGCTCTGGTTTCAGGCATTTAGGCATCAGATATTTGTCTCTACCCGCAGCTGTGACTTTTCAGTACATCTGAGTGTACGCTTGCTGGCTGACAACGCTGCAATTTTCACACTTACTCCTCGCTTTGCGAGCAACTGCTGATCAAGTATAGAGGCAATCGGGCAAACATATGAGGGGAATTTTGCTCCTTCAGTCAAGCCCTCATGCTTGTTTCTGTAGTGTAGTGGTTATCACGTTTGCCTAACACGCGAAAGGTCCCCGGTTCGAGACCGGGCAGAAACAATGGGCAGTGTCTGCTTTTGTGTTTGCTCCCTAAAAGCTTAGTCTCACTCAGGGATGGCCTTTAAAAACTTGTGACCTGTGTAAAACTTGTATTACTATTGCAGGCCGGTAAAAAGTTATCTGCATCTTTGCGTAGTCGTGCATGTGCCTGGTTTCTTATTCTGTTTTTTACTTTTTTTTTTCTTGGCCATGTTATATTGTGGGGCCTTTAAACCTGTCACCTTGATAGGAACATTGCAAGCGGCAGCATCGACAAGTGCAGACTGAGGAGTCAGACCTAAACACAGACTCAGCTGTCAGGATGGCCGAGTGGTCTAAGGCGGCAGCCTCAAGAGAGCTTGATCTTCAGTTAAGCTAAGCATCCTGGTTTGCTCATGTAGTTGTGGGTTCATATCGCACTTCTGATAGGTCTATTTTCTGCCCTTAAATCTTCCTCTGCTTGCACAGCCAGCTCCCCACAACACTATCTTTGCAAGCTGCTGTAGCATATGAAAAGAAATCCACCAACCCTCCGGCTGGGCCCTCAATCAGCATTCCATGTATTTCTGGAAGGGGCATCTCAGTCACGCCTTCTGTTAGAGCTGCACCTTATCACTGTAACTACCATGCTGGTTTCTACTTAAGCAGTTGATTCCATCGTTTGAAGTGAGGCTCTCCTGCCACTTTTGGGCAGAGAAGGCACTGCCCCTGCAACAACAACAGGCAGACAAGCTCAACCTGGGTTTCCTGGTTAGGTGGGCGGAGCAGAATGGCAATGGTCCCTCCTTGTGACTTGAAATTAACATGAAGAAGACAGAGAGGCAGCTGGGAGTAGGCAGTACCCATGCACCCCTGAACACTGTCTTGCGATTTTCACCCAATTCTGAAATGAGTCGGGAGGAAAGGAGGTGATTTTCCTATCGAAGGCCATTCTGGGAATTCAGCCACCCCGCGTCTCCCAGGTGAGTGTTTCAGGCCTGTGAGGCACTCATATAAATCTCGCCTGATCGAGCACTGAGCGAGCAATTGTGCTTGAATACAAGAGGCATGCTCCTCTGGCTCAGGCGCAAGAGATGGCAGGCCCTTCAGTGCTTCTGGTCTGGAAGTCTACGGTGCAAGGGCCCAGGTCCTGCGGAGGCGTACAACTACCAGAAAGGGTCTGCTTTTCTCATCAGCGCCACAGTTCAGCTTGCTAGCATAGGGCTTCTTGACTACCTCTTGCCTTGCTAGAGGCAAAAAAAAAACCCTTGGCACAAAACATCAATTGCTATGGCACGCTTAGAAGGAGAGTCTCCAAGTGGCCCTGCTTTTTCACAAAGACACTTCAGAAGATGTTTGAAAGGCTTTTGCAGCAGCAGGCTCGTTGGTCTAGGGGTATGATTCTCGCTTTGGGTGTGAGAGGTCCCGGGTTCAAATCCCGGACGAGCCCGTGCCTTCATAGGTTCGATCTGTTTTTAAACAGGAGTATTTCTGCTTTCCACTCTTGTAAGATGCCATGGTGGAATGCATTGCATGCTTTCTACTGGTGTCGAGGCAGTTCGGCATGATGAAGGAGTGCGGGATTTCTTTCTAACTGCTTTTTTGTGTTGGAGCAGCACTTCTCGTTGGAACATGAAATGCACAGTGCTTCTCCAAAGTAATTGCAGGGCTGGTTTTGAAATCACCTCTTGGAATGAAAGTGATCCCAGTTCCTTTCTTCCAAAGGAAGAGATCCTGTCAGAAAGGCTCAGCTTTGAGCGTCATGAATATTGTCCCTTAGTCCTTGCATTCCAGTCCAAAGCATAGCCACATAAAGAAAGCAGGTGTGTCTGTTTCCAGTGCAGTGGTTCCAGTCCAATGCATAGCCACATGAAGCAAATAAGCAGGCATGTCTGTTTCTGTAGTGTAGTGGTTATCACGTTCGCCTTACACGCGAAAGGTCCCTGGTTCGAGGCCAGGCAGAAACAGCAAGTTGCTGTGCTTTATCACATTATTTGCATTTACCACCTCACCTGACAGGTAAATTGAAATTAAAGAGGCTGTGTCTATCCCTCACCATCGTGAGGTACTACGCTCCAAGGGCATCGGTCTCAACTCACCAAGAGAAGACGATACACCTTACGGCAGTCAGTTGCTCCCTTTTTGACCTTTCCATTGAAGCCTGGGCCTACTGTGGTCAAGCCAGCCAAGGAAGGAAGGTATGAGAGCGAAAATGGCTTTCCTACCTTCACCAAGAACATACACCTTGAGCAAAGAAAGGGCCAGACTTACAAGGCCCTATCGCCACCGGCACATCATCTTTAGTGACGCCCCGGTGGCACTATGTACTGTGCCGTATTTACAAGACGCCGTTCAACCACGTTTTGTGGCTTAACACCACCTTGTAAATACGGCCCCTTCACACGCAGCCCTTTCCCTGGAAGGGGCGTGCAATGGGCGTTGCTCTGGGTGGGCCCCTGCAACACCATAGCATTTTGATGCTGCTCCAGTTTTACGAGTTTTTGTAAATCTGTGGCAGCGCCAAAATCCAAGCGCCATACAATGGGTGTCGTTATAGTGGAGAAACGAGCAGAAATGTTTTCATTTCTCCTCATTTTTGCTCTTTCTATGTGTGCTGCACGAACATATCGCCACTGAAGATTTCTGTTGTGCAGGAAGGTGTGCCTTCCTGAACAAAAACAATTTCCCCCTCCACGCAGCCATCCTTGTACCATGGCGCAAGGATGGCTGCGTTGGTGCTCGGCAGCTAATTTAGAGCTGGCGCAGAGGGAAGCACAGGGGTGCGCTGTATTCTACTAAATACGGCGCTTCCCTGCATTTTGAAAATGACTGAGTGCGAGGCTGCCAAATTTGGCAGAGCGTCTCACTCAGTCATCCTCTTGTAATTATGGGCCAAAAGGTCTAAAGGATAGAGGCGTTTTATGTCATGTTCGATGACGACCATGGAAATGACTCTAGTCATATTGCAGAAGAGAGAACCATGTGCATTTTCTTGCCTTGCGATGTATTCGCCCACTCTCTGCCCTCAACCCTAGGAGCAGGGTCTGAGCAGTGGTGCTTCTGTGCCCTCGCTCGTTGGTGTCCGGGTCCAAATCCCCAACACACCCTTTTTAGCAGAAAACACACAAATTTTACTCAAAATACACAAAGCTTGAAGATTCCTCATTCCACTCAAAGCATTGTTGTGCAAAATATTTTTAGCCTCAGGAGAAAAAAAGGATCACCATGCCTTGGCTTCCTTCCTGCTTGCTTTCAGTGTGCTCTGTGTGATGCTTTCACAGGCTCTGGTTTCAGGCATTTAGGCATCAGATATTTGTCTCTACCCGCAGCTGTGACTTTTCAGTACATCTGAGTGTACGCTTGCTGGCTGACAACGCTGCAATTTTCACACTTACTCCTCGCTTTGCGAGCAACTGCTGATCAAGTATAGAGGCAATCGGGCAAACATATGAGGGGAATTTTGCTCCTTCAGTCAAGCCCTCATGCTTGTTTCTGTAGTGTAGTGGTTATCACGTTCGCCTAACACGCGAAAGGTCCCCGGTTCGAGACCGGGCAGAAACAATGGGAAGTGTCTGCTTTTGTGTTTGCTCCCTAAAAGCTTAGTCTCACTCAGGGATGGCCTTTAAAAACTTGTGACCTGTGTAAAACTTGTATTACTATTGCAGGCCGGTAAAAAGTTATCTGCATCTTTGCGTAGTCGTGCATGTGCCTGGTTTCTTATTCTGTTTTTTACTTTTTTTTTTCTTGGCCATGTTATATTGTGGGGCCTTTAAACCTGTCACCTTGATAGGAACATTGCAAGCGGCAGCATCGACAAGTGCAGACTGAGGAGTCAGACCTAAACACAGACTCAGCTGTCAGGATGGCCGAGTGGTCTAAGGCGGCAGCCTCAAGAGAGCTTGATCTTCAGTTAAGCTAAGCATCCTGGTTTGCTCATGTAGTTGTGGGTTCATATCGCACTTCTGATAGGTCTATTTTCTGCCCTTAAATCTTCCTCTGCTTGCACAGCCAGCTCCCCACAACACTATCTTTGCAAGCTGCTGTAGCATATGAAAAGAAATCCACCAACCCTCCGGCTGGGCCCTCAATCAGCATTCCATGTATTTCTGGAAGGGGCATCTCAGTCACGCCTTCTGTTAGAGCTGCACCTTATCACTGTAACTACCATGCTGGTTTCTACTTAAGCAGTTGATTCCATCGTTTGAAGTGAGGCTCTCCTGCCACTTTTGGGCAGAGAAGGCACT
This sequence comes from Pleurodeles waltl, assembly GCF_031143425.1. Classification (NCBI taxonomy): domain Eukaryota; kingdom Metazoa; phylum Chordata; class Amphibia; order Caudata; family Salamandridae; genus Pleurodeles; species Pleurodeles waltl. The sequence goes on along the minus strand of NC_090449.1, from coordinate 327,340,028 downwards.
GCCCCTGCAACAACAACAGGCAGACAAGCTCAACCTGGGTTTCCTGGTTAGGTGGGCGGAGCAGAATGGCAATGGTCCCTCCTTGTGACTTGAAATTAACATGAAGAAGACAGAGAGGCAGCTGGGAGTAGGCAGTACCCATGCACCCCTGAACACTGTCTTGCGATTTTCACCCAATTCTGAAATGAGTCGGGAGGAAAGGAGGTGATTTTCCTATCGAAGGCCATTCTGGGAATTCAGCCACCCCGCGTCTCCCAGGTGAGTGTTTCAGGCCTGTGAGGCACTCATATAAATCTCGCCTGATCGAGCCTAATCGAGCACTGAGCGAGCAATTGTGCTTGAATACAAGAGGCATGCTCCTCTGGCTCAGGCGCAAGAGATGGCAGGCCCTTCAGTGCTTCTGGTCTGGAAGTCTACGGTGCAAGGGCCCAGGTCCTGCGGAGGCGTACAACTACCAGAAAGGGTCTGCTTTTCTCATCAGCGCCAAAGTTCAGCTTGCTAGCATAGGGCTTCTTGACTACCTCTTGCCTTGCTAGAGGCAAAAAAAAAACCCTTGGCACAAAACATCAATTGCTATGGCACGCTTAGAAGGAGTGTCTCCAAGTGGCCCTGCTTTTTCACAAAGACACTTCAGAAGATGTTTGAAAGGCTTTTGCAGCAGCAGGCTCGTTGGTCTAGGGGTATGATTCTCGCTTTGGGTGTGAGAGGTCCCGGGTTCAAATCCCGGACGAGCCCGTGCCTTCATAGGTTCGATCTGTTTTTAAACAGGAGTATTTCTGCTTTCCACTCTTGTAAGATGCCATGGTGGAATGCATTGCATGCTTTCTACTGGTGTCGAGGCAGTTCGGCATGATGAAGGAGTGCGGGATTTCTTTCTAACTGCTTTTTTGTGTTGGAGCAGCACTTCTCGTTGGAACATGAAATGCACAGTGCTTCTCCAAAGTAATTGCAGGGCTGGTTTTGAAATCACCTCTTGGAATGAAAGTGATCCCAGTTCCTTTCTTCCAAAGGAAGAGATCCTGTCAGAAAGGCTCAGCTTTGAGCGTCATGAATATTGTCCCTTAGTCCTTGCATTCCAGTCCAAAGCATAGCCACATAAAGAAAGCAGGTGTGTCTGTTTCCAGTGCAGTGGTTCCAGTCCAATGCATAGCCACATGAAGCAAATAAGCAGGCATGTCTGTTTCTGTAGTGTAGTGGTTATCACGTTCGCCTTACACGCGAAAGGTCCCTGGTTCGAGGCCAGGCAGAAACAGCAAGTTGCTGTGCTTTATCACATTATTTGCATTTACCACCTCACCTGACAGGTAAATTGAAATTAAAGAGGCTGTGTCTATCCCTCACCATCGTGAGGTACTACGCTCCAAGGGCATCGGTCTCAACTCACCAAGAGAAGACGATACACCTTACGGCAGTCAGTTGCTCCCTTTTTGACCTTTCCATTGAAGCCTGGGCCTACTGTGGTCAAGCCAGCCAAGGAAGGAAGGTATGAGAGCGAAAATGGCTTTCCTACCTTCACCAAGAACATACACCTTGAGCAAAGAAAGGGCCAGACTTACAAGGCCCTATCGCCACCGGCACATCATCTTTAGTGACGCCCCGGTGGCACTATGTACTGTGCCGTATTTACAAGACGCCGTTCAACCACGTTTTGTGGCTTAACACCACCTTGTAAATACGGCCCCTTCACACGCAGCCCTTTCCCTGGAAGGGGCGTGCAATGGGCGTTGCTCTGGGTGGGCCACTGCAACACCATAGCATTTTGATGCTGCTCCAGTTTTACGAGTTTTTGTAAATCTGTGGCAGCGCCAAAATCCAAGCGCCATACAATGGGTGTCGTTATAGTGGAGAAACGAGCAGAAATGTTTTCATTTCTCCTCATTTTTGCTCTTTCTATGTGTGCTGCACGAACATATCGCCACTGAAGATTTCTGTTGTGCAGGAAGGTGTGCCTTCCTGAACAAAAACAATTTCCCACTCCACGCAGCCATCCTTGTACCATGGCGCAAGGATGGCTGCGTTGGTGCTCGGCAGCTAATTTAGAGCTGGCGCAGAGGGAAGCACAGGGGTGCGCTGTATTCTACTAAATACGGCGCTTCCCTGCATTTTGAAAATGACTGAGTGCGAGGCTGCCAAATTTGGCAGAGCGTCTCACTCAGTCATCCTCTTGTAATTATGGGCCAAAAGGTCTAAAGGATAGAGGCGTTTTATGTCATGTTCGATGACGACCATGGAAATGACTCTAGTCATATTGCAGAAGAGAGAACCATGTGCATTTTCTTGCCTTGCGATGTATTCGCCCACTCTCTGCCCTCAACCCTAGGAGCTGGGTCTGAGCAGTGGTGCTTCTGTGCCCTCGCTCGTTGGTGTCCGGGTCCAAATCCCCAACACACCCTTTTTAGCAGAAAACACACAAATTTTACTCAAAATACACAAAGCTTGAAGATTCCTCATTCCACTCAAAGCATTGTTGTGCAAAATATTTTTAGCCTCAGGAGAAAAAAAGGATCACCATGCCTTGGCTTCCTTCCTGCTTGCTTTCAGTGTGCTCTGTGTGATGCTTTCACAGGCTCTGGTTTCAGGCATTTAGGCATCAGATATTTGTCTCTACCCGCAGCTGTGACTTTTCAGTACATCTGAGTGTACGCTTGCTGGCTGACAACGCTGCAATTTTCACACTTACTCCTCGCTTTGCGAGCAACTGCTGATCAAGTATAGAGGCAATCGGGCAAACATATGAGGGGAATTTTGCTCCTTCAGTCAAGCCCTCATGCTTGTTTCTGTAGTGTAGTGGTTATCACGTTCGCCTAACACGCGAAAGGTCCCCGGTTCGAGACCGGGCAGAAACAATGGGCAGTGTCTGCTTTTGTGTTTGCTCCCTAAAAGCTTAGTCTCACTCAGGGATGGCCTTTAAAAACTTGTGACCTGTGTAAAACTTGTATTACTATTGCAGGCCGGTAAAAAGTTATCTGCATCTTTGCGTAGTCGTGCATGTGCCTGGTTTCTTATTCTGTTTTTTACTTTTTTTTTTCTTGGCCATGTTATATTGTGGGGTCTTTAAACCTGTCACCTTGATAGGAACATTGCAAGCGGCAGCATCGACAAGTGCAGACTGAGGAGTCAGACCTAAACACAGACTCAGCTGTCAGGATGGCCGAGTGGTCTAAGGCGGCAGCCTCAAGAGAGCTTGATCTTCAGTTAAGCTAAGCATCCTGGTTTGCTCATGTAGTTGTGGGTTCATATCGCACTTCTGATAGGTCTATTTTCTGCCCTTAAATCTTCCTCTGCTTGCACAGCCAGCTCCCCACAACACTATCTTTGCAAGCTGCTGTAGCATATGAAAAGAAATCCACCAACCCTCCGGCTGGGCCCTCAATCAGCATTCCATGTATTTCTGGAAGGGGCATCTCAGTCACGCCTTCTGTTAGAGCTGCACCTTATCACTGTAACTACCATGCTGGTTTCTACTTAAGCAGTTGATTCCATCGTTTGAAGTGAGGCTCTCCTGCCACTTTTGGGCAGAGAAGGCACTGCCCCTGCAACAACAACAGGCAGACAAGCTCAACCTGGGTTTCCTGGTTAGGTGGGCGGAGCAGAATGGCAATGGTCCCTCCTTGTGACTTGAAATTAACATGAAGAAGACAGAGAGGCAGCTGGGAGTAGGCAGTACCCATGCACCCCTGAACACTGTCTTGCGATTTTCACCCAATTCTGAAATGAGTCGGGAGGAAAGGAGGTGATTTTCCTATCGAAGGCCATTCTGGGAATTCAGCCACCCCGCGTCTCCCAGGTGAGTGTTTCAGGCCTGTGAGGCACTCATATAAATCTCGCCTGATCGAGCACTGAGCGAGCAATTGTGCTTGAATACAAGAGGCATGCTCCTCTGGCTCAGGCGCAAGAGATGGCAGGCCCTTCAGTGCTTCTGGTCTGGAAGTCTACGGTGCAAGGGCCCAGGTCCTGCGGAGGCGTACAACTACCAGAAAGGGTCTGCTTTTCTCATCAGCGCCACAGTTCAGCTTGCTAGCATAGGGCTTCTTGACTACCTCTTGCCTTGCTAGAGGCAAAAAAAAAACCCTTGGCCCAAAACATCAATTGCTATGGCACGCTTAGAAGGAGTGTCTCCAAGTGGCCCTGCTTTTTCACAAAGACACTTCAGAAGATGTTTGAAAGGCTTTTGCAGCAGCAGGCTCGTTGGTCTAGGGGTATGATTCTCGCTTTGGGTGTGAGAGGTCCCGGGTTCAAATCCCGGACGAGCCCGTGCCTTCATAGGTTCGATCTGTTTTTAAACAGGAGTATTTCTGCTTTCCACTCTTGTAAGATGCCATGGTGGAATGCATTGCATGCTTTCTACTGGTGTCGAGGCAGTTCGGCATGATGAAGGAGTGCGGGATTTCTTTCTAACTGCTTTTTTGTGTTGGAGCAGCACTTCTCGTTGGAACATGAAATGCACAGTGCTTCTCCAAAGTAATTGCAGGGCTGGTTTTGAAATCACCTCTTGGAATGAAAGTGATCCCAGTTCCTTTCTTCCAAAGGAAGAGATCCTGTCAGAAAGGCTCAGCTTTGAGCGTCATGAATATTGTCCCTTAGTCCTTGCATTCCAGTCCAAAGCATAGCCACATAAAGAAAGCAGGTGTGTCTGTTTCCAGTGCAGTGGTTCCAGTCCAATGCATAGCCACATGAAGCAAATAAGCAGGCATGTCTGTTTCTGTAGTGTAGTGGTTATCACGTTCGCCTTACACGCGAAAGGTCCCTGGTTCGAGGCCAGGCAGAAACAGCAAGTTGCTGTGCTTTATCACATTATTTGCATTTACCACCTCACCTGACAGGTAAATTGAAATTAAAGAGGCTGTGTCTATCCCTCACCATCGTGAGGTACTACGCTCCAAGGGCATCGGTCTCAACTCACCAAGAGAAGACGATACACCTTACGGCAGTCAGTTGCTCCCTTTTTGACCTTTCCATTGAAGCCTGGGCCTACTGTGGTCAAGCCAGCCAAGGAAGGAAGGTATGAGAGCGAAAATGGCTTTCCTACCTTCACCAAGAACATACACCTTGAGCAAAGAAAGGGCCAGACTTACAAGGCCCTATCGCCACCGGCACATCATCTTTAGTGACGCCCCGGTGGCACTATGTACTGTGCCGTATTTACAAGACGCCGTTCAACCACGTTTTGTGGCTTAACACCACCTTGTAAATACGGCCCCTTCACACGCAGCCCTTTCCCTGGAAGGGGCGTGCAATGGGCGTTGCTCTGGGTGGGCCACTGCAACACCATAGCATTTTGATGCTGCTCCAGTTTTACGAGTTTTTGTAAATCTGTGGCAGCGCCAAAATCCAAGCGCCATACAATGGGTGTCGTTATAGTGGAGAAACGAGCAGAAATGTTTTCATTTCTCCTCATTTTTGCTCTTTCTATGTGTGCTGCACGAACATATCGCCACTGAAGATTTCTGTTGTGCAGGAAGGTGTGCCTTCCTGAACAAAAACAATTTCCCCCTCCACGCAGCCATCCTTGTACCATGGCGCAAGGATGGCTGCGTTGGTGCTCGGCAGCTAATTTAGAGCTGGCGCAGAGGGAAGCACAGGGGTGCGCTGTATTCTACTAAATACGGCGCTTCCCTGCATTTTGAAAATGACTGAGTGCGAGGCTGCCAAATTTGGCAGAGCGTCTCACTCAGTCATCCTCTTGTAATTATGGGCCAAAAGGTCTAAAGGATAGAGGCGTTTTATGTCATGTTCGATGACGACCATGGAAATGACTCTAGTCATATTGCAGAAGAGAGAACCATGTGCATTTTCTTGCCTTGCGATGTATTCGCCCACTCTCTGCCCTCAACCCTAGGAGCAGGGTCTGAGCAGTGGTGCTTCTGTGCCCTCGCTCGTTGGTGTCCGGGTCCAAATCCCCAACACACCCTTTTTAGCAGAAAACACACAAATTTTACTCAAAATACACAAAGCTTGAAGATTCCTCATTCCACTCAAAGCATTGTTGTGCAAAATATTTTTAGCCTCAGGAGAAAAAAAGGATCACCATGCCTTGGCTTCCTTCCTGCTTGCTTTCAGTGTGCTCTGTGTGATGCTTTCACAGGCTCTGGTTTCAGGCATTTAGGCATCAGATATTTGTCTCTACCCGCAGCTGTGACTTTTCAGTACATCTGAGTGTACGCTTGCTGGCTGACAACGCTGCAATTTTCACACTTACTCCTCGCTTTGCGAGCAACTGCTGATCAAGTATAGAGGCAATCGGGCAAACATATGAGGGGAATTTTGCTCCTTCAGTCAAGCCTTCATGCTTGTTTCTGTAGTGTAGTGGTTATCACGTTTGCCTAACACGCGAAAGGTCCCCGGTTCGAGACCGGGCAGAAACAATGGGCAGTGTCTGCTTTTGTGTTTGCTCCCTAAAAGCTTAGTCTCACTCAGGGATGGCCTTTAAAAACTTGTGACCTGTGTAAAACTTGTATTACTATTGCAGGCCGGTAAAAAGTTATCTGCATCTTTGCGTAGTCGTGCATGTGCCTGGTTTCTTATTCTGTTTTTTACTTTTTTTTTTCTTGGCCATGTTATATTGTGGGGCCTTTAAACCTGTCACCTTGATAGGAACATTGCAAGCGGCAGCATCGACAAGTGCAGACTGAGGAGTCAGACCTAAACACAGACTCAGCTGTCAGGATGGCCGAGTGGTCTAAGGCGGCAGCCTCAAGAGAGCTTGATCTTCAGTTAAGCTAAGCATCCTGGTTTGCTCATGTAGTTGTGGGTTCATATCGCACTTCTGATAGGTCTATTTTCTGCCCTTAAATCTTCCTCTGCTTGCACAGCCAGCTCCCCACAACACTATCTTTGCAAGCTGCTGTAGCATATGAAAAGAAATCCACCAACCCTCCGGCTGGGCCCTCAATCAGCATTCCATGTATTTCTGGAAGGGGCATCTCAGTCACGCCTTCTGTTAGAGCTGCACCTTATCACTGTAACTACCATGCTGGTTTCTACTTAAGCAGTTGATTCCATCGTTTGAAGTGAGGCTCTCCTGCCACTTTTGGGCAGAGAAGGCACTGCCCCTGCAACAACAACAGGCAGACAAGCTCAACCTGGGTTTCCTGGTTAGGTGGGCGGAGCAGAATGGCAATGGTCCCTCCTTGTGACTTGAAATTAACATGAAGAAGACAGAGAGGCAGCTGGGAGTAGGCAGTACCCATGCACCCCTGAACACTGTCTTGCGATTTTCACCCAATTCTGAAATGAGTCGGGAGGAAAGGAGGTGATTTTCCTATCGAAGGCCATTCTGGGAATTCAGCCACCCCGCGTCTCCCAGGTGAGTGTTTCAGGCCTGTGAGGCACTCATATAAATCTCGCCTGATCGAGCACTGAGCGAGTAATTGTGCTTGAATACAAGAGGCATGCTCCTCTGGCTCAGGCGCAAGAGATGGCAGGCCCTTCAGTGCTTCTGGTCTGGAAGTCTACGGTGCAAGGGCCCAGGTCCTGCGGAGGCGTACAACTACCAGAAAGGGTCTGCTTTTCTCATCAGCGCCACAGTTCAGCTTGCTAGCATAGGGCTTCTTGACTACCTCTTGCCTTGCTAGAGGCAAAAAAAAAACCCTTGGCACAAAACATCAATTGCTATGGCACGCTTAGAAGGAGAGTCTCCAAGTGGCCCTGCTTTTTCACAAAGACACTTCAGAAGATGTTTGAAAGGCTTTTGCAGCAGCAGGCTCGTTGGTCTAGGGGTATGATTCTCGCTTTGGGTGTGAGAGGTCCCGGGTTCAAATCCCGGACGAGCCCGTGCCTTCATAGGTTCGATCTGTTTTTAAACAGGAGTTTTTCTGCTTTCCACTCTTGTAAGATGCCATGGTGGAATGCATTGCATGCTTTCTACTGGTGTCGAGGCAGTTCGGCATGATGAAGGAGTGCGGGATTTCTTTCTAACTGCTTTTTTGTGTTGGAGCAGCACTTCTCGTTGGAACATGAAATGCACAGTGCTTCTCCAAAGTAATTGCAGGGCTGGTTTTGAAATCACCTCTTGGAATGAAAGTGATCCCAGTTCCTTTCTTCCAAAGGAAGAGATCCTGTCAGAAAGGCTCAGCTTTGAGCGTCATGAATATTGTCCCTTAGTCCTTGCATTCCAGTCCAAAGCATAGCCACATAAAGAAAGCAGGTGTGTCTGTTTCCAGTGCAGTGGTTCCAGTCCAATGCATAGCCACATGAAGCAAACAAACAGGCATGTCTGTTTCTGTAGTGTAGTGGTTATCACGTTCGCCTTACACGCGAAAGGTCCCTGGTTCGAGGCCAGGCAGAAACAGCAAGTTGCTGTGCTTTATCACATTATTTGCATTTACCACCTCACCTGACAGGTAAATTGAAATTAAAGAGGCTGTGTCTATCCCTCACCATCGTGAGGTACTACGCTCCAAGGGCATCGGTCTCAACTCACCAAGAGAAGACGATACACCTTACGGCAGTCAGTTGCTCCCTTTTTGACCTTTCCATTGAAGCCTGGGCCTACTGTGGTCAAGCCAGCCAAGGAAGGAAGGTATGAGAGCGAAAATGGCTTTCCTACCTTCACCAAGAACATACACCTTGAGCAAAGAAAGGGCCAGACTTACAAGGCCCTATCGCCACCGGCACATCATCTTTAGTGACGCCCCGGTGGCACTATGTACTGTGCCGTATTTACAAGACGCCGTTCAACCACGTTTTGTGGCTTAACACCACCTTGTAAATACGGCCCCTTCACACGCAGCCCTTTCCCTGGAAGGGGCGTGCAATGGGCGTTGCTCTGGGTGGGCCACTGCAACACCATAGCATTTTGATGCTGCTCCAGTTTTACGAGTTTTTGTAAATCTGTGGCAGCGCCAAAATCCAAGCGCCATACAATGGGTGTCGTTATAGTGGAGAAACGAGCAGAAATGTTTTCATTTCTCCTCATTTTTGCTCTTTCTATGTGTGCTGCACGAACATATCGCCACTGAAGATTTCTGTTGTGCAGGAAGGTGTGCCTTCCTGAACAAAAACAATTTCCCCCTCCACGCAGCCATCCTTGTACCATGGCGCAAGGATGGCTGCGTTGGTGCTCGGCAGCTAATTTAGAGCTGGCGCAGAGGGAAGCACAGGGGTGCGCTGTATTCTACTAAATACGGCGCTTCCCTGCATTTTGAAAATGACTGAGTGCGAGGCTGCCAAATTTGGCAGAGCGTCTCACTCAGTCATCCTCTTGTAATTATGGGCCAAAAGGTCTAAAGGATAGAGGCGTTTTATGTCATGTTCGATGACGACCATGGAAATGACTCTAGTCATATTGCAGAAGAGAGAACCATGTGCATTTTCTTGCCTTGCGATGTATTCGCCCACTCTCTGCCCTCAACCCTAGGAGCAGGGTCTGAGCAGTGGTGCTTCTGTGCCCTCGCTCGTTGGTGTCCGGGTCCAAATCCCCAACACACCCTTTTTAGCAGAAAACACACAAATTTTACTCAAAATACACAAAGCTTGAAGATTCCTCATTCCACTCAAAGCATTGTTGTGCAAAATATTTTTAGCCTCAGGAGAAAAAAAGGATCACCATGCCTTGGCTTCCTTCCTGCTTGCTTTCAGTGTGCTCTGTGTGATGCTTTCACAGGCTCTGGTTTCAGGCATTTAGGCATCAGATATTTGTCTCTACCCGCAGCTGTGACTTTTCAGTACATCTGAGTGTACGCTTGCTGGCTGACAACGCTGCAATTTTCACACTTACTCCTCGCTTTGCGAGCAACTGCTGATCAAGTATAGAGGCAATCGGGCAAACATATGAGGGGAATTTTGCTCCTTCAGTCAAGCCCTCATGCTTGTTTCTGTAGTGTAGTGGTTATCACGTTCGCCTAACACGCGAAAGGTCCCCGGTTCGAGACCGGGCAGAAACAATGGGCAGTGTCTGCTTTTGTGTTTGCTCCCTAAAAGCTTAGTCTCACTCAGGGATGGCCTTTAAAAACTTGTGACCTGTGTAAAACTTGTATTACTATTGCAGGCCGGTAAAAAGTTATCTGCATCTTTGCGTAGTCGTGCATGTGCCTGGTTTCTTATTCTGTTTTTTACTTTTTTTTTTCTTGGCCATGTTATATTGTGGGGCCTTTAAACCTGTCACCTTGATAGGAACATTGCAAGCGGCAGCATCGACAAGTGCAGACTGAGGAGTCAGACCTAAACACAGACTCAGCTGTCAGGATGGCCGAGTGGTCTAAGGCGGCAGCCTCAAGAGAGCTTGATCTTCAGTTAAGCTAAGCATCCTGGTTTGCTCATGTAGTTGTGGGTTCATATCGCACTTCTGATAGGTCTATTTTCTGCCCTTAAATCTTCCTCTGCTTGCACAGCCAGCTCCCCACAACACTATCTTTGCAAGCTGCTGTAGCATATGAAAAGAAATCCACCAACCCTCCGGCTGGGCCCTCAATCAGCATTCCATGTATTTCTGGAAGGGGCATCTCAGTCACGCCTTCTGTTAGAGCTGCACCTTATCACTGTAACTACCATGCTGGTTTCTACTTAAGCAGTTGATTCCATCGTTTGAAGTGAGGCTCTCCTGCCACTTTTGGGCAGAGAAGGCACTGCCCCTGCAACAACAACAGGCAGACAAGCTCAACCTGGGTTTCCTGGTTAGGTGGGCGGAGCAGAATGGCAATGGTCCCTCCTTGTGACTTGAAATTAACATGAAGAAGACAGAGAGGCAGCTGGGAGTAGGCAGTACCCATGCACCCCTGAACACTGTCTTGCGATTTTCACCCAATTCTGAAATGAGTCGGGAGGAAAGGAGGTGATTTTCCTATCGAAGGCCATTCTGGGAATTCAGCCACCCCGCGTCTCCCAGGTGAGTGTTTCAGGCCTGTGAGGCACTCATATAAATCTCGCCTGATCGAGCACTGAGCGAGCAATTGTGCTTGAATACAAGAGGCATGCTCCTCTGGCTCAGGCGCAAGAGATGGCAGGCCCTTCAGTGCTTCTGGTCTGGAAGTCTACGGTGCAAGGGCCCAGGTCCTGCGGAGGCGTACAACTACCAGAAAGGGTCTGCTTTTCTCATCAGCGCCACAGTTCAGCTTGCTAGCATAGGGCTTCTTGACTACCTCTTGCCTTGCTAGAGGCAAAAAAAAAACCCTTGGCACAAAACATCAATTGCTATGGCACGCTTAGAAGGAGAGTCTCCAAGTGGCCCTGCTTTTTCACAAAGACACTTCAGAAGATGTTTGAAAGGCTTTTGCAGCAGCAGGCTCGTTGGTCTAGGGGTATGATTCTCGCTTTGGGTGTGAGAGGTCCCGGGTTCAAATCCCGGACGAGCCCGTGCCTTCATAGGTTCGATCTGTTTTTAAACAGGAGTTTTTCTGCTTTCCACTCTTGTAAGATGCCATGGTGGAATGCATTGCATGCTTTCTACTGGTGTCGAGGCAGTTCGGCATGATGAAGGAGTGCGGGATTTCTTTCTAACTGCTTTTTTGTGTTGGAGCAGCACTTCTCGTTGGAACATGAAATGCACAGTGCTTCTCCAAAGTAATTGCAGGGCTGGTTTTGAAATCACCTCTTGGAATGAAAGTGATCCCAGTTCCTTTCTTCCAAAGGAAGAGATCCTGTCAGAAAGGCTCAGCTTTGAGCGTCATGAATATTGTCCCTTAGTCCTTGCATTCCAGTCCAAAGCATAGCCACATAAAGAAAGCAGGTGTGTCTGTTTCCAGTGCAGTGGTTCCAGTCCAATGCATAGCCACATGAAGCAAACAAACAGGCATGTCTGTTTCTGTAGTGTAGTGGTTATCACGTTCGCCTTACACGCGAAAGGTCCCTGGTTCGAGGCCAGGCAGAAACAGCAAGTTGCTGTGCTTTATCACATTATTTGCATTTACCACCTCACCTGACAGGTAAATTGAAATTAAAGAGGCTGTGTCTATCCCTCACCATCGTGAGGTACTACGCTCCAAGGGCATCGGTCTCAACTCACCAAGAGAAGACGATACACCTTACGGCAGTCAGTTGCTCCCTTTTTGACCTTTCCATTGAAGCCTGGGCCTACTGTGGTCAAGCCAGCCAAGGAAGGAAGGTATGAGAGCGAAAATGGCTTTCCTACCTTCACCAAGAACATACACCTTGAGCAAAGAAAGGGCCAGACTTACAAGGCCCTATCGCCACCGGCACATCATCTTTAGTGACGCCCCGGTGGCACTATGTACTGTGCCGTATTTACAAGACGCCGTTCAACCACGTTTTGTGGCTTAACACCACCTTGTAAATACGGCCCCTTCACACGCAGCCCTTTCCCTGGAAGGGGCGTGCAATGGGCGTTGCTCTGGGTGGGCCACTGCAACACCATAGCATTTTGATGCTGCTCCAGTTTTACGAGTTTTTGTAAATCTGTGGCAGCGCCAAAATCCAAGCGCCATACAATGGGTGTCGTTATAGTGGAGAAACGAGCAGAAATGTTTTCATTTCTCCTCATTTTTGCTCTTTCTATGTGTGCTGCACGAACATATCGCCACTGAAGATTTCTGTTGTGCAGGAAGGTGTGCCTTCCTGAACAAAAACAATTTCCCCCTCCACGCAGCCATCCTTGTACCATGGCGCAAGGATGGCTGCGTTGGTGCTCGGCAGCTAATTTAGAGCTGGCGCAGAGGGAAGCACAGGGGTGCGCTGTATTCTACTAAATACGGCGCTTCCCTGCATTTTGAAAATGACTGAGTGCGAGGCTGCCAAATTTGGCAGAGCGTCTCACTCAGTCATCCTCTTGTAATTATGGGCCAAAAGGTCTAAAGGATAGAGGCGTTTTATGTCATGTTCGATGACGACCATGGAAATGACTCTAGTCATATTGCAGAAGAGAGAACCATGTGCATTTTCTTGCCTTGCGATGTATTCGCCCACTCTCTGCCCTCAACCCTAGGAGCAGGGTCTGAGCAGTGGTGCTTCTGTGCCCTCGCTCGTTGGTGTCCGGGTCCAAATCCCCAACACACCCTTTTTAGCAGAAAACACACAAATTTTACTCAAAATACACAAAGCTTGAAGATTCCTCATTCCACTCAAAGCATTGTTGTGCAAAATATTTTTAGCCTCAGGAGAAAAAAAGGATCACCATGCCTTGGCTTCCTTCCTGCTTGCTTTCAGTGTGCTCTGTGTGATGCTTTCACAGGCTCTGGTTTCAGGCATTTAGGCATCAGATATTTGTCTCTACCCGCAGCTGTGACTTTTCAGTACATCTGAGTGTACGCTTGCTGGCTGACAACGCTGCAATTTTCACACTTACTCCTCGCTTTGCGAGCAACTGCTGATCAAGTATAGAGGCAATCGGGCAAACATATGAGGGGAATTTTGCTCCTTCAGTCAAGCCCTCATGCTTGTTTCTGTAGTGTAGTGGTTATCACGTTCGCCTAACACGCGAAAGGTCCCCGGTTCGAGACCGGGCAGAAACAATGGGCAGTGTCTGCTTTTGTGTTTGCTCCCTAAAAGCTTAGTCTCACTCAGGGATGGCCTTTAAAAACTTGTGACCTGTGTAAAACTTGTATTACTATTGCAGGCCGGTAAAAAGTTATCTGCATCTTTGCGTAGTCGTGCATGTGCCTGGTTTCTTATTCTGTTTTTTACTTTTTTTTTTCTTGGCCATGTTATATTGTGGGGCCTTTAAACCTGTCACCTTGATAGGAACATTGCAAGCGGCAGCATCGACAAGTGCAGACTGAGGAGTCAGACCTAAACACAGACTCAGCTGTCAGGATGGCCGAGTGGTCTAAGGCGGCAGCCTCAAGAGAGCTTGATCTTCAGTTAAGCTAAGCATCCTGGTTTGCTCATGTAGTTGTGGGTTCATATCGCACTTCTGATAGGTCTATTTTCTGCCCTTAAATCTTCCTCTGCTTGCACAGCCAGCTCCCCACAACACTATCTTTGCAAGCTGCTGTAGCATATGAAAAGAAATCCACCAACCCTCCGGCTGGGCCCTCAATCAGCATTCCATGTATTTCTGGAAGGGGCATCTCAGTCACGCCTTCTGTTAGAGCTGCACCTTATCACTGTAACTACCATGCTGGTTTCTACTTAAGCAGTTGATTCCATCGTTTGAAGTGAGGCTCTCCTGCCACTTTTGGGCAGAGAAGGCACTGCCCCTGCAACAACAACAGGCAGACAAGCTCAACCTGGGTTTCCTGGTTAGGTGGGCGGAGCAGAATGGCAATGGTCCCTCCTTGTGACTTGAAATTAACATGAAGAAGACAGAGAGGCAGCTGGGAGTAGGCAGTACCCATGCACCCCTGAACACTGTCTTGCGATTTTCACCCAATTCTGAAATGAGTCGGGAGGAAAGGAGGTGATTTTCCTATCGAAGGCCATTCTGGGAATTCAGCCACCCCGCGTCTCCCAGGTGAGTGTTTCAGGCCTGTGAGGCACTCATATAAATCTCGCCTGATCGAGCACTGAGCGAGCAATTGTGCTTGAATACAAGAGGCATGCTCCTCTGGCTCAGGCGCAAGAGATGGCAGGCCCTTCAGTGCTTCTGGTCTGGAAGTCTACGGTGCAAGGGCCCAGGTCCTGCGGAGGCGTACAACTACCAGAAAGGGTCTGCTTTTCTCATCAGCGCCACAGTTCAGCTTGCTAGCATAGGGCTTCTTGACTACCTCTTGCCTTGCTAGAGGCAAAAAAAAACCCCTTGGCACAAAACATCAATTGCTATGGCACGCTTAGAAGGAGAGTCTCCAAGTGGCCCTGCTTTTTCACAAAGACACTTCAGAAGATGTTTGAAAGGCTTTTGCAGCAGCAGGCTCGTTGGTCTAGGGGTATGATTCTCGCTTTGGGTGTGAGAGGTCCCGGGTTCAAATCCCGGACGAGCCCGTGCCTTCATAGGTTCGATCTGTTTTTAAACAGGAGTATTTCTGCTTTCCACTCTTGTAAGATGCCATGGTGGAATGCATTGCATGCTTTCTACTGGTGTCGAGGCAGTTCGGCATGATGAAGGAGTGCGGGATTTCTTTCTAACTGCTTTTTTGTGTTGGAGCAGCACTTCTCGTTGGAACATGAAATGCACAGTGCTTCTCCAAAGTAATTGCAGGGCTGGTTTTGAAATCACCTCTTGGAATGAAAGTGATCCCAGTTCCTTTCTTCCAAAGGAAGAGATCCTGTCAGAAAGGCTCAGCTTTGAGCGTCATGAATATTGTCCCTTAGTCCTTGCATTCCAGTCCAAAGCATAGCCACATAAAGAAAGCAGGTGTGTCTGTTTCCAGTGCAGTGGTTCCAGTCCAATGCATAGCCACATGAAGCAAACAAGCAGGCATGTCTGTTTCTGTAGTGTAGTGGTTATCACGTTCGCCTTACACGCGAAAGGTCCCTGGTTCGAGGCCAGGCAGAAACAGCAAGTTGCTGTGCTTTATCACATTATTTGCATTTACCACCTCACCTGACAGGTAAATTGAAATTAAAGAGGCTGTGTCTATCCCTCACCATCGTGAGGTACTACGCTCCAAGGGCATCGGTCTCAACTCACCAAGAGAAGACGATACACCTTACGGCAGTCAGTTGCTCCCTTTTTGACCTTTCCATTGAAGCCTGGGCCTACTGTGGTCAAGCCAGCCAAGGAAGGAAGGTATGAGAGCGAAAATGGCTTTCCTACCTTCACCAAGAACATACACCTTGAGCAAAGAAAGGGCCAGACTTACAAGGCCCTATCGCCACCGGCACATCATCTTTAGTGACGCCCCGGTGGCACTATGTACTGTGCCGTATTTACAAGACGCCGTTCAACCACGTTTTGTGGCTTAACACCACCTTGTAAATACGGCCCCTTCACACGCAGCCCTTTCCCTGGAAGGGGCGTGCAATGGGCGTTGCTCTGGGTGGGCCACTGCAACACCATAGCATTTTGATGCTGCTCCAGTTTTACGAGTTTTTGTAAATCTGTGGCAGCGCCAAAATCCAAGCGCCATACAATGGGTGTCGTTATAGTGGAGAAACGAGCAGAAATGTTTTCATTTCTCCTCATTTTTGCTCTTTCTATGTGTGCTGCACGAACATATCGCCACTGAAGATTTCTGTTGTGCAGGAAGGTGTGCCTTCCTGAACAAAAACAATTTCCCCCTCCACGCAGCCATCCTTGTACCATGGCGCAAGGATGGCTGCGTTGGTGCTCGGCAGCTAATTTAGAGCTGGCGCAGAGGGAAGCACAGGGGTGCGCTGTATTCTACTAAATACGGCGCTTCCCTGCATTTTGAAAATGACTGAGTGCGAGGCTGCCAAATTTGGCAGAGCGTCTCACTCAGTCATCCTCTTGTAATTATGGGCCAAAAGGTCTAAAGGATAGAGGCGTTTTATGTCATGTTCGATGACGACCATGGAAATGACTCTAGTCATATTGCAGAAGAGAGAACCATGTGCATTTTCTTGCCTTGCGATGTATTCACCCACTCTCTGCCCTCAACCCTAGGAGCAGGGTCTGAGCAGTGGTGCTTCTGTGCCCTCGCTCGTTGGTGTCCGGGTCCAAATCCCCAACACACCCTTTTTAGCAGAAAACACACAAATTTTACTCAAAATACACAAAGCTTGAAGATTCCTCATTCCACTCAAAGCATTGTTGTGCAAAATATTTTTAGCCTCAGGAGAAAAAAAGGATCACCATGCCTTGGCTTCCTTCCTGCTTGCTTTCAGTGTGCTCTGTGTGATGCTTTCACAGGCTCTGGTTTCAGGCATTTAGGCATCAGATATTTGTCTCTACCCGCAGCTGTGACTTTTCAGTACATCTGAGTGTACGCTTGCTGGCTGACAACGCTGCAATTTTCACACTTACTCCTCGCTTTGCGAGCAACTGCTGATCAAGTATAGAGGCAATCGGGCAAACATATGAGGGGAATTTTGCTCCTTCAGTCAAGCCCTCATGCTTGTTTCTGTAGTGTAGAGGTTATCACGTTCGCCTAACACGCGAAAGGTCCCCGGTTCGAGACCGGGCAGAAACAATGGGCAGTGTCTGCTTTTGTGTTTGCTCCCTAAAAGCTTAGTCTCACTCAGGGATGGCCTTTAAAAACTTGTGACCTGTGTAAAACTTGTATTACTATTGCAGGCCGGTAAAAAGTTATCTGCATCTTTGCGTAGTCGTGCATGTGCCTGGTTTCTTATTCTGTTTTTTACTTTTTTTTTTCTTGGCCATGTTATATTGTGGGGCCTTTAAACCTGTCACCTTGATAGGAACATTGCAAGCGGCAGCATCGACAAGTGCAGACTGAGGAGTCAGACCTAAACACAGACTCAGCTGTCAGGATGGCCGAGTGGTCTAAGGCGGCAGCCTCAAGAGAGCTTGATCTTCAGTTAAGCTAAGCATCCTGGTTTGCTCATGTAGTTGTGGGTTCATATCGCACTTCTGATAGGTCTATTTTCTGCCCTTAAATCTTCCTCTGCTTGCACAGCCAGCTCCCCACAACACTATCTTTGCAAGCTGCTGTAGCATATGAAAAGAAATCCACCAACCCTCCGGCTGGGCCCTCAATCAGCATTCCATGTATTTCTGGAAGGGGCATCTCAGTCACGCCTTCTGTTAGAGCTGCACCTTATCACTGTAACTACCATGCTGGTTTCTACTTAAGCAGTTGATTCCATCGTTTGAAGTGAGGCTCTCCTGCCACTTTTGGGCAGAGAAGGCACTGCCCCTGCAACAACAACAGGCAGACAAGCTCAACCTGGGTTTCCTGGTTAGGTGGGCGGAGCAGAATGGCAATGGTCCCTCCTTGTGACTTGAAATTAACATGAAGAAGACAGAGAGGCAGCTGGGAGTAGGCAGTACCCATGCACCCCTGAACACTGTCTTGCGATTTTCACCCAATTCTGAAATGAGTCGGGAGGAAAGGAGGTGATTTTCCTATCGAAGGCCATTCTGGGAATTCAGCCACCCCGCGTCTCCCAGGTGAGTGTTTCAGGCCTGTGAGGCACTCATATACAGGGAGTGCAGAATTATTAGGCAAATGAGTATTTTGACCACATCATCCTCTTTATGCATGTTGTCTTACTCCAAGCTGTATAGGCTCGAAAGCCTACTACCAATTAAGCATATTAGGTGATGTGCATCTCTGTAATGAGAAGGGGTGTGGTCTAATGACATCAACACCCTATATCAGGTGTGCATAATTATTAGGCAACTTCCTTTCCTTTGGCAAAATGGGTCAAAAGAAGGACTTGACAGGCTCAGAAAAGTCAAAAATAGTGAGATATCTTGCAGAGGGATGCAGCACTCTTAAAATTGCAAAGCTTCTGAAGCGTGATCATCGAACAATCAAGCGTTTCATTCAAAATAGTCAACAGGGTCGCAAGAAGCGTGTGGAAAAACCAAGGCGCAAAATAACTGCCCATGAACTGAGAAAAGTCAAGCGTGCAGCTGCCACGATGCCACTTGCCACCAGTTTGGCCATATTTCAGAGCTGCAACATCACTGGAGTGCCCAAAAGCACAAGGTGTGCAATACTCAGAGACATGGCCAAGGTAAGAAAGGCTGAAAGACGACCACCACTGAACAAGACACACAAGCTGAAACGTCAAGACTGGGCCAAGAAATATCTCAAGACTGATTTTCTAAGGTTTTATGGACTGATGAAATGAGAGTGAGTCTTGATGGGCCAGATGGATGGGCCCGTGGCTGGATTGGTAAAGGGCAGAGAGCTCCAGTCCGACTCAGACGCCAGCAAGGTGGAGGTGGAGTACTGGTTTGGGCTGGTATCATCAAAGATGAGCTTGTGGGGCCTTTTCGGGTTGAGGATGGAGTCAAGCTCAACTCCCAGTCCTACTGCCAGTTCCTGGTAGACACCTTCTTCAAGCAGTGGTACAGGAAGAAGTCTGCATCCTTCAAGAAAAACATGATTTTCATGCAGGACAATGCTCCATCACACGCGTCCAAGTACTCCACAGCGTGGCTGGCAAGAAAGGGTATAAAAGAAGGAAATCTAATGACATGGCCTCCTTGTTCACCTGATCTGAACCCCATTGAGAACCTGTGGTCCATCATCAAATGTGAGATTTACAAGGAGGGAAAACAGTACACCTCTCTGAACAGTGTCTGGGAGGCTGTGGTTGCTGCTGCACGCAATGTTGATGGTGAACAGATGAAAACACTGACAGAATCCATGGATGGCAGGCTTTTGAGTGTCCTTGCAAAGAAAGGTGGCTATATTGGTCACTGATTTGTTTTTGTTTTGTTTTTGAATGTCAGAAATGTATATTTGTGAATGTTGAGATGTTATATTGGTTTCACTGGTAATAATAAATAATTGAAATGGGTATATATTTGTTTTTTGTTAAGTTGCCTAATAATTATGCACAGTAATAGTCACCTGCACACACAGATATCCCCCTAACATAGCTAAAACTAAAAACAAACTAAAAACTACTTCCAAAAATATTCAGCTTTGATATTAATGAGTTTTTTGGGTTCATTGAGAACATGGTTGTTGTTCAATAATAAAATTAATCCTCAAAAATACAACTTGCCTAATAATTCTGCACTCCCTGTAAATCTCGCCTGATCGAGCACTGAGCGAGCAATTGTGCTTGAATACAAGAGGCATGCTCCTCTGGCTCAGGCGCAAGAGATGGCAGGCCCTTCAGTGCTTCTGGTCTGGAAGTCTACGGTGCAAGGGCCCAGGTCCTGCGGAGGCGTACAACTACCAGAAAGGGTCTGCTTTTCTCATCAGCGCCACAGTTCAGCTTGCTAGCATAGGGCTTCTTGACTACCTCTTGCCTTGCTAGAGGCAAAAAAAAAACCCTTGGCACAAAACATCAATTGCTATGGCACGCTTAGAAGGAGAGTCTCCAAGTGGCCCTGCTTTTTCACAAAGACACTTCAGAAGATGTTTGAAAGGCTTTATCAGCAGCAGGCTCGTTGGTCTAGGGGTATGATTCTCGCTTTGGGTGTGAGAGGTCCCGGGTTCAAATCCCGGACGAGCCCGTGCCTTCATAGGTTCGATCTGTTTTTAAACAGGAGTATTTCTGCTTTCCACTCTTGTAAGATGCCATGGTGGAATGCATTGCATGCTTTCTACTGGTGTCGAGGCAGTTCGGCATGATGAAGGAGTGCGGGATTTCTTTCTAACTGCTTTTTTGTGTTGGAGCAGCACTTCTCGTTGGAACATGAAATGCACAGTGCTTCTCCAAAGTAATTGCAGGGCTGGTTTTGAAATCACCTCTTGGAATGAAAGTGATCCCAGTTCCTTTCTTCCAAAGGAAGAGATCCTGTCAGAAAGGCTCAGCTTTGAGCGTCATGAATATTGTCCCTTAGTCCTTGCATTCCAGTCCAAAGCATAGCCACATAAAGAAAGCAGGTGTGTCTGTTTCCAGTGCAGTGGTTCCAGTCCAATGCATAGCCACATGAAGCAAATAAGCAGGCATGTCTGTTTCTGTAGTGTAGTGGTTATCACGTTCGCCTTACACGCGAAAGGTCCCTGGTTCGTGGCCAGGCAGAAACAGCAAGTTGCTGTGCTTTGTCACATTATTTGCATTTACCACCTCACCTGACAGGTAAATTGAAATTAAAGAGGCTGTGTCTATCCCTCACCATCGTGAGGTACTACGCTCCAAGGGCATCGGTCTCAACTCACCAAGAGAAGACGATACACCTTACGGCAGTCAGTTGCTCTCTTTTTGACCTTTCCATTGAAGCCTGGGCCTACTGTGGTCAAGCCAGCCAAGGAAGGAAGGTATGAGAGCGAAAATGGCTTTCCTACCTTCACCAAGAACATACACCTTGAGCAAAGAAAGGGCCAGACTTACAAGGCCCTATCGCCACCGGCACATCATCTTTAGTGACGCCCCGGTGGCACTATGTACTGTGCCGTATTTACAAGACGCCGTTCAACCACGTTTTGTGGCTTAACACCACCTTGTAAATACGGCCCCTTCACACGCAACCCTTTCCCTGGAAGGGGCGTGCAATGGGCGTTGCTCTGGGTGGGCCACTGCAACACCATAGCATTTTGATGCTGCTCCAGTTTTACGAGTTTTTGTAAATCTGTGGCAGCGCCAAAATCCAAGCGCCATACAATGGGTGTCGTTATAGTGGAGAAACGAGCAGAAATGTTTTCATTTCTCCTCATTTTTGCTCTTTCTATGTGTGCTGCACGAACATATCGCCACTGAAGATTTCTGTTGTGCAGGAAGGTGTGCCTTCCTGAACAAAAACAATTTCCCCCTCCACGCAGCCATCCTTGTACCATGGCGCAAGGATGGCTGCGTTGGTGCTCGGCAGCTAATTTAGAGCTGGCGCAGAGGGAAGCACAGGGGTGCGCTGTATTCTACTAAATACGGCGCTTCCCTGCATTTTGAAAATGACTGAGTGCGAGGCTGCCAAATTTGGCAGAGCGTCTCACTCAGTCATCCTCTTGTAATTATGGGCCAAAAGGTCTAAAGGATAGAGGCGTTTTATGTCATGTTCGATGACGACCATGGAAATGACTCTAGTCATATTGCAGAAGAGAGAACCATGTGCATTTTCTTGCCTTGCGATGTATTCGCCCACTCTCTGCCCTCAACCCTAGGAGCAGGGTCTGAGCAGTGGTGCTTCTGTGCCCTCGCTCGTTGGTGTCCGGGTCCAAATCCCCAACACACCCTTTTTAGCAGAAAACACACAAATTTTACTCAAAATACACAAAGCTTGAAGATTCCTCATTCCACTCAAAGCATTGTTGTGCAAAATATTTTTAGCCTCAGGAGAAAAAAAGGATCACCATGCCTTGGCTTCCTTCCTGCTTGCTTTCAGTGTGCTCTGTGTGATGCTTTCACAGGCTCTGGTTTCAGGCATTTAGGCATCAGATATTTGTCTCTACCCGCAGCTGTGACTTTTCAGTACATCTGAGTGTACGCTTGCTGGCTGACAACGCTGCAATTTTCACACTTACTCCTCGCTTTGCGAGCAACTGCTGATCAAGTATAGAGGCAATCGGGCAAACATATGAGGGGAATTTTGCTCCTTCAGTCAAGCCCTCATGCTTGTTTCTGTAGTGTAGTGGTTATCACGTTCGCCTAACACGCGAAAGGTCCCCGGTTCGAGACCGGGCAGAAACAATGGGCAGTGTCTGCTTTTGTGTTTGCTCCCTAAAAGCTTAGTCTCACTCAGGGATGGCCTTTAAAAACTTGTGACCTGTGTAAAACTTGTATTACTATTGCAGGCCGGTAAAAAGTTATCTGCATCTTTGCGTAGTCGTGCATGTGCCTGGTTTCTTATTCTGTTTTTTACTTTTTTTTTTCTTGGCCATGTTATATTGTGGGGCCTTTAAACCTGTCACCTTGATAGGAACATTGCAAGCGGCAGCATCGACAAGTGCAGACTGAGGAGTCAGACCTAAACACAGACTCAGCTGTCAGGATGGCCGAGTGGTCTAAGGCGGCAGCCTCAAGAGAGCTTGATCTTCAGTTAAGCTAAGCATCCTGGTTTGCTCATGTAGTTGTGGGTTCATATCGCACTTCTGATAGGTCTATTTTCTGCCCTTAAATCTTCCTCTGCTTGCACAGCCAGCTCCCCACAACACTATCTTTGCAAGCTGCTGTAGCATATGAAAAGAAATCCACCAACCCTCCGGCTGGGCCCTCAATCAGCATTCCATGTATTTCTGGAAGGGGCATCTCAGTCACGCCTTCTGTTAGAGCTGCACCTTATCACTGTAACTACCATGCTGGTTTCTACTTAAGCAGTTGATTCCATCGTTTGAAGTGAGGCTCTCCTGCCACTTTTGGGCAGAGAAGGCACTGCCCCTGCAACAGGCAGACAAGCTCAACCTGGGTTTCCTGGTTAGGTGGGCGGAGCAGAATGGCAATGGTCCCTCCTTGTGACTTGAAATTAACATGAAGAAGACAGAGAGGCATCTGGGAGTAGGCAGTACCCATGCACCCCTGAACACTGTCTTGCGATTTTCACCCAATTCTGAAATGAGTCGGGAGGAAAGGAGGTGATTTTCCTATCGAAGGCCATTCTGGGAATTCAGCCACCCCGCGTCTCCCAGGTGAGTGTTTCAGGCCTGTGAGGCACTCATATAAATCGAGCCTGATCGAGCCTGATCGAGCACTGAGCGAGCAATTGTGCTTGAATACAAGAGGCATGCTCCTCTGGCTCAGGCGCAAGAGATGGCAGGCCCTTCAGTGCTTCTGGTCTGGAAGTCTACGGTGCAAGGGCCCAGGTCCTGCGGAGGCGTACAACTACCAGAAAGGGTCTGCTTTTCTCATCAGCGCCACAGTTCAGCTTGCTAGCATAGGGCTTCTTGACTACCTCTTGCCTTGCTAGAGGCAAAAAAAAAACCCTTGGCACAAAACATCAATTGCTATGGCACGCTTAGAAGGAGAGTCTCCAAGTGGCCCTGCTTTTTCACAAAGACACTTCAGAAGATGTTTGAAAGGCTTTTGCAGCAGCAGGCTCGTTGGTCTAGGGGTATGATTCTCGCTTTGGGTGTGAGAGGTCCCGGGTTCAAATCCCGGACGAGCCCGTGCCTTCATAGGTTCGATCTGTTTTTAAACAGGAGTATTTCTGCTTTCCACTCTTGTAAGATGCCATGGTGGAATGCATTGCATGCTTTCTACTGGTGTCGAGGCAGTTCGGCATGATGAAGGAGTGCGGGATTTCTTTCTAACTGCTTTTTTGTGTTGGAGCAGCACTTCTCGTTGGAACATGAAATGCACAGTGCTTCTCCAAAGTAATTGCAGGGCTGGTTTTGAAATCACCTCTTGGAATGAAAGTGATCCCAGTTCCTTTCTTCCAAAGGAAGAGATCCTGTCAGAAAGGCTCAGCTTTGAGCGTCATGAATATTGTCCCTTAGTCCTTGCATTCCAGTCCAAAGCATAGCCACATAAAGAAAGCAGGTGTGTCTGTTTCCAGTGCAGTGGTTCCAGTCCAATGCATAGCCACATGAAGCAAATAAGCAGGCATGTCTGTTTCTGTAGTGTAGTGGTTATCACGTTCGCCTTACACGCGAAAGGTCCCTGGTTCGAGGCCAGGCAGAAACAGCAAGTTGCTGTGCTTTATCACATTATTTGCATTTACCACCTCACCTGACAGGTAAATTGAAATTAAAGAAGCTGTGTCTATCCCTCACCATCGTGAGGTACTACGCTCCAAGGGCATCGGTCTCAACTCACCAAGAGAAGACGATACACCTTACGGCAGTCAGTTGCTCCCTTTTTGACCTTTCCATTGAAGCCTGGGCCTACTGTGGTCAAGCCAGCCAAGGAAGGAAGGTATGAGAGCGAAAATGGCTTTCCTACCTTCACCAAGAACATACACCTTGAGCAAAGAAAGGGCCAGACTTACAAGGCCCTATCGCCACCGGCACATCATCTTTAGTGACGCCCCGGTGGCACTATGTACTGTGCCGTATTTACAAGACGCCGTTCAACCACGTTTTGTGGCTTAACACCACCTTGTAAATACGGCCCCTTCACACGCAGCCCTTTCCCTGGAAGGGGCGTGCAATGGGCGTTGCTCTGGGTGGGCCACTGCAACACCATAGCATTTTGATGCTGCTCCAGTTTTACGAGTTTTTGTAAATCTGTGGCAGCGCCAAAATCCAAGCGCCATACAATGGGTGTCGTTATAGTGGAGAAACGAGCAGAAATGTTTTCATTTCTCCTCATTTTTGCTCTTTCTATGTGTGCTGCACGAACATATCGCCACTGAAGATTTCTGTTGTGCAGGAAGGTGTGCCTTCCTGAACAAAAACAATTTCCCCCTCCACGCAGCCATCCTTGTACCATGGCGCAAGGATGGCTGCGTTGGTGCTCGGCAGCTAATTTAGAGCTGGCGCAGAGGGAAGCACAGGGGTGCGCTGTATTCTACTAAATACGGCGCTTCCCTGCATTTTGAAAATGACTGAGTGCGAGGCTGCCAAATTTGGCAGAGCGTCTCACTCAGTCATCCTCTTGTAATTATGGGCCAAAAGGTCTAAAGGATAGAGGCGTTTTATGTCATGTTCGATGACGACCATGGAAATGACTCTAGTCATATTGCAGAAGAGAGAAGCATGTGCATTTTCTTGCCTTGCGATGTATTCGCCCACTCTCTGCCCTCAACCCTAGGAGCAGGGTCTGAGCAGTGGTGCTTCTGTGCCCTCGCTCGTTGGTGTCCGGGTCCAAATCCCCAACACACCCTTTTTAGCAGAAAACACACAAATTTTACTCAAAATACACAAAGCTTGAAGATTCCTCATTCCACTCAAAGCATTGTTGTGCAAAATATTTTTAGCCTCAGGAGAAAAAAAGGATCACCATGCCTTGGCTTCCTTCCTGCTTGCTTTCAGTGTGCTCTGTGTGATGCTTTCACAGGCTCTGGTTTCAGGCATTTAGGCATCAGATATTTGTCTCTACCCGCAGCTGTGACTTTTCAGTACATCTGAGTGTACGCTTGCTGGCTGACAACGCTGCAATTTTCACACTTACTCCTCGCTTTGCGAGCAACTGCTGATCAAGTATAGAGGCAATCGGGCAAACATATGAGGGGAATTTTGCTCCTTCAGTCAAGCCCTCATGCTTGTTTCTGTAGTGTAGTGGTTATCACGTTCGCCTAACACGCGAAAGGTCCCCGGTTCGAGACCGGGCAGAAACAATGGGCAGTGTCTGCTTTTGTGTTTGCTCCCTAAAAGCTTAGTCTCACTCAGGGATGGCCTTTAAAAACTTGTGACCTGTGTAAAACTTGTATTACTATTGCAGGCCGGTAAAAAGTTATCTGCATCTTTGCGTAGTCGTGCATGTGCCTGGTTTCTTATTCTGTTTTTTACTTTTTTTTTTCTTGGCCATGTTATATTGTGGGGCCTTTAAACCTGTCACCTTGATAGGAACATTGCAAGCGGCAGCATCGACAAGTGCAGACTGAGGAGTCAGACCTAAACACAGACTCAGCTGTCAGGATGGCCGAGTGGTCTAAGGCGGCAGCCTCAAGAGAGCTTGATCTTCAGTTAAGCTAAGCATCCTGGTTTGCTCATGTAGTTGTGGGTTCATATCGCACTTCTGATAGGTCTATTTTCTGCCCTTAAATCTTCCTCTGCTTGCACAGCCAGCTCCCCACAACACTATCTTTGCAAGCTGCTGTAGCATATGAAAAGAAATCCACCAACCCTCCGGCTGGGCCCTCAATCAGCATTCCATGTATTTCTGGAAGGGGCATCTCAGTCACGCCTTCTGTTAGAGCTGCACCTTATCACTGTAACTACCATGCTGGTTTCTACTTAAGCAGTTGATTCCATCGTTTGAAGTGAGGCTCTCCTGCCACTTTTGGGCAGAGAAGGCACTGCCCCTGCAACAACAACAGGCAGACAAGCTCAACCTGGGTTTCCTGGTTAGGTGGGCGGAGCAGAATGGCAATGGTCCCTCCTTGTGACTTGAAATTAACATGAAGAAGACAGAGAGGCAGCTGGGAGTAGGCAGTACCCATGCACCCCTGAACACTGTCTTGCGATTTTCACCCAATTCTGAAATGAGTCGGGAGGAAAGGAGGTGATTTTCCTATCGAAGGCCATTCTGGGAATTCAGCCACCCCGCGTCTCCCAGGTGAGTGTTTCAGGCCTGTGAGGCACTCATATAAATCTCGCCTGATCGAGCACTGAGCGAGCAATTGTGCTTGAATACAAGAGGCATGCTCCTCTGGCTCAGGCGCAAGAGATGGCAGGCCCTTCAGTGCTTCTGGTCTGGAAGTCTACGGTGCAAGGGCCCAGGTCCTGCGGAGGCGTACAACTACCAGAAAGGGTCTGCTTTTCTCATCAGCGCCACAGTTCAGCTTGCTAGCATAGGGCTTCTTGACTACCTCTTGCCTTGCTAGAGGCAAAAAAAAACCCCTTGGCACAAAACATCAATTGCTATGGCACGCTTAGAAGGAGAGTCTCCAAGTGGCCCTGCTTTTTCACAAAGACACTTCAGAAGATGTTTGAAAGGCTTTTGCAGCAGCAGGCTCGTTGGTCTAGGGGTATGATTCTCGCTTTGGGTGTGAGAGGTCCCGGGTTCAAATCCCGGACGAGCCCGTGCCTTCATAGGTTCGATCTGTTTTTAAACAGGAGTATTTCTGCTTTCCACTCTTGTAAGATGCCATGGTGGAATGCATTGCATGCTTTCTACTGGTGTCGAGGCAGTTCGGCATGATGAAGGAGTGCGGGATTTCTTTCTAACTGCTTTTTTGTGTTGGAGCAGCACTTCTCGTTGGAACATGAAATGCACAGTGCTTCTCCAAAGTAATTGCAGGGCTGGTTTTGAAATCACCTCTTGGAATGAAAGTGATCCCAGTTCCTTTCTTCCAAAGGAAGAGATCCTGTCAGAAAGGCTCAGCTTTGAGCGTCATGAATATTGTCCCTTAGTCCTTGCATTCCAGTCCAAAGCATAGCCACATAAAGAAAGCAGGTGTGTCTGTTTCCAGTGCAGTGGTTCCAGTCCAATGCATAGCCACATGAAGCAAATAAGCAGGCATGTCTGTTTCTGTAGTGTAGTGGTTATCACGTTCGCCTTACACGCGAAAGGTCCCTGGTTCGAGGCCAGGCAGAAACAGCAAGTTGCTGTGCTTTATCACATTATTTGCATTTACCACCTCACCTGACAGGTAAATTGAAATTAAAGAGGCTGTGTCTATCCCTCACCATCGTGAGGTACTACGCTCCAAGGGCATCGGTCTCAACTCACCAAGAGAAGACGATACACCTTACGGCAGTCAGTTGCTCCCTTTTTGACCTTTCCATTGAAGCCTGGGCCTACTGTGGTCAAGCCAGCCAAGGAAGGAAGGTATGCGAGCGAAAATGGCTTTCCTACCTTCACCAAGAACATACACCTTGAGCAAAGAAAGGGCCAGACTTACAAGGCCCTATCGCCACCGGCACATCATCTTTAGTGACGCCCCGGTGGCACTATGTACTGTGCCGTATTTACAAGACGCCGTTCAACCACGTTTTGTGGCTTAACACCACCTTGTAAATACGGCCCCTTCACACGCAGCCCTTTCCCTGGAAGGGGCGTGCAATGGGCGTTGCTCTGGGTGGGCCACTGCAACACCATAGCATTTTGATGCTGCTCCAGTTTTACGAGTTTTTGTAAATCTGTGGCAGCGCCAAAATCCAAGCGCCATACAATGGGTGTCGTTATAGTGGAGAAACGAGCAGAAATGTTTTCATTTCTCCTCATTTTTGCTCTTTCTATGTGTGCTGCACGAACATATCGCCACTGAAGATTTCTGTTGTGCAGGAAGGTGTGCCTTCCTGAACAAAAACAATTTCCCCCTCCACGCAGCCATCCTTGTACCATGGCGCAAGGATGGCTGCGTTGGTGCTCGGCAGCTAATTTAGAGCTGGCGCAGAGGGAAGCACAGGGGTGCGCTGTATTCTACTAAATACGGCGCTTCCCTGCATTTTGAAAATGACTGAGTGCGAGGCTGCCAAATTTGGCAGAGCGTCTCACTCAGTCATCCTCTTGTAATTATGGGCCAAAAGGTCTAAAGGATAGAGGCGTTTTATGTCATGTTCGATGACGACCATGGAAATGACTCTAGTCATATTGCAGAAGAGAGAACCATGTGCATTTTCTTGCCTTGCGATGTATTCGCCCACTCTCTGCCCTCAACCCTAGGAGCAGGGTCTGAGCAGTGGTGCTTCTGTGCCCTCGCTCGTTGGTGTCCGGGTCCAAATCCCCAACACACCCTTTTTAGCAGAAAACACACAAATTTTACTCAAAATACACAAAGCTTGAAGATTCCTCATTCCACTCAAAGCATTGTTGTGCAAAATATTTTTAGCCTCAGGAGAAAAAAAGGATCACCATGCCTTGGCTTCCTTCCTGCTTGCTTTCAGTGTGCTCTGTGTGATGCTTTCACAGGCTCTGGTTTCAGGCATTTAGGCATCAGATATTTGTCTCTACCCGCAGCTGTGACTTTTCAGTACATCTGAGTGTACGCTTGCTGGCTGACAACGCTGCAATTTTCACACTTACTCCTCGCTTTGCGAGCAACTGCTGATCAAGTATAGAGGCAATCGGGCAAACATATGAGGGGAATTTTGCTCCTTCAGTCAAGCCCTCATGCTTGTTTCTGTAGTGTAGTGGTTATCACGTTCGCCTAACACGCGAAAGGTCCCCGGTTCGAGACCGGGCAGAAACAATGGGCAGTGTCTGCTTTTGTGTTTGCTCCCTAAAAGCTTAGTCTCACTCAGGGATGGCCTTTAAAAACTTGTGACCTGTGTAAAACTTGTATTACTATTGCAGGCCGGTAAAAAGTTATCTGCATCTTTGTGTAGTCGTGCATGTGCCTGGTTTCTTATTCTGTTTTTTACTTTTTTTTTTCTTGGCCATGTTATATTGTGGGGCCTTTAAACCTGTCACCTTGATAGGAACATTGCAAGCGGCAGCATCGACAAGTGCAGACTGAGGAGTCAGACCTAAACACAGACTCAGCTGTCAGGATGGCCGAGTGGTCTAAGGCGGCAGCCTCAAGAGAGCTTGATCTTCAGTTAAGCTAAGCATCCTGGTTTGCTCATGTAGTTGTGGGTTCATATCGCACTTCTGATAGGTCTATTTTCTGCCCTTAAATCTTCCTCTGCTTGCACAGCCAGCTCCCCACAACACTATCTTTGCAAGCTGCTGTAGCATATGAAAAGAAATCCACCAACCCTCCGGCTGGGCCCTCAATCAGCATTCCATGTATTTCTGGAAGGGGCATCTCAGTCACGCCTTCTGTTAGAGCTGCACCTTATCACTGTAACTACCATGCTGGTTTCTACTTAAGCAGTTGATTCCATCGTTTGAAGTGAGGCTCTCCTGCCACTTTTGGGCAGAGAAGGCACTGCCCCTGCAACAACAACAGGCAGACAAGCTCAACCTGGGTTTCCTGGTTAGGTGGGCGGAGCAGAATGGCAATGGTCCCTCCTTGTGACTTGAAATTAACATGAAGAAGACAGAGAGGCAGCTGGGAGTAGGCAGTACCCATGCACCCCTGAACACTGTCTTGCGATTTTCACCCAATTCTGAAATGAGTCGGGAGGAAAGGAGGTGATTTTCCTATCGAAGGCCATTCTGGGAATTCAGCCACCCCGCGTCTCCCAGGTGAGTGTTTCAGGCCTGTGAGGCACTCATATAAATCTCGCCTGATTGAGCACTGAGCGAGCAATTGTGCTTGAATACAAGAGGCATGCTCCTCTGGCTCAGGCGCAAGAGATGGCAGGCCCTTCAGTGCTTCTGGTCTGGAAGTCTACGCTGCAAGGGCCCAGGTCCTGCGGAGGCGTACAACTACCAGAAAGGGTCTGCTTTTCTCATCAGCGCCACAGTTCAGCTTGCTAGCATAGGGCTTCTTGACTACCTCTTGCCTTGCTAGAGGCAAAAAAAAAACCCTTGGCACAAAACATCAATTGCTATGGCACGCTTAGAAGGAGAGTCTCCAAGTGGCCCTGCTTTTTCACAAAGACACTTCAGAAGATGTTTGAAAGGCTTTTGCAGCAGCAGGCTCGTTGGTCTAGGGGTATGATTCTCGCTTTGGGTGTGAGAGGTCCCGGGTTCAAATCCCGGACGAGCCCGTGCCTTCATAGGTTCGATCTGTTTTTAAACAGGAGTATTTCTGCTTTCCACTCTTGTAAGATGCCATGGTGGAATGCATTGCATGCTTTCTACTGGTGTCGAGGCAGTTCGGCATGATGAAGGAGTGCGGGATTTCTTTCTAACTGCTTTTTTGTGTTGGAGCAGCACTTCTCGTTGGAACATGAAATGCACAGTGCTTCTCCAAAGTAATTGCAGGGCTGGTTTTGAAATCACCTCTTGGAATGAAAGTGATCCCAGTTCCTTTCTTCCAAAGGAAGAGATCCTGTCAGAAAGGCTCAGCTTTGAGCGTCATGAATATTGTCCCTTAGTCCTTGCATTCCAGTCCAAAGCATAGCCACATAAAGAAAGCAGGTGTGTCTGTTTCCAGTGCAGTGGTTCCAGTCCAATGCATAGCCACATGAAGCAAATAAGCAGACATGTCTGTTTCTGTAGTGTAGTGGTTATCACGTTCGCCTTACACGCGAAAGGTCCCTGGTTCGAGGCCAGGCAGAAACAGCAAGTTGCTGTGCTTTATCACATTATTTGCATTTACCACCTCACCTGACAGGTAAATTGAAATAAAAGAGGCTGTGTCTATCCCTCACCATCGTGAGGTACTACGCTCCAAGGGCATCGGTCTCAACTCACCAAGAGAAGACGATACACCTTACGGCAGTCAGTTGCTCCCTTTTTGACCTTTCCATTGAAGCCTGGGCCTACTGTGGTCAAGCCAGCCAAGGAAGGAAGGTATGAGAGCGAAAATGGCTTTCCTACCTTCACCAAGAACATACACCTTGAGCAAAGAAAGGGCCAGACTTACAAGGCCCTATCGCCACCGGCACATCATCTTTAGTGACGCCCCGGTGGCACTATGTACTGTGCCGTATTTACAAGACGCCGTTCAACCACGTTTTGTGGCTTAACACCACCTTGTAAATACGGCCCCTTCACACGCAGCCCTTTCCCTGGAAGGGGCGTGCAATGGGCGTTGCTCTGGGTGGGCCACTGCAACACCATAGCATTTTGATGCTGCTCCAGTTTTACGAGTTTTTGTAAATCTGTGGCAGCGCCAAAATCCAAGCGCCATACAATGGGTGTCGTTATAGTGGAGAAACGAGCAGAAATGTTTTCATTTCTCCTCATTTTTGCTCTTTCTATGTGTGCTGCACGAACATATCGCCACTGAAGATTTCTGTTGTGCAGGAAGGTGTGCCTTTCTGAACAAAAACAATTTCCCCCTCCACGCAGCCATCCTTGTACCATGGCGCAAGGATGGCTGCGTTGGTGCTCGGCAGCTAATTTAGAGCTGGCGCAGAGGGAAGCACAGGGGTGCGCTGTATTCTACTAAATACGGCGCTTCCCTGCATTTTGAAAATGACTGAGTGCGAGGCTGCCAAATTTGGCAGAGCGTCTCACTCAGTCATCCTCTTGTAATTATGGGCCAAAAGGTCTAAAGGATAGAGGCGTTTTATGTCATGTTCGATGACGACCATGGAAATGACTCTAGTCATATTGCAGAAGAGAGAACCATGTGCATTTTCTTGCCTTGCGATGTATTCGCCCACTCTCTGCCCTCAACCCTAGGAGCAGGGTCTGAGCAGTGGTGCTTCTGTGCCCTCGCTCGTTGGTGTCCGGGTCCAAATCCCCAACACACCCTTTTTAGCAGAAAACACACAAATTTTACTCAAAATACACAAAGCTTGAAGATTCCTCATTCCACTCAAAGCATTGTTGTGCAAAATATTTTTAGCCTCAGGAGAAAAAAAGGATCACCATGCCTTGGCTTCCTTCCTGCTTGCTTTCAGTGTGCTCTGTGTGATGCTTTCACAGGCTCTGGTTTCAGGCATTTAGGCATCAGATATTTGTCTCTACCCGCAGCTGTGACTTTTCAGTACATCTGAGTGTACGCTTGCTGGCTGACAACGCTGCAATTTTCACACTTACTCCTCGCTTTGCGAGCAACTGCTGATCAAGTATAGAGGCAATCGGGCAAACATATGAGGGGAATTTTGCTCCTTCAGTCAAGCCCTCATGCTTGTTTCTGTAGTGTAGTGGTTATCACGTTTGCCTAACACGCGAAAGGTCCCCGGTTCGAGACCGGGCAGAAACAATGGGCAGTGTCTGCTTTTGTGTTTGCTCCCTAAAAGCTTAGTCTCACTCAGGGATGGCCTTTAAAAACTTGTGACCTGTGTAAAACTTGTATTACTATTGCAGGCCGGTAAAAAGTTATCTGCATCTTTCCGTAGTCGTGCATGTGCCTGGTTTCTTATTCTGTTTTTTACTTTTTTTTTTCTTGGCCATGTTATATTGTGGGGCCTTTAAACCTGTCACCTTGATAGGAACATTGCAAGCGGCAGCATCGACAAGTGCAGACTGAGGAGTCAGACCTAAACACAGACTCAGCTGTCAGGATGGCCGAGTGGTCTAAGGCGGCAGCCTCAAGAGAGCTTGATCTTCAGTTAAGCTAAGCATCCTGGTTTGCTCATGTAGTTGTGGGTTCATATCGCACTTCTGATAGGTCTATTTTCTGCCCTTAAATCTTCCTCTGCTTGCACAGCCAGCTCCCCACAACACTATCTTTGCAAGCTGCTGTAGCATATGAAAAGAAATCCACCAACCCTCCGGCTGGGCCCTCAATCAGCATTCCATGTATTTCTGGAAGGGGCATCTCAGTCACGCCTTCTGTTAGAGCTGCACCTTATCACTGTAACTACCATGCTGGTTTCTACTTAAGCAGTTGATTCCATCGTTTGAAGTGAGGCTCTCCTGCCACTTTTGGGCAGAGAAGGCACTGCCCCTGCAACAACAACAGTCAGACAAGCTCAACCTGGGTTTCCTGGTTAGGTGGGCGGAGCAGAATGGCAATGGTCCCTCCTTGTGACTTGAAATTAACATGAAGAAGACAGAGAGGCAGCTGGGAGTAGGCAGTACCCATGCACCCCTGAACACTGTCTTGCGATTTTCACCCAATTCTGAAATGAGTCGGGAGGAAAGGAGGTGATTTTCCTATCGAAGGCCATTCTGGGAATTCAGCCACCCCGCGTCTCCCAGGTGAGTGTTTCAGGCCTGTGAGGCACTCATATAAATCTCGCCTGATCGAGCACTGAGCGAGCAATTGTGCTTGAATACAAGAGGCATGCTCCTCTGGCTCAGGCGCAAGAGATGGCAGGCCCTTCAGTGCTTCTGGTCTGGAAGTCTACGGTGCAAGGGCCCAGGTCCTGCGGAGGCGTACAACTACCAGAAAGGGTCTGCTTTTCTCATCAGCGCCACAGTTCAGCTTGCTAGCATAGGGCTTCTTGACTACCTCTTGCCTTGCTAGAGGCAAAAAAAAAACCCTTGGCACAAAACATCAATTGCTATGGCACGCTTAGAAAGAGAGTCTCCAAGTGGCCCTGCTTTTTCACAAAGACACTTCAGAAGATGTTTGAAAGGCTTTTGCAGCAGCAGGCTCGTTGGTCTAGGGGTATGATTCTCGCTTTGGGTGTGAGAGGTCCCGGGTTCAAATCCCGGACGAGCCCGTGCCTTCATAGGTTCGATCTGTTTTTAAACAGGAGTATTTCTGCTTTCCACTCTTGTAAGATGCCATGGTGGAATGCATTGCATGCTTTCTACTGGTGTCGAGGCAGTTCGGCATGATGAACGAGTGCGGGATTTCTTTCTAACTGCTTTTTTGTGTTGGAGCAGCACTTCTCGTTGGAACATGAAATGCACAGTGCTTCTCCAAAGTAATTGCAGGGCTGGTTTTGAAATCACCTCTTGGAATGAAAGTGATCCCAGTTCCTTTCTTCCAAAGGAAGAGATCCTGTCAGAAAGGCTCAGCTTTGAGCGTCATGAATATTGTCCCTTAGTCCTTGCATTCCAGTCCAAAGCATAGCCACATAAAGAAAGCAGGTGTGTCTGTTTCCAGTGCAGTGGTTCCAGTCCAATGCATAGCCACATGAAGCAAATAAGCAGGCATGTCTGTTTCTGTAGTGTAGTGGTTATCACGTTCGCCTTACACGCGAAAGGTCCCTGGTTCGAGGCCAGGCAGAAACAGCAAGTTGCTGTGCTTTATCACATTATTTGCATTTACCACCTCACCTGACAGGTAAATTGAAATTAAAGAGGCTGTGTCTATCCCTCACCATCGTGAGGTACTACGCTCCAAGGGCATCGGTCTCAACTCACCAAGAGAAGACGATACACCTTACGGCAGTCAGTTGCTCCCTTTTTGACCTTTCCATTGAAGCCTGGGCCTACTGTGGTCAAGCCAGCCAAGGAAGGAAGGTATGCGAGCGAAAATGGCTTTCCTACCTTCACCAAGAACATACACCTTGAGCAAAGAAAGGGCCAGACTTACAAGGCCCTATCGCCACCGGCACATCATCTTTAGTGACGCCCCGGTGGCACTATGTACTGTGCCGTATTTACAAGACGCCGTTCAACCACGTTTTGTGGCTTAACACCACCTTGTAAATACGGCCCCTTCACACGCAGCCCTTTCCCTGGAAGGGGCGTGCAATGGGCGTTGCTCTGGGTGGGCCACTGCAACACCATAGCATTTTGATGCTGCTCCAGTTTTACGAGTTTTTGTAAATCTGTGGCAGCGCCAAAATCCAAGCGCCATACAATGGGTGTCGTTATAGTGGAGAAACGAGCAGAAATGTTTTCATTTCTCCTCATTTTTGCTCTTTCTATGTGTGCTGCACGAACATATCGCCACTGAAGATTTCTGTTGTGCAGGAAGGTGTGCCTTCCTGAACAAAAACAATTTCCCCCTCCACGCAGCCATCCTTGTACCATGGCGCAAGGATGGCTGCGTTGGTGCTCGGCAGCTAATTTAGAGCTGGCGCAGAGGGAAGCACAGGGGTGCGCTGTATTCTACTAAATACGGCGCTTCCCTGCATTTTGAAAATGACTGAGTGCGAGGCTGCCAAATTTGGCAGAGCGTCTCACTCAGTCATCCTCTTGTAATTATGGGCCAAAAGGTCTAAAGGATAGAGGCGTTTTATGTCATGTTCGATGACGACCATGGAAATGACTCTAGTCATATTGCAGAAGAGAGAACCATGTGCATTTTCTTGCCTTGCGATGTATTCGCCCACTCTCTGCCCTCAACCCTAGGAGCAGGGTCTGAGCAGTGGTGCTTCTGTGCCCTCGCTCGTTGGTGTCCGGGTCCAAATCCCCAACACACCCTTTTTAGCAGAAAACACACAAATTTTACTCAAAATACACAAAGCTTGAAGATTCCTCATTCCACTCAAAGCATTGTTGTGCAAAATATTTTTAGCCTCAGGAGAAAAAAAGGATCACCATGCCTTGGCTTCCTTCCTGCTTGCTTTCAGTGTGCTCTGTGTGATGCTTTCACAGGCTCTGGTTTCAGGCATTTAGGCATCAGATATTTGTCTCTACCCGCAGCTGTGACTTTTCAGTACATCTGAGTGTACGCTTGCTGGCTGACAACGCTGCAATTTTCACACTTACTCCTCGCTTTGCGAGCAACTGCTGATCAAGTATAGAGGCAATCGGGCAAACATATGAGGGGAATTTTGCTCCTTCAGTCAAGCCCTCATGCTTGTTTCTGTAGTGTAGTGGTTATCACGTTCGCCTAACACGCGAAAGGTCCCCGGTTCGAGACCGGGCAGAAACAATGGGCAGTGTCTGCTTTTGTGTTTGCTCCCTAAAAGCTTAGTCTCACTCAGGGATGGCCTTTAAAAACTTGTGACCTGTGTAAAACTTGTATTACTATTGCAGGCCGGTAAAAAGTTATCTGCATCTTTGTGTAGTCGTGCATGTGCCTGGTTTCTTATTCTGTTTTTTACTTTTTTTTTTCTTGGCCATGTTATATTGTGGGGCCTTTAAACCTGTCACCTTGATAGGAACATTGCAAGCGGCAGCATCGACAAGTGCAGACTGAGGAGTCAGACCTAAACACAGACTCAGCTGTCAGGATGGCCGAGTGGTCTAAGGCGGCAGCCTCAAGAGAGCTTGATCTTCAGTTAAGCTAAGCATCCTGGTTTGCTCATGTAGTTGTGGGTTCATATCGCACTTCTGATAGGTCTATTTTCTGCCCTTAAATCTTCCTCTGCTTGCACAGCCAGCTCCCCACAACACTATCTTTGCAAGCTGCTGTAGCATATGAAAAGAAATCCACCAACCCTCCGGCTGGGCCCTCAATCAGCATTCCATGTATTTCTGGAAGGGGCATCTCAGTCACGCCTTCTGTTAGAGCTGCACCTTATCACTGTAACTACCATGCTGGTTTCTACTTAAGCAGTTGATTCCATCGTTTGAAGTGAGGCTCTCCTGCCACTTTTGGGCAGAGAAGGCACTGCCCCTGCAACAACAACAGGCAGACAAGCTCAACCTGGGTTTCCTGGTTAGGTGGGCGGAGCAGAATGGCAATGGTCCCTCCTTGTGACTTGAAATTAACATGAAGAAGACAGAGAGGCAGCTGGGAGTAGGCAGTACCCATGCACCCCTGAACACTGTCTTGCGATTTTCACCCAATTCTGAAATGAGTCGGGAGGAAAGGAGGTGATTTTCCTATCGAAGGCCATTCTGGGAATTCAGCCACCCCGCGTCTCCCAGGTGAGTGTTTCAGGCCTGTGAGGCACTCATATAAATCTCGCCTGATTGAGCACTGAGCGAGCAATTGTGCTTGAATACAAGAGGCATGCTCCTCTGGCTCAGGCGCAAGAGATGGCAGGCCCTTCAGTGCTTCTGGTCTGGAAGTCTACGGTGCAAGGGCCCAGGTCCTGCGGAGGCGTACAACTACCAGAAAGGGTCTGCTTTTCTCATCAGCGCCACAGTTCAGCTTGCTAGCATAGGGCTTCTTGACTACCTCTTGCCTTGCTAGAGGCAAAAAAAAAACCCTTGGCACAAAACATCAATTGCTATGGCACGCTTAGAAGGAGAGTCTCCAAGTGGCCCTGCTTTTTCACAAAGACACTTCAGAAGATGTTTGAAAGGCTTTTGCAGCAGCAGGCTCGTTGGTCTAGGGGTATGATTCTCGCTTTGGGTGTGAGAGGTCCCGGGTTCAAATCCCGGACGAGCCCGTGCCTTCATAGGTTCGATCTGTTTTTAAACAGGAGTATTTCTGCTTTCCACTCTTGTAAGATGCCATGGTGGAATGCATTGCATGCTTTCTACTGGTGTCGAGGCAGTTCGGCATGATGAAGGAGTGCGGGATTTCTTTCTAACTGCTTTTTTGTGTTGGAGCAGCACTTCTCGTTGGAACATGAAATGCACAGTGCTTCTCCAAAGTAATTGCAGGGCTGGTTTTGAAATCACCTCTTGGAATGAAAGTGATCCCAGTTCCTTTCTTCCAAAGGAAGAGATCCTGTCAGAAAGGCTCAGCTTTGAGCGTCATGAATATTGTCCCTTAGTCCTTGCATTCCAGTCCAAAGCATAGCCACATAAAGAAAGCAGGTGTGTCTGTTTCCAGTGCAGTGGTTCCAGTCCAATGCATAGCCACATGAAGCAAATAAGCAGACATGTCTGTTTCTGTAGTGTAGTGGTTATCACGTTCGCCTTACACGCGAAAGGTCCCTGGTTCGAGGCCAGGCAGAAACAGCAAGTTGCTGTGCTTTATCACATTATTTGCATTTACCACCTCACCTGACAGGTAAATTGAAATAAAAGAGGCTGTGTCTATCCCTCACCATCGTGAGGTACTACGCTCCAAGGGCATCGGTCTCAACTCACCAAGAGAAGACGATACACCTTACGGCAGTCAGTTGCTCCCTTTTTGACCTTTCCATTGAAGCCTGGGCCTACTGTGGTCAAGCCAGCCAAGGAAGGAAGGTATGAGAGCGAAAATGGCTTTCCTACCTTCACCAAGAACATACACCTTGAGCAAAGAAAGGGCCAGACTTACAAGGCCCTATCGCCACCGGCACATCATCTTTAGTGACGCCCCGGTGGCACTATGTACTGTGCCGTATTTACAAGACGCCGTTCAACCACGTTTTGTGGCTTAACACCACCTTGTAAATACGGCCCCTTCACACGCAGCCCTTTCCCTGGAAGGGGCGTGCAATGGGCGTTGCTCTGGGTGGGCCACTGCAACACCATAGCATTTTGATGCTGCTCCAGTTTTACGAGTTTTTGTAAATCTGTGGCAGCGCCAAAATCCAAGCGCCATACAATGGGTGTCGTTATAGTGGAGAAACGAGCAGAAATGTTTTCATTTCTCCTCATTTTTGCTCTTTCTATGTGTGCTGCACGAACATATCGCCACTGAAGATTTCTGTTGTGCAGGAAGGTGTGCCTTTCTGAACAAAAACAATTTCCCCCTCCACGCAGCCATCCTTGTACCATGGCGCAAGGATGGCTGCGTTGGTGCTCGGCAGCTAATTTAGAGCTGGCGCAGAGGGAAGCACAGGGGTGCGCTGTATTCTACTAAATACGGCGCTTCCCTGCATTTTGAAAATGACTGAGTGCGAGGCTGCCAAATTTGGCAGAGCGTCTCACTCAGTCATCCTCTTGTAATTATGGGCCAAAAGGTCTAAAGGATAGAGGCGTTTTATGTCATGTTCGATGACGACCATGGAAATGACTCTAGTCATATTGCAGAAGAGAGAACCATGTGCATTTTCTTGCCTTGCGATGTATTCGCCCACTCTCTGCCCTCAACCCTAGGAGCAGGGTCTGAGCAGTGGTGCTTCTGTGCCCTCGCTCGTTGGTGTCCGGGTCCAAATCCCCAACACACCCTTTTTAGCAGAAAACACACAAATTTTACTCAAAATACACAAAGCTTGAAGATTCCTCATTCCACTCAAAGCATTGTTGTGCAAAATATTTTTAGCCTCAGGAGAAAAAAAGGATCACCATGCCTTGGCTTCCTTCCTGCTTGCTTTCAGTGTGCTCTGTGTGATGCTTTCACAGGCTCTGGTTTCAGGCATTTAGGCATCAGATATTTGTCTCTACCCGCAGCTGTGACTTTTCAGTACATCTGAGTGTACGCTTGCTGGCTGACAACGCTGCAATTTTCACACTTACTCCTCGCTTTGCGAGCAACTGCTGATCAAGTATAGAGGCAATCGGGCAAACATATGAGGGGAATTTTGCTCCTTCAGTCAAGCCCTCATGCTTGTTTCTGTAGTGTAGTGGTTATCACGTTTGCCTAACACGCGAAAGGTCCCCGGTTCGAGACCGGGCAGAAACAATGGGCAGTGTCTGCTTTTGTGTTTGCTCCCTAAAAGCTTAGTCTCACTCAGGGATGGCCTTTAAAAACTTGTGACCTGTGTAAAACTTGTATTACTATTGCAGGCCGGTAAAAAGTTATCTGCATCTTTCCGTAGTCGTGCATGTGCCTGGTTTCTTATTCTGTTTTTTACTTTTTTTTTTCTTGGCCATGTTATATTGTGGGGCCTTTAAACCTGTCACCTTGATAGGAACATTGCAAGCGGCAGCATCGACAAGTGCAGACTGAGGAGTCAGACCTAAACACAGACTCAGCTGTCAGGATGGCCGAGTGGTCTAAGGCGGCAGCCTCAAGAGAGCTTGATCTTCAGTTAAGCTAAGCATCCTGGTTTGCTCATGTAGTTGTGGGTTCATATCGCACTTCTGATAGGTCTATTTTCTGCCCTTAAATCTTCCTCTGCTTGCACAGCCAGCTCCCCACAACACTATCTTTGCAAGCTGCTGTAGCATATGAAAAGAAATCCACCAACCCTCCGGCTGGGCCCTCAATCAGCATTCCATGTATTTCTGGAAGGGGCATCTCAGTCACGCCTTCTGTTAGAGCTGCACCTTATCACTGTAACTACCATGCTGGTTTCTACTTAAGCAGTTGATTCCATCGTTTGAAGTGAGGCTCTCCTGCCACTTTTGGGCAGAGAAGGCACTGCCCCTGCAACAACAACAGTCAGACAAGCTCAACCTGGGTTTCCTGGTTAGGTGGGCGGAGCAGAATGGCAATGGTCCCTCCTTGTGACTTGAAATTAACATGAAGAAGACAGAGAGGCAGCTGGGAGTAGGCAGTACCCATGCACCCCTGAACACTGTCTTGCGATTTTCACCCAATTCTGAAATGAGTCGGGAGGAAAGGAGGTGATTTTCCTATCGAAGGCCATTCTGGGAATTCAGCCACCCCGCGTCTCCCAGGTGAGTGTTTCAGGCCTGTGAGGCACTCATATAAATCTCGCCTGATCGAGCACTGAGCGAGCAATTGTGCTTGAATACAAGAGGCATGCTCCTCTGGCTCAGGCGCAAGAGATGGCAGGCCCTTCAGTGCTTCTGGTCTGGAAGTCTACGGTGCAAGGGCCCAGGTCCTGCGGAGGCGTACAACTACCAGAAAGGGTCTGCTTTTCTCATCAGCGCCACAGTTCAGCTTGCTAGCATAGGGCTTCTTGACTACCTCTTGCCTTGCTAGAGGCAAAAAAAAAACCCTTGGCACAAAACATCAATTGCTATGGCACGCTTAGAAAGAGAGTCTCCAAGTGGCCCTGCTTTTTCACAAAGACACTTCAGAAGATGTTTGAAAGGCTTTTGCAGCAGCAGGCTCGTTGGTCTAGGGGTATGATTCTCGCTTTGGGTGTGAGAGGTCCCGGGTTCAAATCCCGGACGAGCCCGTGCCTTCATAGGTTCGATCTGTTTTTAAACAGGAGTATTTCTGCTTTCCACTCTTGTAAGATGCCATGGTGGAATGCATTGCATGCTTTCTACTGGTGTCGAGGCAGTTCGGCATGATGAACGAGTGCGGGATTTCTTTCTAACTGCTTTTTTGTGTTGGAGCAGCACTTCTCGTTGGAACATGAAATGCACAGTGCTTCTCCAAAGTAATTGCAGGGCTGGTTTTGAAATCACCTCTTGGAATGAAAGTGATCCCAGTTCCTTTCTTCCAAAGGAAGAGATCCTGTCAGAAAGGCTCAGCTTTGAGCGTCATGAATATTGTCCCTTAGTCCTTGCATTCCAGTCCAAAGCATAGCCACATAAAGAAAGCAGGTGTGTCTGTTTCCAGTGCAGTGGTTCCAGTCCAATGCATAGCCACATGAAGCAAATAAGCAGGCATGTCTGTTTCTGTAGTGTAGTGGTTATCACGTTCGCCTTACACGCGAAAGGTCCCTGGTTCGAGGCCAGGCAGAAACAGCAAGTTGCTGTGCTTTATCACATTATTTGCATTTACCACCTCACCTGACAGGTAAATTGAAATTAAAGAGGCTGTGTCTATCCCTCACCATCGTGAGGTACTACGCTCCAAGGGCATCGGTCTCAACTCACCAAGAGAAGACGATACACCTTACGGCAGTCAGTTGCTCCCTTTTTGACCTTTCCATTGAAGCCTGGGCCTACTGTGGTCAAGCCAGCCAAGGAAGGAAGGTATGAGAGCGAAAATGGCTTTCCTACCTTCACCAAGAACATACACCTTGAGCAAAGAAAGGGCCAGACTTACAAGGCCCTATCGCCACCGGCACATCATCTTTAGTGACGCCCCGGTGGCACTATGTACTGTGCCGTATTTACAAGACGCCGTTCAACCACGTTTTGTGGCTTAACACCACCTTGTAAATACGGCCCCTTCACACGCAGCCCTTTCCCTGGAAGGGGCGTGCAATGGGCGTTGCTCTGGGTGGGCCACTGCAACACCATAGCATTTTGATGCTGCTCCAGTTTTACGAGTTTTTGTAAATCTGTGGCAGCGCCAAAATCCAAGCGCCATACAATGGGTGTCGTTATAGTGGAGAAACGAGCAGAAATGTTTTCATTTCTCCTCATTTTTGCTCTTTCTATGTGTGCTGCACGAACATATCGCCACTGAAGATTTCTGTTGTGCAGGAAGGTGTGCCTTCCTGAACAAAAACAATTTCCCCCTCCACGCAGCCATCCTTGTACCATGGCGCAAGGATGGCTGCGTTGGTGCTCGGCAGCTAATTTAGAGCTGGCGCAGAGGGAAGCACAGGGGTGCGCTGTATTTTACTAAATACGGCGCTTCCCTGCATTTTGAAAATGACTGAGTGCGAGGCTGCCAAATTTGGCAGAGCGTCTCACTCAGTCATCCTCTTGTAATTATGGGCCAAAAGGTCTAAAGGATAGAGGCGTTTTATGTCATGTTCGATGACGACCATGGAAATGACTCTAGTCATATTGCAGAAGAGAGAACCATGTGCATTTTCTTGCCTTGCGATGTATTCGCCCACTCTCTGCCCTCAACCCTAGGAGCAGGGTCTGAGCAGTGGTGCTTCTGTGCCCTCGCTCGTTGGTGTCCGGGTCCAAATCCCCAACACACCCTTTTTAGCAGAAAACACACAAATTTTACTCAAAATACACAAAGCTTGAAGATTCCTCATTCCACTCAAAGCATTGTTGTGCAAAATATTTTTAGCCTCAGGAGAAAAAAAGGATCACCATGCCTTGGCTTCCTTCCTGCTTGCTTTCAGTGTGCTCTGTGTGATGCTTTCACAGGCTCTGGTTTCAGGCATTTAGGCATCAGATATTTGTCTCTACCCGCAGCTGTGACTTTTCAGTACATCTGAGTGTACGCTTGCTGGCTGACAACGCTGCAATTTTCACACTTACTCCTCGCTTTGCGAGCAACTGCTGATCAAGTATAGAGGCAATCGGGCAAACATATGAGGGGAATTTTGCTCCTTCAGTCAAGCCCTCATGCTTGTTTCTGTAGTGTAGTGGTTATCACGTTCGCCTCACACGCGAAAGGTCCCCGGTTCGAGACCGGGCAGAAACAATGGGCAGTGTCTGCTTTTGTGTTTGCTCCCTAAAAGCTTAGTCTCACTCAGGGATGGCCTTTAAAAACTTGTGACCTGTGTAAAACTTGTATTACTATTGCAGGCCGGTAAAAAGTTATCTGCATCTTTGCGTAGTCGTGCATGTGCCTGGTTTCTTATTCTGTTTTTTACTTTTTTTTTTCTTGGCCATGTTATATTGTGGGGCCTTTAAACCTGTCACCTTGATAGGAACATTGCAAGCGGCAGCATCGACAAGTGCAGACTGAGGAGTCAGACCTAAACACAGACTCAGCTGTCAGGATGGCCGAGTGGTCTAAGGCGGCAGCCTCAAGAGAGCTTGATCTTCAGTTAAGCTAAGCATCCTGGTTTGCTCATGTAGTTGTGGGTTCATATCGCACTTCTGATAGGTCTATTTTCTGCCCTTAAATCTTCCTCTGCTTGCACAGCCAGCTCCCCACAACACTATCTTTGCAAGCTGCTGTAGCATATGAAAAGAAATCCACCAACCCTCCGGCTGGGCCCTCAATCAGCATTCCATGTATTTCTGGAAGGGGCATCTCAGTCACGCCTTCTGTTAGAGCTGCACCTTATCACTGTAACTACCATGCTGGTTTCTACTTAAGCAGTTGATTCCATCGTTTGAAGTGAGGCTCTCCTGCCACTTTTGGGCAGAGAAGGCACTGCCCCTGCAACAACAACAGGCAGACAAGCTCAACCTGGGTTTCCTGGTTAGGTGGGCGGAGCAGAATGGCAATGGTCCCTCCTTGTGACTTGAAATTAACATGAAGAAGACAGAGAGGCAGCTGGGAGTAGGCAGTACCCATGCACCCCTGAACACTGTCTTGCGATTTTCACCCAATTCTGAAATGAGTCGGGAGGAAAGGAGGTGATTTTCCTATCGAAGGCCATTCTGGGAATTCAGCCACCCCGCGTCTCCCAGGTGAGTGTTTCAGGCCTGTGAGGCACTCATATAAATCTCGCCTGATCGAGCCTAATCGAGCACTGAGCGAGCAATTGTGCTTGAATACAAGAGGCATGCTCCTCTGGCTCAGGCGCAAGAGATGGCAGGCCCTTCAGTGCTTCTGGTCTGGAAGTCTACGGTGCAAGGGCCCAGGTCCTGCGGAGGCGTACAACTACCAGAAAGGGTCTGCTTTTCTCATCAGCGCCACAGTTCAGCTTGCTAGCATAGGGCTTCTTGACTACCTCTTGCCTTGCTAGAGGCAAAAAAAAAACCCTTGGCACAAAACATCAATTGCTATGGCACGCTTAGAAGGAGAGTCTCCAAGTGGCCCTGCTTTTTCACAAAGACACTTCAGAAGATGTTTGAAAGGCTTTTGCAGCAGCAGGCTCGTTGGTCTAGGGGTATGATTCTCGCTTTGGGTGTGAGAGGTCCCGGGTTCAAATCCCGGACGAGCCCGTACCTTCATAGGTTCGATCTGTTTTTAAACAGGAGTATTTCTGCTTTCCACTCTTGTAAGATGCCATGGTGGAATGCATTGCATGCTTTCTACTGGTGTCGAGGCAGTTCGGCATGATGAAGGAGTGCGGGATTTCTTTCTAACTGCTTTTTTGTGTTGGAGCAGCACTTCTCGTTGGAACATGAAATGCACAGTGCTTCTCCAAAGTAATTGCAG
Organism: Pleurodeles waltl; assembly: GCF_031143425.1. Lineage (NCBI taxonomy): Eukaryota > Metazoa > Chordata > Amphibia > Caudata > Salamandridae > Pleurodeles > Pleurodeles waltl. Next base: position 327,295,270 of record NC_090449.1, on the reverse strand, counting down.
GGCTGGTTTTGAAATCACCTCTTGGAATGAAAGTGATCCCAGTTCCTTTCTTCCAAAGGAAGAGATCCTGTCAGAAAGGCTCAGCTTTGAGCGTCATGAATATTGTCCCTTAGTCCTTGCATTCCAGTCCAAAGCATAGCCACATAAAGAAAGCAGGTGTGTCTGTTTCCAGTGCAGTGGTTCCAGTCCAATGCATAGCCACATGAAGCAAATAAGCAGGCATGTCTGTTTCTGTAGTGTAGTGGTTATCACGTTCGCCTTACACGCGAAAGGTCCCTGGTTCGAGGCCAGGCAGAAACAGCAAGTTGCTGTGCTTTATCACATTATTTGCATTTACCACCTCACCTGACAGGTAAATTGAAATTAAAGAGGCTGTGTCTATCCCTCACCATCGTGAGGTACTACGCTCCAAGGGCATCGGTCTCAACTCACCAAGAGAAGACGATACACCTTACGGCAGTCAGTTGCTCCCTTTTTGACCTTTCCATTGAAGCCTGGGCCTACTGTGGTCAAGCCAGCCAAGGAAGGAAGGTATGAGAGCGAAAATGGCTTTCCTACCTTCACCAAGAACATACACCTTGAGCAAAGAAAGGGCCAGACTTACAAGGCCCTATCGCCACCGGCACATCATCTTTAGTGACGCCCCGGTGGCACTATGTACTGTGCCGTATTTACAAGACGCCGTTCAACCACGTTTTGTGGCTTAACACCACCTTGTAAATACGGCCCCTTCACACGCAGCCCTTTCCCTGGAAGGGGCGTGCAATGGGCGTTGCTCTGGGTGGGCCACTGCAACACCATAGCATTTTGATGCTGCTCCAGTTTTACGAGTTTTTGTAAATCTGTGGCAGCGCCAAAATCCAAGCGCCATACAATGGGTGTCGTTATAGTGGAGAAACGAGCAGAAATGTTTTCATTTCTCCTCATTTTTGCTCTTTCTATGTGTGCTGCACGAACATATCGCCACTGAAGATTTCTGTTGTGCAGGAAGGTGTGCCTTCCTGAACAAAAACAATTTCCCCCTCCACGCAGCCATCCTTGTACCATGGCGCAAGGATGGCTGCGTTGGTGCTCGGCAGCTAATTTAGAGCTGGCGCAGAGGGAAGCACAGGGGTGCGCTGTATTTTACTAAATACGGCGCTTCCCTGCATTTTGAAAATGACTGAGTGCGAGGCTGCCAAATTTGGCAGAGCGTCTCACTCAGTCATCCTCTTGTAATTATGGGCCAAAAGGTCTAAAGGATAGAGGCGTTTTATGTCATGTTCGATGACGACCATGGAAATGACTCTAGTCATATTGCAGAAGAGAGAACCATGTGCATTTTCTTGCCTTGCGATGTATTCGCCCACTCTCTGCCCTCAACCCTAGGAGCAGGGTCTGAGCAGTGGTGCTTCTGTGCCCTCGCTCGTTGGTGTCCGGGTCCAAATCCCCAACACACCCTTTTTAGCAGAAAACACACAAATTTTACTCAAAATACACAAAGCTTGAAGATTCCTCATTCCACTCAAAGCATTGTTGTGCAAAATATTTTTAGCCTCAGGAGAAAAAAAGGATCACCATGCCTTGGCTTCCTTCCTGCTTGCTTTCAGTGTGCTCTGTGTGATGCTTTCACAGGCTCTGGTTTCAGGCATTTAGGCATCAGATATTTGTCTCTACCCGCAGCTGTGACTTTTCAGTACATCTGAGTGTACGCTTGCTGGCTGACAACGCTGCAATTTTCACACTTACTCCTCGCTTTGCGAGCAACTGCTGATCAAGTATAGAGGCAATCGGGCAAACATATGAGGGGAATTTTGCTCCTTCAGTCAAGCCCTCATGCTTGTTTCTGTAGTGTAGTGGTTATCACGTTCGCCTAACACGCGAAAGGTCCCCGGTTCGAGACCGGGCAGAAACAATGGGCAGTGTCTGCTTTTGTGTTTGCTCCCTAAAAGCTTAGTCTCACTCAGGGATGGCCTTTAAAAACTTGTGACCTGTGTAAAACTTGTATTACTATTGCAGGCCGGTAAAAAGTTATCTGCATCTTTGCGTAGTCGTGCATGTGCCTGGTTTCTTATTCTGTTTTTTACTTTTTTTTTTCTTGGCCATGTTATATTGTGGGGCCTTTAAACCTGTCACCTTGATAGGAACATTGCAAGCGGCAGCATCGACAAGTGCAGACTGAGGAGTCAGACCTAAACACAGACTCAGCTGTCAGGATGGCCGAGTGGTCTAAGGCGGCAGCCTCAAGAGAGCTTGATCTTCAGTTAAGCTAAGCATCCTGGTTTGCTCATGTAGTTGTGGGTTCATATCGCACTTCTGATAGGTCTATTTTCTGCCCTTAAATCTTCCTCTGCTTGCACTGCCAGCTCCCCACAACACTATCTTTGCAAGCTGCTGTAGCATATGAAAAGAAATCCACCAACCCTCCGGCTGGGCCCTCAATCAGCATTCCATGTATTTCTGGAAGGGGCATCTCAGTCACGCCTTCTGTTAGAGCTGCACCTTATCACTGTAACTACCATGCTGGTTTCTACTTAAGCAGTTGATTCCATCGTTTGAAGTGAGGCTCTCCTGCCACTTTTGGGCAGAGAAGGCACTGCCCCTGCAACAACAACAGGCAGACAAGCTCAACCTGGGTTTCCTGGTTAGGTGGGCGGAGCAGAATGGCAATGGTCCCTCCTTGTGACTTGAAATTAACATGAAGAAGACAGAGAGGCAGCTGGGAGTAGGCAGTACCCATGCACCCCTGAACACTGTCTTGCGATTTTCACCCAATTCTGAAATGAGTCGGGAGGAAAGGAGGTGATTTTCCTATCGAAGGCCATTCTGGGAATTCAGCCACCCCGCGTCTCCCAGGTGAGTGTTTCAGGCCTGTGAGGCACTCATATAAATCTCGCCTGATCGAGCCTAATCGAGCACTGAGCGAGCAATTGTGCTTGAATACAAGAGGCATGCTCCTCTGGCTCAGGCGCAAGAGATGGCAGGCCCTTCAGTGCTTCTGGTCTGGAAGTCTACGGTGCAAGGGCCCAGGTCCTGCGGAGGCGTACAACTACCAGAAAGGGTCTGCTTTTCTCATCAGCGCCACAGTTCAGCTTGCTAGCATAGGGCTTCTTGACTACCTCTTGCCTTGCTAGAGGCAAAAAAAAACCCCTTGGCCCAAAACATCAATTGCTATGGCACGCTTAGAAGGAGTGTCTCCAAGTGGCCCTGCTTTTTCACAAAGACACTTCAGAAGATGTTTGAAAGGCTTTTGCAGCAGCAGGCTCGTTGGTCTAGGGGTATGATTCTCGCTTTGGGTGTGAGAGGTCCCGGGTTCAAATCCCGGACGAGCCCGTGCCTTCATAGGTTCGATCTGTTTTTAAACAGGAGTATTTCTGCTTTCCACTCTTGTAAGATGCCATGGTGGAATGCATTGCATGCTTTCTACTGGTGTCGAGGCAGTTCGGCATGATGAAGGAGTGCGGGATTTCTTTCTAACTGCTTTTTTGTGTTGGAGCAGCACTTCTCGTTGGAACATGAAATGCACAGTGCTTCTCCAAAGTAATTGCAGGGCTGGTTTTGAAATCACCTCTTGGAATGAAAGTGATCCCAGTTCCTTTCTTCCAAAGGAAGAGATCCTGTCAGAAAGGCTCAGCTTTGAGCGTCATGAATATTGTCCCTTAGTCCTTGCATTCCAGTCCAAAGCATAGCCACATAAAGAAAGCAGGTGTGTCTGTTTCCAGTGCAGTGGTTCCAGTCCAATGCATAGCCACATGAAGCAAATAAGCAGGCATGTCTGTTTCTGTAGTGTAGTGGTTATCACGTTCGCCTTACACGCGAAAGGTCCCTGGTTCGAGGCCAGGCAGAAACAGCAAGTTGCTGTGCTTTATCACATTATTTGCATTTACCACCTCACCTGACAGGTAAATTGAAATTAAAGAGGCTGTGTCTATCCCTCACCATCGTGAGGTACTACGCTCCAAGGGCATCGGTCTCAACTCACCAAGAGAAGACGATACACCTTACGGCAGTCAGTTGCTCCCTTTTTGACCTTTCCATTGAAGCCTGGGCCTACTGTGGTCAAGCCAGCCAAGGAAGGAAGGTATGAGAGCGAAAATGGCTTTCCTACCTTCACCAAGAACATACACCTTGAGCAAAGAAAGGGCCAGACTTACAAGGCCCTATCGCCACCGGCACATCATCTTTAGTGACGCCCCGGTGGCACTATGTACTGTGCCGTATTTACAAGACGCCGTTCAACCACGTTTTGTGGCTTAACACCACCTTGTAAATACGGCCCCTTCACACGCAGCCCTTTCCCTGGAAGGGGCGTGCAATGGGCGTTGCTCTGGGTGGGCCACTGCAACACCATAGCATTTTGATGCTGCTCCAGTTTTACGAGTTTTTGTAAATCTGTGGCAGCGCCAAAATCCAAGCGCCATACAATGGGTGTCGTTATAGTGGAGAAACGAGCAGAAATGTTTTCATTTCTCCTCATTTTTGCTCTTTCTATGTGTGCTGCACGAACATATCGCCACTGAAGATTTCTGTTGTGCAGGAAGGTGTGCCTTCCTGAACAAAAACAATTTCCCCCTCCACGCAGCCATCCTTGTACCATGGCGCAAGGATGGCTGCGTTGGTGCTCGGCAGCTAATTTAGAGCTGGCGCAGAGGGAAGCACAGGGGTGCGCTGTATTCTACTAAATACGGCGCTTCCCTGCATTTTGAAAATGACTGAGTGCGAGGCTGCCAAATTTGGCAGAGCGTCTCACTCAGTCATCCTCTTGTAATTATGGGCCAAAAGGTCTAAAGGATAGAGGCGTTTTATGTCATGTTCGATGACGACCATGGAAATGACTCTAGTCATATTGCAGAAGAGAGAACCATGTGCATTTTCTTGCCTTGCGATGTATTCGCCCACTCTCTGCCCTCAACCCTAGGAGCAGGGTCTGAGCAGTGGTGCTTCTGTGCCCTCGCTCGTTGGTGTCCGGGTCCAAATCCCCAACACACCCTTTTTAGCAGAAAACACACAAATTTTACTCAAAATACACAAAGCTTGAAGATTCCTCATTCCACTCAAAGCATTGTTGTGCAAAATATTTTTAGCCTCAGGAGAAAAAAAGGATCACCATGCCTTGGCTTCCTTCCTGCTTGCTTTCAGTGTGCTCTGTGTGATGCTTTCACAGGCTCTGGTTTCAGGCATTTAGGCATCAGATATTTGTCTCTACCCGCAGCTGTGACTTTTCAGTACATCTGAGTGTACGCTTGCTGGCTGACAACGCTGCAATTTTCACACTTACTCCTCGCTTTGCGAGCAACTGCTGATCAAGTATAGAGGCAATCGGGCAAACATATGAGGGGAATTTTGCTCCTTCAGTCAAGCCCTCATGCTTGTTTCTGTAGTGTAGTGGTTATCACGTTCGCCTAACACGCGAAAGGTCCCCGGTTCGAGACCGGGCAGAAACAATGGGCAGTGTCTGCTTTTGTGTTTGCTCCCTAAAAGCTTAGTCTCACTCAGGGATGGCCTTTAAAAACTTGTGACCTGTGTAAAACTTGTATTACTATTGCAGGCCGGTAAAAAGTTATCTGCATCTTTGCGTAGTCGTGCATGTGCCTGGTTTCTTATTCTGTTTTTTACTTTTTTTTTTCTTGGCCATGTTATATTGTGGGGCCTTTAAACCTGTCACCTTGATAGGAACATTGCAAGCGGCAGCATCGACAAGTGCAGACTGAGGAGTCAGACCTAAACACAGACTCAGCTGTCAGGATGGCCGAGTGGTCTAAGGCGGCAGCCTCAAGAGAGCTTGATCTTCAGTTAAGCTAAGCATCCTGGTTTGCTCATGTAGTTGTGGGTTCATATCGCACTTCTGATAGGTCTATTTTCTGCCCTTAAATCTTCCTCTGCTTGCACAGCCAGCTCCCCACAACACAATCTTTGCAAGCTGCTGTAGCATATGAAAAGAAATCCACCAACCCTCCGGCTGGGCCCTCAATCAGCATTCCATGTATTTCTGGAAGGGGCATCTCAGTCACGCCTTCTGTTAGAGCTGCACCTTATCACTGTAACTACCATGCTGGTTTCTACTTAAGCAGTTGATTCCATCGTTTGAAGTGAGGCTCTCCTGCCACTTTTGGGCAGAGAAGGCACTGCCCCTGCAACAACAACAGGCAGACAAGCTCAACCTGGGTTTCCTGGTTAGGTGGGCGGAGCAGAATGGCAATGGTCCCTCCTTGTGACTTGAAATTAACATGAAGAAGACAGAGAGGCAGCTGGGAGTAGGCAGTACCCATGCACCCCTGAACACTGTCTTGCGATTTTCACCCAATTCTGAAATGAGTCGGGAGGAAAGGAGGTGATTTTCCTATCGAAGGCCATTCTGGGAATTCAGCCACCCGCGTCTCCCAGGTGAGTGTTTCAGGCCTGTGAGGCACTCATATAAATCTCGCCTGATCGAGCACTGAGCGAGCAATTGTGCTTGAATACAAGAGGCATGCTCCTCTGGCTCAGGCGCAAGAGATGGCAGGCCCTTCAGTGCTTCTGGTCTGGAAGTCTACGGTGCAAGGGCCCAGGTCCTGCGGAGGCGTACAACTACCAGAAAGGGTCTGCTTTTCTCATCAGCGCCACAGTTCAGCTTGCTAGCATAGGGCTTCTTGACTACCTCTTGCCTTGCTAGAGGCAAAAAAAAAACCCTTGGCACAAAACATCAATTGCTATGGCACGCTTAGAAGGAGAGTCTCCAAGTGGCCCTGCTTTTTCACAAAGACACTTCAGAAGATGTTTGAAAGGCTTTTGCAGCAGCAGGCTCGTTGGTCTAGGGGTATGATTCTCGCTTTGGGTGTGAGAGGTCCCGGGTTCAAATCCCGGACGAGCCCGTGCCTTCATAGGTTCGATCTGTTTTTAAACAGGAGTATTTCTGCTTTCCACTCTTGTAAGATGCCATGGTGGAATGCATTGCATGCTTTCTACTGGTGTCGAGGCAGTTCGGCATGATGAAGGAGTGCGGGATTTCTTTCTAACTGCTTTTTTGTGTTGGAGCAGCACTTCTCGTTGGAACATGAAATGCACAGTGCTTCTCCAAAGTAATTGCAGGGCTGGTTTTGAAATCACCTCTTGGAATGAAAGTGATCCCAGTTCCTTTCTTCCAAAGGAAGAGATCCTGTCAGAAAGGCTCAGCTTTGAGCGTCATGAATATTGTCCCTTAGTCCTTGCATTCCAGTCCAAAGCATAGCCACATAAAGAAAGCAGGTGTGTCTGTTTCCAGTGCAGTGGTTCCAGTCCAATGCATAGCCACATGAAGCAAATAAGCAGGCATGTCTGTTTCTGTAGTGTAGTGGTTATCACGTTCGCCTTACACGCGAAAGGTCCCTGGTTCGAGGCCAGGCAGAAACAGCAAGTTGCTGTGCTTTATCACATTATTTGCATTTACCACCTCACCTGACAGGTAAATTGAAATTAAAGAGGCTGTGTCTATCCCTCACCATCGTGAGGTACTACGCTCCAAGGGCATCGGTCTCAACTCACCAAGAGAAGACGATACACCTTACGGCAGTCAGTTGCTCCCTTTTTGACCTTTCCATTGAAGCCTGGGCCTATTGTGGTCAAGCCAGCCAAGGAAGGAAGGTATGAGAGCGAAAATGGCTTTCCTACCTTCACCAAGAACATACACCTTGAGCAAAGAAAGGGCCAGACTTACAAGGCCCTATCGCCACCGGCACATCATCTTTAGTGACGCCCCGGTGGCACTATGTACTGTGCCGTATTTACAAGACGCCGTTCAACCACGTTTTGTGGCTTAACACCACCTTGTAAATACGGCCCCTTCACACGCAGCCCTTTCCCTGGAAGGGGCGTGCAATGGGCGTTGCTCTGGGTGGGCCACTGCAACACCATAGCATTTTGATGCTGCTCCAGTTTTACGAGTTTTTGTAAATCTGTGGCAGCGCCAAAATCCAAGCGCCATACAATGGGTGTCGTTATAGTGGAGAAACGAGCAGAAATGTTTTCATTTCTCCTCATTTTTGCTCTTTCTATGTGTGCTGCACGAACATATCGCCACTGAAGATTTCTGTTGTGCAGGAAGGTGTGCCTTCCTGAACAAAAACAATTTCCCCCTCCACGCAGCCATCCTTGTACCATGGCGCAAGGATGGCTGCGTTGGTGCTCGGCAGCTAATTTAGAGCTGGCGCAGAGGGAAGCACAGGGGTGCGCTGTATTCTACTAAATACGGCGCTTCCCTGCATTTTGAAAATGACTGAGTGCGAGGCTGCCAAATTTGGCAGAGCGTCTCACTCAGTCATCCTCTTGTAATTATGGGCCAAAAGGTCTAAAGGATAGAGGCGTTTTATGTCATGTTCGATGACGACCATGGAAATGACTCTAGTCATATTGCAGAAGAGAGAACCATGTGCATTTTCTTGCCTTGCGATGTATTCGCCCACTCTCTGCCCTCAACCCTAGGAGCAGGGTCTGAGCAGTGGTGCTTCTGTGCCCTCGCTCGTTGGTGTCCGGGTCCAAATCCCCAACACACCCTTTTTAGCAGAAAACACACAAATTTTACTCAAAATACACAAAGCTTGAAGATTCCTCATTCCACTCAAAGCATTGTTGTGCAAAATATTTTTAGCCTCAGGAGAAAAAAAGGATCACCATGCCTTGGCTTCCTTCCTGCTTGCTTTCAGTGTGCTCTGTGTGATGCTTTCACAGGCTCTGGTTTCAGGCATTTAGGCATCAGATATTTGTCTCTACCCGCAGCTGTGACTTTTCAGTACATCTGAGTGTACGCTTGCTGGCTGACAACGCTGCAATTTTCACACTTACTCCTCGCTTTGCGAGCAACTGCTGATCAAGTATAGAGGCAATCGGGCAAACATATGAGGGGAATTTTGCTCCTTCAGTCAAGCCCTCATGCTTGTTTCTGTAGTGTAGTGGTTATCATGTTCGCCTAACACGCGAAAGGTCCCTGGTTTGAGACCGGGCAGAAACAATGGGCAGTGTCTGCTTTTGTGTTTGCTCCCTAAAAGCTTAGTCTCACTCAGGGATGGCCTTTAAAAACTTGTGACCTGTGTAAAACTTGTATTACTATTGCAGGCCGGTAAAAAGTTATCTGCATCTTTGCGTAGTCGTGCATGTGCCTGGTTTCTTATTCTGTTTTTTACTTTTTTTTTTCTTGGCCATGTTATATTGTGGGGCCTTTAAACCTGTCACCTTGATAGGAACATTGCAAGCGGCAGCATCGACAAGTGCAGACTGAGGAGTCAGACCTAAACACAGACTCAGCTGTCAGGATGGCCGAGTGGTCTAAGGCGGCAGCCTCAAGAGAGCTTGATCTTCAGTTAAGCTAAGCATCCTGGTTTGCTCATGTAGTTGTGGGTTCATATCGCACTTCTGATAGGTCTATTTTCTGCCCTTAAATCTTCCTCTGCTTGCACAGCCAGCTCCCCACAACACTATCTTTGCAAGCTGCTGTAGCATATGAAAAGAAATCCACCAACCCTCCGGCTGGGCCCTCAATCAGCATTCCATGTATTTCTGGAAGGGGCATCTCAGTCACGCCTTCTGTTAGAGCTGCACCTTATCACTGTAACTACCATGCTGGTTTCTACTTAAGCAGTTGATTCCATCGTTTGAAGTGAGGCTCTCCTGCCACTTTTGGGCAGAGAAGGCACTGCCCCTGCAACAACAACAGGCAGACAAGCTCAACCTGGGTTTCCTGGTTAGGTGGGCGGAGCAGAATGGCAATGGTCCCTCCTTGTGACTTGAAATTAACATGAAGAAGACAGAGAGGCAGCTGGGAGTAGGCAGTACCCATGCACCCCTGAACACTGTCTTGCGATTTTCACCCAATTCTGAAATGAGTCGGGAGGAAAGGAGGTGATTTTCCTATCGAAGGCCATTCTGGGAATTCAGCCACCCCGCGTCTCCCAGGTGAGTGTTTCAGGCCTGTGAGGCACTCATATAAATCTCGCCTGATCGAGCACTGAGCGAGCAATTGTGCTTGAATACAAGAGGCATGTTCCTCTGGCTCAGGCGCAAGAGATGGCAGGCCCTTCAGTGCTTCTGGTCTGGAAGTCTACGGTGCAAGGGCCCAGGTCCTGCGGAGGCGTACAACTACCAGAAAGGGTCTGCTTTTCTCATCAGCGCCACAGTTCAGCTTGCTAGCATAGGGCTTCTTGACTACCTCTTGCCTTGCTAGAGGCAAAAAAAAAAACCCTTGGCACAAAACATCAATTGCTATGGCACGCTTAGAAGGAGAGTCTCCAAGTGGCCCTGCTTTTTCACAAAGACACTTCAGAAGATGTTTGAAAGGCTTTTGCAGCAGCAGGCTCGTTGGTCTAGGGGTATGATTCTCGCTTTGGGTGTGAGAGGTCCCGGGTTCAAATCCCGGACGAGCCCGTGCCTTCATAGGTTCGATCTGTTTTTAAACAGGAGTATTTCTGCTTTCCACTCTTGTAAGATGCCATGGTGGAATGCATTGCATGCTTTCTACTGGTGTCGAGGCAGTTCGGCATGATGAAGGAGTGCGGGATTTCTTTCTAACTGCTTTTTTGTGTTGGAGCAGCACTTCTCGTTGGAACATGAAATGCACAGTGCTTCTCCAAAGTAATTGCAGGGCTGGTTTTGAAATCACCTCTTGGAATGAAAGTGATCCCAGTTCCTTTCTTCCAAAGGAAGAGATCCTGTCAGAAAGGCTCAGCTTTGAGCGTCATGAATATTGTCCCTTAGTCCTTGCATTCCAGTCCAAAGCATAGCCACATAAAGAAAGCAGGTGTGTCTGTTTCCAGTGCAGTGGTTCCAGTCCAATGCATAGCCACATGAAGCAAATAAGCAGGCATGTCTGTTTCTGTAGTGTAGTGGTTATCACGTTCGCCTTACACGCGAAAGGTCCCTGGTTCGAGGCCAGGCAGAAACAGCAAGTTGCTGTGCTTTATCACATTATTTGCATTTACCACCTCACCTGACAGGTAAATTGAAATTAAAGAGGCTGTGTCTATCCCTCACCATCGTGAGGTACTACGCTCCAAGGGCATCGGTCTCAACTCACCAAGAGAAGACGATACACCTTACGGCAGTCAGTTGCTCCCTTTTTGACCTTTCCATTGAAGCCTGGGCCTACTGTGGTCAAGCCAGCCAAGGAAGGAAGGTATGAGAGCGAAAATGGCTTTCCTACCTTCACCAAGAACATACACCTTGAGCAAAGAAAGGGCCAGACTTACAAGGCCCTATCGCCACCGGCACATCATCTTTAGTGACGCCCCGGTGGCACTATGTACTGTGCCGTATTTACAAGACGCCGTTCAACCACGTTTTGTGGCTTAACACCACCTTGTAAATACGGCCCCTTCACACGCAGCCCTTTCCCTGGAAGGGGCGTGCAATGGGCGTTGCTCTGGGTGGGCCACTGCAACACCATAGCATTTTGATGCTGCTCCAGTTTTACGAGTTTTTGTAAATCTGTGGCAGCGCCAAAATCCAAGCGCCATACAATGGGTGTCGTTATAGTGGAGAAACGAGCAGAAATGTTTTCATTTCTCTTCATTTTTGCTCTTTCTATGTGTGCTGCACGAACATATCGCCACTGAAGATTTCTGTTGTGCAGGAAGGTGTGCCTTTCTGAACAAAAACAATTTCCCCCTCCACGCAGCCATCCTTGTACCATGGCGCAAGGATGGCTGCGTTGGTGCTCGGCAGCTAATTTAGAGCTGGCGCAGAGGGAAGCACAGGGGTGCGCTGTATTCTACTAAATACGGCGCTTCCCTGCATTTTGAAAATGACTGAGTGCGAGGCTGCCAAATTTGGCAGAGCGTCTCACTCAGTCATCCTCTTGTAATTATGGGCCAAAAGGTCTAAAGGATAGAGGCGTTTTATGTCATGTTCGATGACGACCATGGAAATGACTCTAGTCATATTGCAGAAGAGAGAACCATGTGCATTTTCTTGCCTTGCGATGTATTCGCCCACTCTCTGCCCTCAACCCTAGGAGCAGGGTCTGAGCAGTGGTGCTTCTGTGCCCTCGCTCGTTGGTGTCCGGGTCCAAATCCCCAACACACCCTTTTTAGCAGAAAACACACAAATTTTACTCAAAATACACAAAGCTTGAAGATTCCTCATTCCACTCAAAGCATTGTTGTGCAAAATATTTTTAGCCTCAGGAGAAAAAAAGGATCACCATGCCTTGGCTTCCTTCCTGCTTGCTTTCAGTGTGCTCTGTGTGATGCTTTCACAGGCTCTGGTTTCAGGCATTTAGGCATCAGATATTTGTCTCTACCCGCAGCTGTGACTTTTCAGTACATCTGAGTGTACGCTTGCTGGCTGACAACGCTGCAATTTTCACACTTACTCCTCGCTTTGCGAGCAACTGCTGATCAAGTATAGAGGCAATCGGGCAAACATATGAGGGGAATTTTGCTCCTTCAGTCAAGCCCTCATGCTTGTTTCTGTAGTGTAGTGGTTATCACGTTCGCCTAACACGCGAAAGGTCCCCGGTTCGAGACCGGGCAGAAACAATGGGCAGTGTCTGCTTTTGTGTTTGCTCCCTAAAAGCTTAGTCTCACTCAGGGATGGCCTTTAAAAACTTGTGACCTGTGTAAAACTTGTATTACTATTGCAGGCCGGTAAAAAGTTATCTGCATCTTTGCGTAGTCGTGCATGTGCCTGGTTTCTTATTCTGTTTTTTACTTTTTTTTTTCTTGGCCATGTTATATTGTGGGGCCTTTAAACCTGTCACCTTGATAGGAACATTGCAAGCGGCAGCATCGACAAGTGCAGACTGAGGAGTCAGACCTAAACACAGACTCAGCTGTCAGGATGGCCGAGTGGTCTAAGGCGGCAGCCTCAAGAGAGCTTGATCTTCAGTTAAGCTAAGCATCCTGGTTTGCTCATGTAGTTGTGGGTTCATATCGCACTTCTGATAGGTCTATTTTCTGCCCTTAAATCTTCCTCTGCTTGCACAGCCAGCTCCCCACAACACTATCTTTGCAAGCTGCTGTAGCATATGAAAAGAAATCCACCAACCCTCCGGCTGGGCCCTCAATCAGCATTCCATGTATTTCTGGAAGGGGCATCTCAGTCACGCCTTCTGTTAGAGCTGCACCTTATCACTGTAACTACCATGCTGGTTTCTACTTAAGCAGTTGATTCCATCGTTTGAAGTGAGGCTCTCCTGCCACTTTTGGGCAGAGAAGGCACTGCCCCTGCAACAACAACAGGCAGACAAGCTCAACCTGGGTTTCCTGGTTAGGTGGGCGGAGCAGAATGGCAATGGTCCCTCCTTGTGACTTGAAATTAACATGAAGAAGACAGAGAGGCAGCTGGGAGTAGGCAGTACCCATGCACCCCTGAACACTGTCTTGCGATTTTCACCCAATTCTGAAATGAGTCGGGAGGAAAGGAGGTGATTTTCCTATCGAAGGCCATTCTGGGAATTCAGCCACCCCGCGTCTCCCAGGTGAGTGTTTCAGGCCTGTGAGGCACTCATATAAATCTCGCCTGATCGAGCACTGAGCGAGCAATTGTGCTTGAATACAAGAGGCATGCTCCTCTGGCTCAGGCGCAAGAGATGGCAGGCCCTTCAGTGCTTCTGGTCTGGAAGTCTACGGTGCAAGGGCCCAGGTCCTGCGGAGGCGTACAACTACCAGAAAGGGTCTGCTTTTCTCATCAGCGCCACAGTTCAGCTTGCTAGCATAGGGCTTCTTGACTACCTCTTGCCTTGCTAGAGGCAAAAAAAAAACCCTTGGCACAAAACATCAATTGCTATGGCACGCTTAGAAGGAGAGTCTCCAAGTGGCCCTGCTTTTTCACAAAGACACTTCAGAAGATGTTTGAAAGGCTTTTGCAGCAGCAGGCTCGTTGGTCTAGGGGTATGATTCTCGCTTTGGGTGTGAGAGGTCCCGGGTTCAAATCCCAGACGAGCCCGTGCCTTCATAGGTTCGATCTGTTTTTAAACAGGAGTATTTCTGCTTTCCACTCTTGTAAGATGCCATGGTGGAATGCATTGCATGCTTTCTACTGGTGTCGAGGCAGTTCGGCATGATGAAGGAGTGCGGGATTTCTTTCTAACTGCTTTTTTGTGTTGGAGCAGCACTTCTCGTTGGAACATGAAATGCACAGTGCTTCTCCAAAGTAATTGCAGGGCTGGTTTTGAAATCACCTCTTGGAATGAAAGTGATCCCAGTTCCTTTCTTCCAAAGGAAGAGATCCTGTCAGAAAGGCTCAGCTTTGAGCGTCATGAATATTGTCCCTTAGTCCTTGCATTCCAGTCCAAAGCATAGCCACATAAAGAAAGCAGGTGTGTCTGTTTCCAGTGCAGTGGTTCCAGTCCAATGCATAGCCACATGAAGCAAATAAGCAGGCATGTCTGTTTCTGTAGTGTAGTGGTTATCACGTTCGCCTTACACGCGAAAGGTCCCTGGTTCGAGGCCAGGCAGAAACAGCAAGTTGCTGTGCTTTATCACATTATTTGCATTTACCACCTCACCTGACAGGTAAATTGAAATTAAAGAGGCTGTGTCTATCCCTCACCATCGTGAGGTACTACGCTCCAAGGGCATCGGTCTCAACTCACCAAGAGAAGACGATACACCTTACGGCAGTCAGTTGCTCCCTTTTTGACCTTTCCATTGAAGCCTGGGCCTACTGTGGTCAAGCCAGCCAAGGAAGGAAGGTATGAGAGCGAAAATGGCTTTCCTACCTTCACCAAGAACATACACCTTGAGCAAAGAAAGGGCCAGACTTACAAGGCCCTATCGCCACCGGCACATCATCTTTAGTGACGCCCCGGTGGCACTATGTACTGTGCCGTATTTACAAGACGCCGTTCAACCACGTTTTGTGGCTTAACACCACCTTGTAAATACGGCCCCTTCACACGCAGCCCTTTCCCTGGAAGGGGCGTGCAATGGGCGTTGCTCTGGGTGGGCCACTGCAACACCATAGCATTTTGATGCTGCTCCAGTTTTACGAGTTTTTGTAAATCTGTGGCAGCGCCAAAATCCAAGCGCCATACAATGGGTGTCGTTATAGTGGAGAAACGAGCAGAAATGTTTTCATTTCTCCTCATTTTTGCTCTTTCTATGTGTGCTGCACGAACATTTCGCCACTGAAGATTTCTGTTGTGCAGGAAGGTGTGCCTTCCTGAACAAAAACAATTTCCCCCTCCACGCAGCCATCCTTGTACCATGGCGCAAGGATGGCTGCGTTGGTGCTCGGCAGCTAATTTAGAGCTGGCGCAGAGGGAAGCACAGGGGTGCGCTGTATTCTACTAAATACGGCGCTTCCCTGCATTTTGAAAATGACTGAGTGCGAGGCTGCCAAATTTGGCAGAGCGTCTCACTCAGTCATCCTCTTGTAATTATGGGCCAAAAGGTCTAAAGGATAGAGGCGTTTTATGTCATGTTCGATGACGACCATGGAAATGACTCTAGTCATATTGCAGAAGAGAGAACCATGTGCATTTTCTTGCCTTGCGATGTATTCGCCCACTCTCTGCCCTCAACCCTAGGAGCAGGGTCTGAGCAGTGGTGCTTCTGTGCCCTCGCTCGTTGGTGTCCGGGTCCAAATCCCCAACACACCCTTTTTAGCAGAAAACACACAAATTTTACTCAAAATACACAAAGCTTGAAGATTCCTCATTCCACTCAAAGCATTGTTGTGCAAAATATTTTTAGCCTCAGGAGAAAAAAAGGATCACCATGCCTTGGCTTCCTTCCTGCTTGCTTTCAGTGTGCTCTGTGTGATGCTTTCACAGGCTCTGGTTTCAGGCATTTAGGCATCAGATATTTGTCTCTACCCGCAGCTGTGACTTTTCAGTACATCTGAGTGTACGCTTGCTGGCTGACAACGCTGCAATTTTCACACTTACTCCTCGCTTTGCGAGCAACTGCTGATCAAGTATAGAGGCAATCGGGCAAACATATGAGGGGAATTTTGCTCCTTCAGTCAAGCCCTCATGCTTGTTTCTGTAGTGTAGTGGTTATCACGTTCGCCTAACACGCGAAAGGTCCCCGGTTCGAGACCGGGCAGAAACAATGGGCAGTGTCTGCTTTTGTGTTTGCTCCCTAAAAGCTTAGTCTCACTCAGGGATGGCCTTTAAAAACTTGTGACCTGTGTAAAACTTGTATTACTATTGCAGGCCGGTAAAAAGTTATCTGCATCTTTGCGTAGTCGTGCATGTGCCTGGTTTCTTATTCTGTTTTTTACTTTTTTTTTTCTTGGCCATGTTATATTGTGGGGCCTTTAAACCTGTCACCTTGATAGGAACATTGCAAGCGGCAGCATCGACAAGTGCAGACTGAGGAGTCAGACCTAAACACAGACTCAGCTGTCAGGATGGCCGAGTGGTCTAAGGCGGCAGCCTCAAGAGAGCTTGATCTTCAGTTAAGCTAAGCATCCTGGTTTGCTCATGTAGTTGTGGGTTCATATCGCACTTCTGATAGGTCTATTTTCTGCCCTTAAATCTTCCTCTGCTTGCACAGCCAGCTCCCCACAACACTATCTTTGCAAGCTGCTGTAGCATATGAAAAGAAATCCACCAACCCTCCGGCTGGGCCCTCAATCAGCATTCCATGTATTTCTGGAAGGGGCATCTCAGTCACGCCTTCTGTTAGAGCTGCACCTTATCACTGTAACTACCATGCTGGTTTCTACTTAAGCAGTTGATTCCATCGTTTGAAGTGAGGCTCTCCTGCCACTTTTGGGCAGAGAAGGCACTGCCCCTGCAACAACAACAGGCAGACAAGCTCAACCTGGGTTTCCTGGTTAGGTGGGCGGAGCAGAATGGCAATGGTCCCTCCTTGTGACTTGAAATTAACATGAAGAAGACAGAGAGGCAGCTGGGAGTAGGCAGTACCCATGCACCCCTGAACACTGTCTTGCGATTTTCACCCAATTCTGAAATGAGTCGGGAGGAAAGTAGGTGATTTTCCTATCGAAGGCCATTCTGGGAATTCAGCCACCCCGCGTCTCCCAGGTGAGTGTTTCAGGCCTGTGAGGCACTCATATAAATCTCGCCTGATCGAGCACTGAGCGAGCAATTGTGCTTGAATACAAGAGGCAGGCTCCTCTGGCTCAGGCGCAAGAGATGGCAGGCCCTTCAGTGCTTCTGGTCTGGAAGTCTACGGTGCAAGGGCCCAGGTCCTGCGGAGGCGTACAACTACCAGAAAGGGTCTGCTTTTCTCATCAGCGCCACAGTTCAGCTTGCTAGCATAGGGCTTCTTGACTACCTCTTGCCTTGCTAGAGGCAAAAAAAAAACCCTTGGCACAAAACATCAATTGCTATGGCACGCTTAGAAGGAGAGTCTCCAAGTGGCCCTGCTTTTTCACAAAGACACTTCAGAAGATGTTTGAAAGGCTTTTGCAGCAGCAGGCTCGTTGGTCTAGGGGTATGATTCTCGCTTTGGGTGTGAGAGGTCCCGGGTTCAAATCCCCGACGAGCCCGTGCCTTCATAGGTTCGATCTGTTTTTAAACAGGAGTATTTCTGCTTTCCACTCTTGTAAGATGCCATGGTGGAATGCATTGCATGCTTTCTACTGGTGTCGAGGCAGTTCGGCATGATGAAGGAGTGCGGGATTTCTTTCTAACTGCTTTTTTGTGTTGGAGCAGCACTTCTCGTTGGAACATGAAATGCACAGTGCTTCTCCAAAGTAATTGCAGGGCTGGTTTTGAAATCACCTCTTGGAATGAAAGTGATCCCAGTTCCTTTCTTCCAAAGGAAGAGATCCTGTCAGAAAGGCTCAGCTTTGAGCGTCATGAATATTGTCCCTTAGTCCTTGCATTCCAGTCCAAAGCATAGCCACATAAAGAAAGCAGGTGTGTCTGTTTCCAGTGCAGTGGTTCCAGTCCAATGCATAGCCACATGAAGCAAATAAGCAGGCATGTCTGTTTCTGTAGTGTAGTGGTTATCACGTTCGCCTTACACGCGAAAGGTCCCTGGTTCGAGGCCAGGCAGAAACAGCAAGTTGCTGTGCTTTATCACATTATTTGCATTTACCACCTCACCTGACAGGTAAATTGAAATTAAAGAGGCTGTGTCTATCCCTCACCATCGTGAGGTACTACGCTCCAAGGGCATCGGTCTCAACTCACCAAGAGAAGACGATACACCTTACGGCAGTCAGTTGCTCCCTTTTTGACCTTTCCATTGAAGCCTGGGCCTACTGTGGTCAAGCCAGCCAAGGAAGGAAGGTATGAGAGCGAAAATGGCTTTCCTACCTTCACCAAGAACATACACCTTGAGCAAAGAAAGGGCCAGACTTACAAGGCCCTATCGCCACCGGCACATCATCTTTAGTGACGCCCCGGTGGCACTATGTACTGTGCCGTATTTACAAGACGCCGTTCAACCACGTTTTGTGGCTTAACACCACCTTGTAAATACGGCCCCTTCACACGCAGCCCTTTCCCTGGAAGGGGCGTGCAATGGGCGTTGCTCTGGGTGGGCCACTGCAACACCATAGCATTTTGATGCTGCTCCAGTTTTACGAGTTTTTGTAAATCTGTGGCAGCGCCAAAATCCAAGCGCCATACAATGGGTGTCGTTATAGTGGAGAAACGAGCAGAAATGTTTTCATTTCTCCTCATTTTTGCTCTTTCTATGTGTGCTGCACGAACATATCGCCACTGAAGATTTCTGTTGTGCAGGAAGGTGTGCCTTTCTGAACAAAAACAATTTCCCCCTCCACGCAGCCATCCTTGTACCATGGCGCAAGGATGGCTGCGTTGGTGCTCGGCAGCTAATTTAGAGCTGGCGCAGAGGGAAGCACAGGGGTGCGCTGTATTCTACTAAATACGGCGCTTCCCTGCATTTTGAAAATGACTGAGTGCGAGGCTGCCAAATTTGGCAGAGCGTCTCACTCAGTCATCCTCTTGTAATTATGGGCCAAAAGGTCTAAAGGATAGAGGCGTTTTATGTCATGTTCGATGACGACCATGGAAATGACTCTAGTCATATTGCAGAAGAGAGAACCATGTGCATTTTCTTGCCTTGCGATGTATTCGCCCACTCTCTGCCCTCAACCCTAGGAGCAGGGTCTGAGCAGTGGTGCTTCTGTGCCCTCGCTCGTTGGTGTCCGGGTCCAAATCCCCAACACACCCTTTTTAGCAGAAAACACACAAATTTTACTCAAAATACACAAAGCTTGAAGATTCCTCATTCCACTCAAAGCATTGTTGTGCAAAATATTTTTAGCCTCAGGAGAAAAAAAGGATCACCATGCCTTGGCTTCCTTCCTGCTTGCTTTCAGTGTGCTCTGTGTGATGCTTTCACAGGCTCTGGTTTCAGGCATTTAGGCATCAGATATTTGTCTCTACCCGCAGCTGTGACTTTTCAGTACATCTGAGTGTACGCTTGCTGGCTGACAACGCTGCAATTTTCACACTTACTCCTCGCTTTGCGAGCAACTGCTGATCAAGTATAGAGGCAATCGGGCAAACATATGAGGGGAATTTTGCTCCTTCAGTCAAGCCCTCATGCTTGTTTCTGTAGTGTAGTGGTTATCACGTTTGCCTAACACGCGAAAGGTCCCCGGTTCGAGACCGGGCAGAAACAATGGGCAGTGTCTGCTTTTGTGTTTGCTCCCTAAAAGCTTAGTCTCACTCAGGGATGGCCTTTAAAAACTTGTGACCTGTGTAAAACTTGTATTACTATTGCAGGCCGGTAAAAAGTTATCTGCATCTTTGCGTAGTCGTGCATGTGCCTGGTTTCTTATTCTGTTTTTTACTTTTTTTTTTCTTGGCCATGTTATATTGTGGGGCCTTTAAACCTGTCACCTTGATAGGAACATTGCAAGCGGCAGCATCGACAAGTGCAGACTGAGGAGTCAGACCTAAACACAGACTCAGCTGTCAGGATGGCCGAGTGGTCTAAGGCGGCAGCCTCAAGAGAGCTTGATCTTCAGTTAAGCTAAGCATCCTGGTTTGCTCATGTAGTTGTGGGTTCATATCGCACTTCTGATAGGTCTATTTTCTGCCCTTAAATCTTCCTCTGCTTGCACAGCCAGCTCCCCACAACACTATCTTTGCAAGCTGCTGTAGCATATGAAAAGAAATCCACCAACCCTCCGGCTGGGCCCTCAATCAGCATTCCATGTATTTCTGGAAGGGGCATCTCAGTCACGCCTTCTGTTAGAGCTGCACCTTATCACTGTAACTACCATGCTGGTTTCTACTTAAGCAGTTGATTCCATCGTTTGAAGTGAGGCTCTCCTGCCACTTTTGGGCAGAGAAGGCACTGCCCCTGCAACAACAACAGGCAGACAAGCTCAACCTGGGTTTCCTGGTTAGGTGGGCGGAGCAGAATGGCAATGGTCCCTCCTTGTGACTTGAAATTAACATGAAGAAGACAGAGAGGCAGCTGGGAGTAGGCAGTACCCATGCACCCCTGAACACTGTCTTGCGATTTTCACCCAATTCTGAAATGAGTCGGGAGGAAAGGAGGTGATTTTCCTATCGAAGGCCATTCTGGGAATTCAGCCACCCCGCGTCTCCCAGGTGAGTGTTTCAGGCCTGTGAGGCACTCATATAAATCTCGCCTGATCGAGCACTGAGCGAGCAATTGTGCTTGAATACAAGAGGCATGCTCCTCTGGCTCAGGCGCAAGAGATGGCAGGCCCTTCAGTGCTTCTGGTCTGGAAGTCTACGGTGCAAGGGCCCAGGTCCTGCGGAGGCGTACAACTACCAGAAAGGGTCTGCTTTTCTCATCAGCGCCACAGTTCAGCTTGCTAGCATAGGGCTTCTTGACTACCTCTTGCCTTGCTAGAGGCAAAAAAAAAAACCTTGGCACAAAACATCAATTGCTATGGCACGCTTAGAAGGAGAGTCTCCAAGTGGCCCTGCTTTTTCACAAAGACACTTCAGAAGATGTTTGAAAGGCTTTTGCAGCAGCAGGCTCGTTGGTCTAGGGGTATGATTCTCGCTTTGGGTGTGAGAGGTCCCGGGTTCAAATCCCGGACGAGCCCGTGCCTTCATAGGTTCGATCTGTTTTTAAACAGGAGTATTTCTGCTTTCCACTCTTGTAAGATGCCATGGTGGAATGCATTGCATGCTTTCTACTGGTGTCGAGGCAGTTCGGCATGATGAAGGAGTGCGGGATTTCTTTCTAACTGCTTTTTTGTGTTGGAGCAGCACTTCTCGTTGGAACATGAAATGCACAGTGCTTCTCCAAAGTAATTGCAGGGCTGGTTTTGAAATCACCTCTTGGAATGAAAGTGATCCCAGTTCCTTTCTTCCAAAGGAAGAGATCCTGTCAGAAAGGCTCAGCTTTGAGCGTCATGAATATTGTCCCTTAGTCCTTGCATTACAGTCCAAAGCATAGCCACATAAAGAAAGCAGGTGTGTCTGTTTCCAGTGAAGTGGTTCCAGTCCAATGCATAGCCACATGAAGCAAATAAGCAGGCATGTCTGTTTCTGTAGTGTAGTGGTTATCACGTTCGCCTTACACGCGAAAGGTCCCTGGTTCGAGGCCAGGCAGAAACAGCAAGTTGCTGTGCTTTATCACATTATTTGCATTTACCACCTCACCTGACAGGTAAATTGAAATTAAAGAGGCTGTGTCTATCCCTCACCATCGTGAGGTACTACGCTCCAAGGGCATCGGTCTCAACTCACCAAGAGAAGACGATACACCTTACGGCAGTCAGTTGCTCCCTTTTTGACCTTTCCATTGAAGCCTGGGCCTACTGTGGTCAAGCCAGCCAAGGAAGGAAGGTATGAGAGCGAAAATGGCTTTCCTACCTTCACCAAGAACATACACCTTGAGCAAAGAAAGGGCCAGACTTACAAGGCCCTATCGCCACCGGCACATCATCTTTAGTGACGCCCCGGTGGCACTATGTACTGTGCCGTATTTACAAGACGCCGTTCAACCACGTTTTGTGGCTTAACACCACCTTGTAAATACGGCCCCTTCACACGCAGCCCTTTCCCTGGAAGGGGCGTGCAATGGGCGTTGCTCTGGGTGGGCCACTGCAACACCATAGCATTTTGATGCTGCTCCAGTTTTACGAGTTTTTGTAAATCTGTGGCAGCGCCAAAATCCAAGCGCCATACAATGGGTGTCGTTATAGTGGAGAAACGAGCAGAAATGTTTTCATTTCTCCTAATTTTTGCTCTTTCTATGTGTGCTGCACGAACATATCGCCACTGAAGATTTCTGTTGTGCAGGAAGGTGTGCCTTCCTGAACAAAAACAATTTCCCCCTCCACGCAGCCATCCTTGTACCATGGCGCAAGGATGGCTGCGTTGGTGCTCGGCAGCTAATTTAGAGCTGGCGCAGAGGGAAGCACAGGGGTGCGCTGTATTCTACTAAATACGGCGCTTCCCTGCATTTTGAAAATGACTGAGTGCGAGGCTGCCAAATTTGGCAGAGCGTCTCACTCAGTCATCCTCTTGTAATTATGGGCCAAAAGGTCTAAAGGATAGAGGCGTTTTATGTCATGTTCGATGACGACCATGGAAATGACTCTAGTCATATTGCAGAAGAGAGAACCATGTGCATTTTCTTGCCTTGCGATGTATTCGCCCACTCTCTGCCCTCAACCCTAGGAGCAGGGTCTGAGCAGTGGTGCTTCTGTGCCCTCGCTCGTTGGTGTCCGGGTCCAAATCCCCAACACACCCTTTTTAGCAGAAAACACACAAATTTTACTCAAAATACACAAAGCTTGAAGATTCCTCATTCCACTCAAAGCATTGTTGTGCAAAATATTTTTAGCCTCAGGAGAAAAAAAGGATCACCATGCCTTGGCTTCCTTCCTGCTTGCTTTCAGTGTGCTCTGTGTGATGCTTTCACAGGCTCTGGTTTCAGGCATTTAGGCATCAGATATTTGTCTCTACCCGCAGCTGTGACTTTTCAGTACATCTGAGTGTACGCTTGCTGGCTGACAACGCTGCAATTTTCACACTTACTCCTCGCTTTGCGAGCAACTGCTGATCAAGTATAGAGGCAATCGGGCAAACATATGAGGGGAATTTTGCTCCTTCAGTCAAGCCCTCATGCTTGTTTCTGTAGTGTAGTGGTTATCACGTTTGCCTAACACGCGAAAGGTCCCCGGTTCGAGACCGGGCAGAAACAATGGGCAGTGTCTGCTTTTGTGTTTTCTCCCTAAAAGCTTAGTCTCACTCAGGGATGGCCTTTAAAAACTTGTGACCTGTGTAAAACTTGTATTACTATTGCAGGCCGGTAAAAAGTTATCTGCATCTTTGCGTAGTCGTGCATGTGCCTGGTTTCTTATTCTGTTTTTTACTTTTTTTTTTCTTGGCCATGTTATATTGTGGGGCCTTTAAACCTGTCACCTTGATAGGAACATTGCAAGCGGCAGCATCGACAAGTGCAGACTGAGGAGTCAGACCTAAACACAGACTCAGCTGTCAGGATGGCCGAGTGGTCTAAGGCGGCAGCCTCAAGAGAGCTTGATCTTCAGTTAAGCTAAGCATCCTGGTTTGCTCATGTAGTTGTGGGTTCATATCGCACTTCTGATAGGTCTATTTTCTGCCCTTAAATCTTCCTCTGCTTGCACAGCCAGCTCCCCACAACACTATCTTTGCAAGCTGCTGTAGCATATGAAAAGAAATCCACCAACCCTCCGGCTGGGCCCTCAATCAGCATTCCATGTATTTCTGGAAGGGGCATCTCAGTCACGCCTTCTGTTAGAGCTGCACCTTATCACTGTAACTACCATGCTGGTTTCTACTTAAGCAGTTGATTCCATCGTTTGAAGTGAGGCTCTCCTGCCACTTTTGGGCAGAGAAGGCACTGCCCCTGCAACAACAACAGGCAGACAAGCTCAACCTGGGTTTCCTGGTTAGGTGGGCGGAGCAGAATGGCAATGGTCCCTCCTTGTGACTTGAAATTAACATGAAGAAGACAGAGAGGCAGCTGGGAGTAGGCAGTACCCATGCACCCCTGAACACTGTCTTGCGATTTTCACCCAATTCTGAAATGAGTCGGGAGGAAAGGAGGTGATTTTCCTATCGAAGGCCATTCTGGGAATTCAGCCACCCCGCGTCTCCCAGGTGAGTGTTTCAGGCCTGTGAGGCACTCATATAAATCTCGCCTGATCGAGCACTGAGCGAGCAATTGTGCTTGAATACAAGAGGCATGCTCCTCTGGCTCAGGCGCAAGAGATGGCAGGCCCTTCAGTGCTTCTGGTCTGGAAGTCTACGGTGCAAGGGCCCAGGTCCTGCGGAGGCGTACAACTACCAGAAAGGGTCTGCTTTTCTCATCAGCGCCACAGTTCAGCTTGCTAGCATAGGGCTTCTTGACTACCTCTTGCCTTGCTAGAGGCAAAAAAAAACCCTTGGCACAAAACATCAATTGCTATGGCACGCTTAGAAGGAGAGTCTCCAAGTGGCCCTGCTTTTTCACAAAGACACTTCAGAAGATGTTTGAAAGGCTTTTGCAGCAGCAGGCTCGTTGGTCTAGGGGTATGATTCTCGCTTTGGGTGTGAGAGGTCCTGGGTTCAAATCCCGGACGAGCCCGTGCCTTCATAGGTTCGATCTGTTTTTAAACAGGAGTATTTCTGCTTTCCACTCTTGTAAGATGCCATGGTGGAATGCATTGCATGCTTTCTACTGGTGTCGAGGCAGTTCGGCATGATGAAGGAGTGCGGGATTTCTTTCTAACTGCTTTTTTGTGTTGGAGCAGCACTTCTCGTTGGAACATGAAATGCACAGTGCTTCTCCAAAGTAATTGCAGGGCTGGTTTTGAAATCACCTCTTGGAATGAAAGTGATCCCAGTTCCTTTCTTCCAAAGGAAGAGATCCTGTCAGAAAGGCTCAGCTTTGAGCGTCATGAATATTGTCCCTTAGTCCTTGCATTCCAGTCCAAAGCATAGCCACATAAAGAAAGCAGGTGTGTCTGTTTCCAGTGCAGTGGTTCCAGTCCAATGCATAGCCACATGAAGCAAATAAGCAGGCATGTCTGTTTCTGTAGTGTAGTGGTTATCACGTTCGCCTTACACGCGAAAGGTCCCTGGTTCGAGGCCAGGCAGAAACAGCAAGTTGCTGTGCTTTATCACATTATTTGCATTTACCACCTCACCTGACAGGTAAATTGAAATTAAAGAGGCTGTGTCTATCCCTCACCATCGTGAGGTACTACGCTCCAAGGGCATCGGTCTCAACTCACCAAGAGAAGACGATACACCTTACGGCAGTCAGTTGCTCCCTTTTTGACCTTTCCATTGAAGCCTGGGCCTACTGTGGTCAAGCCAGCCAAGGAAGGAAGGTATGAGAGCGAAAATGGCTTTCCTACCTTCACCAAGAACATACACCTTGAGCAAAGAAAGGGCCAGACTTACAAGGCCCTATCGCCACCGGCACATCATCTTTAGTGACGCCCCGGTGGCACTATGTACTGTGCCGTATTTACAAGACGCCGTTCAACCACGTTTTGTGGCTTAACACCACCTTGTAAATACGGCCCCTTCACACGCAGCCCTTTCCCTGGAAGGGGCGTGCAATGGGCGTTGCTCTGGGTGGGCCACTGCAACACCATAGCATTTTGATGCTGCTCCAGTTTTACGAGTTTTTGTAAATCTGTGGCAGCGCCAAAATCCAAGCGCCATACAATGGGTGTCGTTATAGTGGAGAAACGAGCAGAAATGTTTTCATTTCTCCTCATTTTTGCTCTTTCTATGTGTGCTGCACGAACATATCGCCACTGAAGATTTCTGTTGTGCAGGAAGGTGTGCCTTCCTGAACAAAAACAATTTCCCCCTCCACGCAGCCATCCTTGTACCATGGCGCAAGGATGGCTGCGTTGGTGCTCGGCAGCTAATTTAGAGCTGGCGCAGAGGGAAGCACAGGGGTGCGCTGTATTCTACTAAATACGGCGCTTCCCTGCATTTTGAAAATGACTGAGTGCGAGGCTGCCAAATTTGGCAGAGCGTCTCACTCAGTCATCCTCTTGTAATTATGGGCCAAAAGGTCTAAAGGATAGAGGCGTTTTATGTCATGTTCGATGACGACCATGGAAATGACTCTAGTCATATTGCAGAAGAGAGAACCATGTGCATTTTCTTGCCTTGCGATGTATTCGCCCACTCTCTGCCCTCAACCCTAGGAGCAGGGTCTGAGCAGTGGTGCTTCTGTGCCCTCGCTCGTTGGTGTCCGGGTCCAAATCCCCAACACACCCTTTTTAGCAGAAAACACACAAATTTTACTCAAAATACACAAAGCTTGAAGATTCCTCATTCCACTCAAAGCATTGTTGTGCAAAATATTTTTAGCCTCAGGAGAAAAAAAGGATCACCATGCCTTGGCTTCCTTCCTGCTTGCTTTCAGTGTGCTCTGTGTGATGCTTTCACAGGCTCTGGTTTCAGGCATTTAGGCATCAGATATTTGTCTCTACCCGCAGCTGTGACTTTTCAGTACATCTGAGTGTACGCTTGCTGGCTGACAACGCTGCAATTTTCACACTTACTCCTCGCTTTGCGAGCAACTGCTGATCAAGTATAGAGGCAATCGGGCAAACATATGAGGGGAATTTTGCTCCTTCAGTCAAGCCCTCATGCTTGTTTCTGTAGTGTAGTGGTTATCACGTTCGCCTAACACGCGAAAGGTCCCCGGTTCGAGACCGGGCAGAAACAATGGGCAGTGTCTGCTTTTGTGTTTGCTCCCTAAAAGCTTAGTCTCACTCAGGGATGGCCTTTAAAAACTTGTGACCTGTGTAAAACTTGTATTACTATTGCAGGCCGGTAAAAAGTTATCTGCATCTTTGCGTAGTCGTGCATGTGCCTGGTTTCTTATTCTGTTTTTTACTTTTTTTTTTCTTGGCCATGTTATATTGTGGGGCCTTTAAACCTGTCACCTTGATAGGAACATTGCAAGCGGCAGCATCGACAAGTGCAGACTGAGGAGTCAGACCTAAACACAGACTCAGCTGTCAGGATGGCCGAGTGGTCTAAGGCGGCAGCCTCAAGAGAGCTTGATCTTCAGTTAAGCTAAGCATCCTGGTTTGCTCATGTAGTTGTGGGTTCATATCGCACTTCTGATAGGTCTATTTTCTGCCCTTAAATCTTCCTCTGCTTGCACAGCCAGCTCCCCACAACACTATCTTTGCAAGCTGCTGTAGCATATGAAAAGAAATCCACCAACCCTCCGGCTGGGCCCTCAATCAGCATTCCATGTATTTCTGGAAGGGGCATCTCAGTCACGCCTTCTGTTAGAGCTGCACCTTATCACTGTAACTACCATGCTGGTTTCTACTTAAGCAGTTGATTCCATCGTTTGAAGTGAGGCTCTCCTGCCACTTTTGGGCAGAGAAGGCACTGCCCCTGCAACAACAACAGGCAGACAAGCTCAACCTGGGTTTCCTGGTTAGGTGGGCGGAGCAGAATGGCAATGGTCCCTCCTTGTGACTTGAAATTAACATGAAGAAGACAGAGAGGCAGCTGGGAGTAGGCAGTACCCATGCACCCCTGAACACTGTCTTGCGATTTTCACCCAATTCTGAAATGAGTCGGGAGGAAAGGAGGTGATTTTCCTATCGAAGGCCATTCTGGGAATTCAGCCACCCCGCGTCTCCCAGGTGAGTGTTTCAGGCCTGTGAGGCACTCATATAAATCTCGCCTGATCGAGCACTGAGCGAGCAATTGTGCTTGAATACAAGAGGCATGCTCCTCTGGCTCAGGCGCAAGAGATGGCAGGCCCTTCAGTGCTTCTGGTCTGGAAGTCTACGGTGCAAGGGCCCAGGTCCTGCGGAGGCGTACAACTACCAGAAAGGGTCTGCTTTTCTCATCAGCGCCACAGTTCAGCTTGCTAGCATAGGGCTTCTTGACTACCTCTTGCCTTGCTAGAGGCAAAAAAAAAACCCTTGGCACAAAACATCAATTGCTATGGCACGCTTAGAAGGAGAGTCTCCAAGTGGCCCTGCTTTTTCACAAAGACACTTCAGAAGATGTTTGAAAGGCTTTTGCAGCAGCAGGCTCGTTGGTCTAGGGGTATGATTCTCGCTTTGGGTGTGAGAGGTCCCGGGTTCAAATCCCGGACGAGCCCGTGCCTTCATAGGTTCGATCTGTTTTTAAACAGGAGTATTTCTGCTTTCCACTCTTGTAAGATGCAATGGTGGAATGCATTGCATGCTTTCTACTGGTGTCGAGGCAGTTCGGCATGATGAAGGAGTGCGGGATTTCTTTCTAACTGCTTTTTTGTGTTGGAGCAGCACTTCTCGTTGGAACATGAAATGCACAGTGCTTCTCCAAAGTAATTGCAGGGCTGGTTTTGAAATCACCTCTTGGAATGAAAGTGATCCCAGTTCCTTTCTTCCAAAGGAAGAGATCCTGTCAGAAAGGCTCAGCTTTGAGCGTCATGAATATTGTCCCTTAGTCCTTGCATTCCAGTCCAAAGCATAGCCACATAAAGAAAGCAGGTGTGTCTGTTTCCAGTGCAGTGGTTCCAGTCCAATGCATAGCCACATGAAGCAAATAAGCAGGCATGTCTGTTTCTGTAGTGTAGTGGTTATCATGTTCGCCTTACACGCGAAAGGTCCCTGGTTCGAGGCCAGACAGAAACAGCAAGTTGCTGTGCTTTATCACATTATTTGCATTTACCACCTCACCTGACAGGTAAATTGAAATTAAAGAGGCTGTGTCTATCCCTCACCATCGTGAGGTACTACGCTCCAAGGGCATCGGTCTCAACTCACCAAGAGAAGACGATACACCTTACGGCAGTCAGTTGCTCCCTTTTTGACCTTTCCATTGAAGCCTGGGCCTACTGTGGTCAAGCCAGCCAAGGAAGGAAGGTATGAGAGCGAAAATGGCTTTCCTACCTTCACCAAGAACATACACCTTGAGCAAAGAAAGGGCCAGACTTACAAGGCCCTATCGCCACCGGCACATCATCTTTAGTGACGCCCCGGTGGCACTATGTACTGTGCCGTATTTACAAGACGCCGTTCAACCACGTTTTGTGGCTTAACACCACCTTGTAAATACGGCCCCTTCACACGCAGCCCTTTCCCTGGAAGGGGCGTGCAATGGGCGTTGCTCTGGGTGGGCCACTGCAACACCATAGCATTTTGATGCTGCTCCAGTTTTACGAGTTTTTGTAAATCTGTGGCAGCGCCAAAATCCAAGCGCCATACAATGGGTGTCGTTATAGTGGAGAAACGAGCAGAAATGTTTTCATTTCTCCTCATTTTTGCTCTTTCTATGTGTGCTGCACGAACATATCGCCACTGAAGATTTCTGTTGTGCAGGAAGGTGTGCCTTCCTGAACAAAAACAATTTCCCCCTCCACGCAGCCATCCTTGTACCATGGCGCAAGGATGGCTGCGTTGGTGCTCGGCAGCTAATTTAGAGCTGGCGCAGAGGGAAGCACAGGGGTGCGCTGTATTCTACTAAATACGGCGCTTTCCTGCATTTTGAAAATGACTGAGTGCGAGGCTGCCAAATTTGGCAGAGCGTCTCACTCAGTCATCCTCTTGTAATTATGGGCCAAAAGGTCTAAAGGATAGAGGCGTTTTATGTCATGTTCGATGACGACCATGGAAATGACTCTAGTCATATTGCAGAAGAGAGAACCATGTGCATTTTCTTGCCTTGCGATGTATTCGCCCACTCTCTGCCCTCAACCCTAGAAGCAGGGTCTGAGCAGTGGTGCTTCTGTGCCCTCGCTCGTTGGTGTCCGGGTCCAAATCCCCAACACACCCTTTTTAGCAGAAAACACACAAATTTTACTCAAAATACACAAAGCTTGAAGATTCCTCATTCCACTCAAAGCATTGTTGTGCAAAATATTTTTAGCCTCAGGAGAAAAAAAGGATCACCATGCCTTGGCTTCCTTCCTGCTTGCTTTCAGTGTGCTCTGTGTGATGCTTTCACAGGCTCTGGTTTCAGGCATTTAGGCATCAGATATTTGTCTCTACCCGCAGCTGTGACTTTTCAGTACATCTGAGTGTACGCTTGCTGGCTGACAACGCTGCAATTTTCACACTTACTCCTCGCTTTGCGAGCAACTGCTGATCAAGTATAGAGGCAATCGGGCAAACATATGAGGGGAATTTTGCTCCTTCAGTCAAGCCCTCATGCTTGTTTCTGTAGTGTAGTGGTTATCACGTTCGCCTAACACGCGAAAGGTCCCCGGTTCGAGACCGGGCAGAAACAATGGGCAGTGTCTGCTTTTGTGTTTGCTCCCTAAAAGCTTAGTCTCACTCAGGGATGGCCTTTAAAAACTTGTGACCTGTGTAAAACTTGTATTACTATTGCAGGCCGGTAAAAAGTTATCTGCATCTTTGCGTAGTCGTGCATGTGCCTGGTTTCTTATTCTTTTTTTTACTTTTTTTTTTCTTGGCCATGTTATATTGTGGGGCCTTTAAACCTGTCACCTTGATAGGAACATTGCAAGCGGCAGCATCGACAAGTGCAGACTGAGGAGTCAGACCTAAACACAGACTCAGCTGTCAGGATGGCCGAGTGGTCTAAGGCGGCAGCCTCAAGAGAGCTTGATCTTCAGTTAAGCTAAGCATCCTGGTTTGCTCATGTAGTTGTGGGTTCATATCGCACTTCTGATAGGTCTATTTTCTGCCCTTAAATCTTCCTCTGCTTGCACAGCCAGCTCCCCACAACACTATCTTTGCAAGCTGCTGTAGCATATGAAAAGAAATCCACCAACCCTCCGGCTGGGCCCTCAATCAGCATTCCATGTATTTCTGGAAGGGGCATCTCAGTCACGCCTTCTGTTAGAGCTGCACCTTATCACTGTAACTACCATGCTGGTTTCTACTTAAGCAGTTGATTCCATCGTTTGAAGTGAGGCTCTCCTGCCACTTTTGGGCAGAGAAGGCACTGCCCCTGCAACAACAACAGGCAGACAAGCTCAACCTGGGTTTCCTGGTTAGGTGGGCGGAGCAGAATGGCAATGGTCCCTCCTTGTGACTTGAAATTAACATGAAGAAGACAGAGAGGCAGCTGGGAGTAGGCAGTACCCATGCACCCCTGAACACTGTCTTGCGATTTTCACCCAATTCTGAAATGAGTCGGGAGGAAAGGAGGTGATTTTCCTATCGAAGGCCATTCTGGGAATTCAGCCACCCCGCGTCTCCCAGGTGAGTGTTTCAGGCCTGTGAGGCACTCATATAAATCTCGCCTGATCGAGCACTGAGCGAGCAATTGTGCTTGAATACAAGAGGCATGCTCCTCTGGCTCAGGCGCAAGAGATGGCAGGCCCTTCGGTGCTTCTGGTCTGGAAGTCTACGGTGCAAGGGCCCAGGTCCTGCGGAGGCGTACAACTACCAGAAAGGGTCTGCTTTTCTCATCAGCGCCACAGTTCAGCTTGCTAGCATAGGGCTTCTTGACTACCTCTTGCCTTGCTAGAGGCAAAAAAAAAACCCTTGGCACAAAACATCAATTGCTATGGCACGCTTAGAAGGAGAGTCTCCAAGTGGCCCTGCTTTTTCACAAAGACACTTCAGAAGATGTTTGAAAGGCTTTTGCAGCAGCAGGCTCGTTGGTCTAGGGGTATGATTCTCGCTTTGGGTGTGAGAGGTCCCGGGTTCAAATCCCGGACGAGCCCGTGCCTTCATAGGTTCGATCTGTTTTTAAACAGGAGTATTTCTGCTTTCCACTCTTGTAAGATGCCATGGTGGAATGCATTGCATGCTTTCTACTGGTGCCGAGGCAGTTCGGCATGATGAAGGAGTGCGGGATTTCTTTCTAACTGCTTTTTTGTGTTGGAGCAGCACTTCTCGTTGGAACATGAAATGCACAGTGCTTCTCCAAAGTAATTGCAGGGCTGGTTTTGAAATCACCTCTTGGAATGAAAGTGATCCCAGTTCCTTTCTTCCAAAGGAAGAGATCCTGTCAGAAAGGCTCAGCTTTGAGCGTCATGAATATTGTCCCTTAGTCCTTGCATTCCAGTCCAAAGCATAGCCACATAAAGAAAGCAGGTGTGTCTGTTTCCAGTGCAGTGGTTCCAGTCCAATGCATAGCCACATGAAGCAAATAAGCAGGCATGTCTGTTTCTGTAGTGTAGTGGTTATCACGTTCGCCTTACACGCGAAAGGTCCCTGGTTCGAGGCCAGGCAGAAACAGCAAGTTGCTGTGCTTTATCACATTATTTGCATTTACCACCTCACCTGACAGGTAAATTGAAATTAAAGAGGCTGTGTCTATCCCTCACCATCGTGAGGTACTACGCTCCAAGGGCATCGGTCCCAACTCACCAAGAGAAGACGATACACCTTACGGCAGTCAGTTGCTCCCTTTTTGACCTTTCCATTGAAGCCTGGGCCTACTGTGGTCAAGCCAGCCAAGGAAGGAAGGTATGAGAGCGAAAATGGCTTTCCTACCTTCACCAAGAACATACACCTTGAGCAAAGAAAGGGCCAGACTTACAAGGCCCTATCGCCACCGGCACATCATCTTTAGTGACGCCCCGGTGGCACTATGTACTGTGCCGTATTTACAAGACGCCGTTCAACCACGTTTTGTGGCTTAACACCACCTTGTAAATACGGCCCCTTCACACGCAGCCCTTTCCCTGGAAGGGGCGTGCAATGGGCGTTGCTCTGGGTGGGCCACTGCAACACCATAGCATTTTGATGCTGCTCCAGTTTTACGAGTTTTTGTAAATCTGTGGCAGCGCCAAAATCCAAGCGCCATACAATGGGTGTCGTTATAGTGGAGAAACGAGCAGAAATGTTTTCATTTCTCCTCATTTTTGCTCTTTCTATGTGTGCTGCACGAACATATCGCCACTGAAGATTTCTGTTGTGCAGGAAGGTGTGCCTTCCTGAACAAAAACAATTTCCCCCTCCACGCAGCCATCCTTGTACCATGGCGCAAGGATGGCTGCGTTGGTGCTCGGCAGCTAATTTAGAGCTGGCGCAGAGGGAAGCACAGGGGTGCGCTGTATTCTACTAAATACGGCGCTTCCCTGCATTTTGAAAATGACTGAGTGCGAGGCTGCCAAATTTGGCAGAGCGTCTCACTCAGTCATCCTCTTGTAATTATGGGCCAAAAGGTCTAAAGGATAGAGGCGTTTTATGTCATGTTCGATGACGACCATGGAAATGACTCTAGTCATATTGCAGAAGAGAGAACCATGTGCATTTTCTTGCCTTGCGATGTATTCGCCCACTCTCTGCCCTCAACCCTAGGAGCAGGGTCTGAGCAGTGGTGCTTCTGTGCCCTCGCTCGTTGGTGTCCGGGTCCAAATCCCCAACACACCCTTTTTAGCAGAAAACACACAAATTTTACTCAAAATACACAAAGCTTGAAGATTCCTCATTCCACTCAAAGCATTGTTGTGCAAAATATTTTTAGCCTCAGGAGAAAAAAAGGATCACCATGCCTTGGCTTCCTTCCTGCTTGCTTTCAGTGTGCTCTGTGTGATGCTTTCACAGGCTCTGGTTTCAGGCATTTAGGCATCAGATATTTGTCTCTACCCGCAGCTGTGACTTTTCAGTACATCTGAGTGTACGCTTGCTGGCTGACAACGCTGCAATTTTCACACTTACTCCTCGCTTTGCGAGCAACTGCTGATCAAGTATAGAGGCAATCGGGCAAACATATGAGGGGAATTTTGCTCCTTCAGTCAAGCCCTCATGCTTGTTTCTGTAGTGTAGTGGTTATCACGTTCGCCTAACACGCGAAAGGTCCCCGGTTCGAGACCGGGCAGAAACAATGGGCAGTGTCTGCTTTTGTGTTTGCTCCCTAAAAGCTTAGTCTCACTCAGGGATGGCCTTTAAAAACTTGTGACCTGTGTAAAACTTGTATTACTATTGCAGGCCGGTAAAAAGTTATCTGCATCTTTGCGTAGTCGTGCATGTGCCTGGTTTCTTATTCTGTTTTTTACTTTTTTTTTTCTTGGCCATGTTATATTGTGGGGCCTTTAAACCTGTCACCTTGATAGGAACATTGCAAGCGGCAGCATCGACAAGTGCAGACTGAGGAGTCAGACCTAAACACAGACTCAGCTGTCAGGATGGCCGAGTGGTCTAAGGCGGCAGCCTCAAGAGAGCTTGATCTTCAGTTAAGCTAAGCATCCTGGTTTGCTCATGTAGTTGTGGGTTCATATCGCACTTCTGATAGGTCTATTTTCTGCCCTTAAATCTTCCTCTGCTTGCACAGCCAGCTCCCCACAACACTATCTTTGCAAGCTGCTGTAGCATATGAAAAGAAATCCACCAACCCTCCGGCTGGGCCCTCAATCAGCATTCCATGTATTTCTGGAAGGGGCATCTCAGTCACGCCTTCTGTTAGAGCTGCACCTTATCACTGTAACTACCATGCTGGTTTCTACTTAAGCAGTTGATTCCATCGTTTGAAGTGAGGCTCTCCTGCCACTTTTGGGCAGAGAAGGCACTGCCCCTGCAACAACAACAGGCAGACAAGCTCAACCTGGGTTTCCTGGTTAGGTGGGCGGAGCAGAATGGCAATGGTCCCTCCTTGTGACTTGAAATTAACATGAAGAAGACAGAGAGGCAGCTGGGAGTAGGCAGTACCCATGCACCCCTGAACACTGTCTTGCGATTTTCATCCAATTCTGAAATGAGTCGGGAGGAAAGGAGGTGATTTTCCTATCGAAGGCCATTCTGGGAATTCAGCCACCCCGCGTCTCCCAGGTGAGTGTTTCAGGCCTGTGAGGCACTCATATAAATCTCGCCTGATCGAGCACTGAGCGAGCAATTGTGCTTGAATACAAGACGCATGCTCCTCTGGCTCAGGCGCAAGAGATGGCAGGCCCTTCAGTGCTTCTGGTCTGGAAGTCTACGGTGCAAGGGCCCAGGTCCTGCGGAAGCGTACAACTACCAGAAAGGGTCTGCTTTTCTCATCAGCGCCACAGTTCAGCTTGCTAGCATAGGGCTTCTTGACTACCTCTTGCCTTGCTAGAGGCAAAAAAAAACCCCTTGGCACAAAACATCAATTGCTATGGCACGCTTAGAAGGAGAGTCTCCAAGTGGCCCTGCTTTTTCACAAAGACACTTCAGAAGATGTTTGAAAGGCTTTTGCAGCAGCAGGCTCGTTGGTCTAGGGGTATGATTCTCGCTTTGGGTGTGAGAGGTCCCGGGTTCAAATCCCGGACGAGCCCGTGCCTTCATAGGTTCGATCTGTTTTTAAACAGGAGTATTTCTGCTTTCCACTCTTGTAAGATGCCATGGTGGAATGCATTGCATGCTTTCTACTGGTGTCGAGGCAGTTCGGCATGATGAAGGAGTGCGGGATTTCTTTCTAACTGCTTTTTTGTGTTGGAGCAGCACTTCTCGTTGGAACATGAAATGCACAGTGCTTCTCCAAAGTAATTGCAGGGCTGGTTTTGAAATCACCTCTTGGAATGAAAGTGATCCCAGTTCCTTTCTTCCAAAGGAAGAGATCCTGTCAGAAAGGCTCAGCTTTGAGCGTCATGAATATTGTCCCTTAGTCCTTGCATTCCAGTCCAAAGCATAGCCACATAAAGAAAGCAGGTGTGTCTGTTTCCAGTGCAGTGGTTCCAGTCCAATGCATAGCCACATGAAGCAAATAAGCAGGCATGTCTGTTTCTGTAGTGTAGTGGTTATCACGTTCGCCTTACACGCGAAAGGTCCCTGGTTCGAGGCCAGGCAGAAACAGCAAGTTGCTGTGCTTTATCACATTATTTGCATTTACCACCTCACCTGACAGGTAAATTGAAATTAAAGAGGCTGTGTCTATCCCTCACCATCGTGAGGTACTACGCTCCAAGGGCATCGGTCTCAACTCACCAAGAGAAGACGATACACCTTACGGCAGTCAGTTGCTCCCTTTTTGACCTTTCCATTGAAGCCTGGGCCTACTGTGGTCAAGCCAGCCAAGGAAGGAAGGTATGAGAGCGAAAATGGCTTTCCTACCTTCACCAAGAACATACACCTTGAGCAAAGAAAGGGCCAGACTTACAAGGCCCTATCGCCACCGGCACATCATCTTTAGTGACGCCCCGGTGGCACTATGTACTGTGCCGTATTTACAAGACGCCGTTCAACCACGTTTTGTGGCTTAACACCACCTTGTAAATACGGCCCCTTCACACGCAGCCCTTTCCCTGGAAGGGGCGTGCAATGGGCGTTGCTCTGGGTGGGCCACTGCAACACCATAGCATTTTGATGCTGCTCCAGTTTTACGAGTTTTTGTAAATCTGTGGCAGCGCCAAAATCCAAGCGCCATACAATGGGTGTCGTTATAGTGGAGAAACGAGCAGAAATGTTTTCATTTCTCCTCATTTTTGCTCTTTCTATGTGTGCTGCACGAACATATCGCCACTGAAGATTTCTGTTGTGCAGGAAGGTGTGCCTTCCTGAACAAAAACAATTTCCCCCTCCACGCAGCCATCCTTGTACCATGGCGCAAGGATGGCTGCGTTGGTGCTCGGCAGCTAATTTAGAGCTGGCGCAGAGGGAAGCACAGGGGTGCGCTGTATTCTACTAAATACGGCGCTTCCCTGCATTTTGAAAATGACTGAGTGCGAGGCTGCCAAATTTGGCAGAGCGTCTCACTCAGTCATCCTCTTGTAATTATGGGCCAAAAGGTCTAAAGGATAGAGGCGTTTTATGTCATGTTCGATGACGACCATGGAAATGACTCTAGTCATATTGCAGAAGAGAGAACCATGTGCATTTTCTTGCCTTGCGATGTATTCGCCCACTCTCTGCCCTCAACCCTAGGAGCAGGGTCTGAGCAGTGGTGCTTCTGTGCCCTCGCTCGTTGGTGTCCGGGTCCAAATCCCCAACACACCCTTTTTAGCAGAAAACACACAAATTTTACTCAAAATACACAAAGCTTGAAGATTCCTCATTCCACTCAAAGCATTGTTGTGCAAAATATTTTTAGCCTCAGGAGAAAAAAAGGATCACCATGCCTTGGCTTCCTTCCTGCTTGCTTTCAGTGTGCTCTGTGTGATGCTTTCACAGGCTCTGGTTTCAGGCATTTAGGCATCAGATATTTGTCTCTACCCGCAGCTGTGACTTTTCAGTACATCTGAGTGTACGCTTGCTGGCTGACAACGCTGCAATTTTCACACTTACTCCTCGCTTTGCGAGCAACTGCTGATCAAGTATAGAGGCAATCGGGCAAACATATGAGGGTAATTTTGCTCCTTCAGTCAAGCCCTCATGCTTGTTTCTGTAGTGTAGTGGTTATCACGTTCGCCTAACACGCGAAAGGTCCCCGGTTCGAGACCGGGCAGAAACAATGGGCAGTGTCTGCTTTTGTGTTTGCTCCCTAAAAGCTTAGTCTCACTCAGGGATGGCCTTTAAAAACTTGTGACCTGTGTAAAACTTGTATTACTATTGCAGGCCGGTAAAAAGTTATCTGCATCTTTGCGTAGTCGTGCATGTGCCTGGTTTCTTATTCTGTTTTTTACTTTTTTTTTTCTTGGCCATGTTATATTGTGGGGCCTTTAAACCTGTCACCTTGATAGGAACATTGCAAGCGGCAGCATCGACAAGTGCAGACTGAGGAGTCAGACCTAAACACAGACTCAGCTGTCAGGATGGCCGAGTGGTCTAAGGCGGCAGCCTCAAGAGAGCTTGATCTTCAGTTAAGCTAAGCATCCTGGTTTGCTCATGTAGTTGTGGGTTCATATCGCACTTCTGATAGGTCTATTTTCTGCCCTTAAATCTTCCTCTGCTTGCACAGCCAGCTCCCCACAACACTATCTTTGCAAGCTGCTGTAGCATATGAAAAGAAATCCACCAACCCTCCGGCTGGGCCCTCAATCAGCATTCCATGTATTTCTGGAAGGGGCATCTCAGTCACGCCTTCTGTTAGAGCTGCACCTTATCACTGTAACTACCATGCTGGTTTCTACTTAAGCAGTTGATTCCATCGTTTGAAGTGAGGCTCTCCTGCCACTTTTGGGCAGAGAAGGCACTGCCCCTGCAACAACAACAGGCAGACAAGCTCAACCTGGGTTTCCTGGTTAGGTGGGCGGAGCAGAATGGCAATGGTCCCTCCTTGTGACTTGAAATTAACATGAAGAAGACAGAGAGGCAGCTGGGAGTAGGCAGTACCCATGCACCCCTGAACACTGTCTTGCGATTTTCACCCAATTCTGAAATGAGTCGGGAGGAAAGGAGGTGATTTTCCTATCGAAGGCCATTCTGGGAATTCAGCCACCCCGCGTCTCCCAGGTGAGTGTTTCAGGCCTGTGAGGCACTCATATAAATCTCGCCTGATCGAGCACTGAGCGAGCAATTGTGCTTGAATACAAGAGGCATGCTCCTCTGGCTCAGGCGCAAGAGATGGCAGGCCCTTCAGTGCTTCTGGTCTGGAAGTCTACGGTGCAAGGGCCCAGGTCCTGCGGAGGCGTACAACTACCAGAAAGGGTCTGCTTTTCTCATCAGCGCCACAGTTCAGCTTGCTAGCATAGGGCTTCTTGACTACCTCTTGCCTTGCTAGAGGCAAAAAAAAAACCCTTGGCACAAAACATCAATTGCTATGGCACGCTTAGAAGGAGAGTCTCCAAGTGGCCCTGCTTTTTCACAAAGACACTTCAGAAGATGTTTGAAAGGCTTTTGCAGCAGCAGGCTCGTTGGTCTAGGGGTATGATTCTCGCTTTGGGTGTGAGAGGTCCCGGGTTCAAATCCCGGACGAGCCCGTGCCTTCATAGGTTCGATCTGTTTTTAAACAGGAGTATTTCTGCTTTCCACTCTTGTAAGATGCCATGGTGGAATGCATTGCATGCTTTCTACTGGTGTCGAGGCAGTTCGGCATGATGAAGGAGTGCGGGATTTCTTTCTAACTGCTTTTTTGTGTTGGAGCAGCACTTCTCGTTGGAACATGAAATGCACAGTGCTTCTCCAAAGTAATTGCAGGGCTGGTTTTGAAATCACCTCTTGGAATGAAAGTGATCCCAGTTCCTTTCTTCCAAAGGAAGAGATCCTGTCAGAAAGGCTCAGCTTTGAGCGTCATGAATATTGTCCCTTAGTCCTTGCATTCCAGTCCAAAGCATAGCCACATAAAGAAAGCAGGTGTGTCTGTTTCCAGTGCAGTGGTTCCAGTCCAATGCATAGCCACATGAAGCAAATAAGCAGGCATGTCTGTTTCTGTAGTGTAGTGGTTATCACGTTCGCCTTACACGCGAAAGGTCCCTGTTTCGAGGCCAGGCAGAAACAGCAAGTTGCTGTGCTTTATCACATTATTTGCATTTACCACCTCACCTGACAGGTAAATTGAAATTAAAGAGGCTGTGTCTATCCCTCACCATCGTGAGGTACTACGCTCCAAGGGCATCGGTCTCAACTCACCAAGAGAAGACGATACACCTTACGGCAGTCAGTTGCTCCCTTTTTGACCTTTCCATTGAAGCCTGGGCCTACTGTGGTCAAGCCAGCCAAGGAAGGAAGGTATGAGAGCGAAAATGGCTTTCCTACCTTCACCAAGAACATACACCTTGAGCAAAGAAAGGGCCAGACTTACAAGGCCCTATCGCCACCGGCACATCATCTTTAGTGACGCCCCGGTGGCACTATGTACTGTGCCGTATTTACAAGACGCCGTTCAACCACGTTTTGTGGCTTAACACCACCTTGTAAATACGGCCCCTTCACACGCAGCCCTTTCCCTGGAAGGGGCGTGCAATGGGCGTTGCTCTGGGTGGGCCACTGCAACACCATAGCATTTTGATGCTGCTCCAGTTTTACGAGTTTTTGTAAATCTGTGGCAGCGCCAAAATCCAAGCGCCATACAATGGGTGTCGTTATAGTGGAGAAACGAGCAGAAATGTTTTCATTTCTCCTCATTTTTGCTCTTTCTATGTGTGCTGCACGAACATATCGCCACTGAAGATTTCTGTTGTGCAGGAAGGTGTGCCTTCCTGAACAAAAACAATTTCCCCCTCCACGCAGCCATCCTTGTACCATGGCGCAAGGATGGCTGCGTTGGTGCTCGGCAGCTAATTTAGAGCTGGCGCAGAGGGAAGCACAGGGGTGCGCTGTATTCTACTAAATACGGCGCTTCCCTGCATTTTGAAAATGACTGAGTGCGAGGCTGCCAAATTTGGCAGAGCGTCTCACTCAGTCATCCTCTTGTAATTATGGGCCAAAAGGTCTAAAGGATAGAGGCGTTTTATGTCATGTTCGATGACGACCATGGAAATGACTCTAGTCATATTGCAGAAGAGAGAACCATGTGCATTTTCTTGCCTTGCGATGTATTCGCCCACTCTCTGCCCTCAACCCTAGGAGCAGGGTCTGAGCAGTGGTGCTTCTGTGCCCTCGCTCGTTGGTGTCCGGGTCCAAATCCCCAACACACCCTTTTTAGCAGAAAACACAAAAATTTTACTCAAAATACACAAAGCTTGAAGATTCCTCATTCCACTCAAAGCATTGTTGTGCAAAATATTTTTAGCCTCAGGAGAAAAAAAGGATCACCATGCCTTGGCTTCCTTCCTGCTTGCTTTCAGTGTGCTCTGTGTGATGCTTTCACAGGCTCTGGTTTCAGGCATTTAGGCATCAGATATTTGTCTCTACCCGCAGCTGTGACTTTTCAGTAGATCTGAGTGTACGCTTGCTGGCTGACAACGCTGCAATTTTCACACTTACTCCTCGCTTTGCGAGCAACTGCTGATCAAGTATAGAGGCAATCGGGCAAACATATGAGGGGAATTTTGCTCCTTCAGTCAAGCCCTCATGCTTGTTTCTGTAGTGTAGTGGTTATCACGTTCGCCTAACACGCGAAAGGTCCCCGGTTCGAGACCGGGCAGAAACAATGGGCAGTGTCTGCTTTTGTGTTTGCTCCCTAAAAGCTTAGTCTCACTCAGGGATGGCCTTTAAAAACTTGTGACCTGTGTAAAACTTGTATTACTATTGCAGGCCGGTAAAAAGTTATCTGCATCTTTGCGTAGTCGTGCATGTGCCTGGTTTCTTATTCTGTTTTTTACTTTTTTTTTTCTTGGCCATGTTATATTGTGGGGCCTTTAAACCTGTCACCTTGATAGGAACATTGCAAGCGGCAGCATCGACAAGTGCAGACTGAGGAGTCAGACCTAAACACAGACTCAGCTGTCAGGATGGCCGAGTGGTCTAAGGCGGCAGCCTCAAGAGAGCTTGATCTTCAGTTAAGCTAAGCATCCTGGTTTGCTCATGTAGTTGTGGGTTCATATCGCACTTCTGATAGGTCTATTTTCTGCCCTTAAATCTTCCTCTGCTTGCACAGCCAGCTCCCCACAACACTATCTTTGCAAGCTGCTGTAGCATATGAAAAGAAATCCACCAACCCTCCGGCTGGGCCCTCAATCAGCATTCCATGTATTTCAGGAAGGGGCATCTCAGTCACGCCTTCTGTTAGAGCTGCACCTTATCACTGTAACTACCATGCTGGTTTCTACTTAAGCAGTTGATTCCATCGTTTGAAGTGAGGCTCTCCTGCCACTTTTGGGCAGAGAAGGCACTGCCCCTGCAACAACAACAGGCAGACAAGCTCAACCTGGGTTTCCTGGTTAGGTGGGCGGAGCAGAATGGCAATGGTCCCTCCTTGTGACTTGAAATTAACCTGAAGAAGACAGAGAGGCAGCTGGGAGTAGGCAGTACCCATGCACCCCTGAACACTGTCTTGCGATTTTCACCCAATTCTGAAATGAGTCGGGAGGAAAGGAGGTGATTTTCCTATCGAAGGCCATTCTGGGAATTCAGCCACCCCGCGTCTCCCAGGTGAGTGTTTCAGGCCTGTGAGGCACTCATATAAATCTCGCCTGATCGAGCACTGAGCGAGCAATTGTGCTTGAATACAAGAGGCATGCTCCTCTGGCTCAGGCGCAAGAGATGGCAGGCCCTTCAGTGCTTCTGGTCTGGAAGTCTACGGTGCAAGGGCCCAGGTCCTGCGGAGGCGTACAACTACCAGAAAGGGTCTGCTTTTCTCATCAGCGCCACAGTTCAGCTTGCTAGCATAGGGCTTCTTGACTACCTCTTGCCTTGCTAGAGGCAAAAAAAAAACCCTTGGCACAAAACATCAATTGCTATGGCACGCTTAGAAGGAGAGTCTCCAAGTGGCCCTGCTTTTTCACAAAGACACTTCAGAAGATGTTTGAAAGGCTTTTGCAGCAGCAGGCTCGTTGGTCTAGGGGTATGATTCTCGCTTTGGGTGTGAGAGGTCCCGGGTTCAAATCCCGGACGAGCCCGTGCCTTCATAGGTTCGATCTGTTTTTAAACAGGAGTATTTCTGCTTTCCACTCTTGTAAGATGCCATGGTGGAATGCATTGCATGCTTTCTACTGGTGTCGAGGCAGTTCGGCATGATGAAGGAGTGCGGGATTTCTTTCTAACTGCTTTTTTGTGTTGGAGCAGCACTTCTCGTTGGAACATGAAATGCACAGTGCTTCTCCAAAGTAATTGCAGGGCTGGTTTTGAAATCACCTCTTGGAATGAAAGTGATCCCAGTTCCTTTCTTCCAAAGGAAGAGATCCTGTCAGAAAGGCTCAGCTTTGAGCGTCATGAATATTGTCCCTTAGTCCTTGCATTCCAGTCCAAAGCATAGCCACATAAAGAAAGCAGGTGTGTCTGTTTCCAGTGCAGTGGTTCCAGTCCAATGCATAGCCACATGAAGCAAATAAGCAGGCATGTCTGTTTCTGTAGTGTAGTGGTTATCACGTTCGCCTTACACGCGAAAGGTCCCTGGTTCGAGGCCAGGCAGAAATAGCAAGTTGCTGTGCTTTATCACATTATTTGCATTTACCACCTCACCTGACAGGTAAATTGAAATTAAAGAGGCTGTGTCTATCCCTCACCATGGTGAGGTACTACGCTCCAAGGGCATCGGTCTCAACTCACCAAGAGAAGACGATACACCTTACGGCAGTCAGTTGCTCCCTTTTTGACCTTTCCATTGAAGCCTGGGCCTACTGTGGTCAAGCCAGCCAAGGAAGGAAGGTATGAGAGCGAAAATGGCTTTCCTACCTTCACCAAGAACATACACCTTGAGCAAAGAAAGGGCCAGACTTACAAGGCCCTATCGCCACCGGCACATCATCTTTAGTGACGCCCCGGTGGCACTATGTACTGTGCCGTATTTACAAGACGCCGTTCAACCACGTTTTGTGGCTTAACACCACCTTGTAAATACGGCCCCTTCACACGCAGCCCTTTCCCTGGAAGGGGCGTGCAATGGGCGTTGCTCTGGGTGGGCCACTGCAACACCATAGCATTTTGATGCTGCTCCAGTTTTACGAGTTTTTGTAAATCTGTGGCAGCGCCAAAATCCAAGCGCCATACAATGGGTGTCGTTATAGTGGAGAAACGAGCAGAAATGTTTTCATTTCTCCTCATTTTTGCTCTTTCTATGTGTGCTGCACGAACATATCGCCACTGAAGATTTCTGTTGTGCAGGAAGGTGTGCCTTCCTGAACAAAAACAATTTCCCCCTCCACGCAGCCATCCTTGTACCATGGCGCAAGGATGGCTGCGTTGGTGCTCGGCAGCTAATTTAGAGCTGGCGCAGAGGGAAGCACAGGGGTGCGCTGTATTCTACTAAATACGGCGCTTCCCTGCATTTTGAAAATGACTGAGTGCGAGGCTGCCAAATTTGGCAGAGCGTCTCACTCAGTCATCCTCTTGTAATTATGGGCCAAAAGGTCTAAAGGATAGAGGCGTTTTATGTCATGTTCGATGACGACCATGGAAATGACTCTAGTCATATTGCAGAAGAGAGAACCATGTGCATTTTCTTGCCTTGCGATGTATTCGCCCACTCTCTGCCCTCAACCCTAGGAGCAGGGTCTGAGCAGTGGTGCTTCTGTGCCCTCGCTCGTTGGTGTCCGGGTCCAAATCCCCAACACACCCTTTTTAGCAGAAAACACACAAATTTTACTCAAAATACACAAAGCTTGAAGATTCCTCATTCCACTCAAAGCATTGTTGTGCAAAATATTTTTAGCCTCAGGAGAAAAAAAGGATCACCATGCCTTGGCTTCCTTCCTGCTTGCTTTCAGTGTGCTCTGTGTGATGCTTTCACAGGCTCTGGTTTCAGGCATTTAGGCATCAGATATTTGTCTCTACCCGCAGCTGTGACTTTTCAGTACATCTGAGTGTACGCTTGCTGGCTGACAACGCTGCAATTTTCACACTTACTCCTCGCTTTGCGAGCAACTGCTGATCAAGTATAGAGGCAATCGGGCAAACA
Organism: Pleurodeles waltl; assembly: GCF_031143425.1. NCBI lineage: Eukaryota > Metazoa > Chordata > Amphibia > Caudata > Salamandridae > Pleurodeles > Pleurodeles waltl. Next base: position 327,251,253 of record NC_090449.1, on the reverse strand, counting down.
TATGAGGGGAATTTTGCTCCTTCAGTCAAGCCCTCATGCTTGTTTCTGTAGTGTAGTGGTTATCACGTTCGCCTAACACGCGAAAGGTCCCCGGTTCGAGACCGGGCAGAAACAATGGGCAGTGTCTGCTTTTGTGTTTGCTCCCTAAAAGCTTAGTCTCACTCAGGGATGGCCTTTAAAAACTTGTGACCTGTGTAAAACTTGTATTACTATTGCAGGCCGGTAAAAAGTTATCTACATCTTTGCGTAGTCGTGCATGTGCCTGGTTTCTTATTCTGTTTTTTACTTTTTTTTTTCTTGGCCATGTTATATTGTGGGGCCTTTAAACCTGTCACCTTGATAGGAACATTGCAAGCGGCAGCATCGACAAGTGCAGACTGAGGAGTCAGACCTAAACACAGACTCAGCTGTCAGGATGGCCGAGTGGTCTAAGGCGGCAGCCTCAAGAGAGCTTGATCTTCAGTTAAGCTAAGCATCCTGGTTTGCTCATGTAGTTGTGGGTTCATATCGCACTTCTGATAGGTCTATTTTCTGCCCTTAAATCTTCCTCTGCTTGCACAGCCAGCTCCCCACAACACTATCTTTGCAAGCTGCTGTAGCATATGAAAAGAAATCCACCAACCCTCCGGCTGGGCCCTCAATCAGCATTCCATGTATTTCTGGAAGGGGCATCTCAGTCACGCCTTCTGTTAGAGCTGCACCTTATCACTGTAACTACCATGCTGGTTTCTACTTAAGCAGTTGATTCCATCGTTTGAAGTGAGGCTCTCCTGCCACTTTTGGGCAGAGAAGGCACTGCCCCTGCAACAACAACAGGCAGACAAGCTCAACCTGGGTTTCCTGGTTAGGTGGGCGGAGCAGAATGGCAATGGTCCCTCCTTGTGACTTGAAATTAACATGAAGAAGACAGAGAGGCAGCTGGGAGTAGGCAGTACCCATGCACCCCTGAACACTGTCTTGCGATTTTCACCCAATACTGAAATGAGTCGGGAGGAAAGGAGGTGATTTTCCTATCGAAGGCCATTCTGGGAATTCAGCCACCCCGCGTCTCCCAGGTGAGTGTTTCAGGCCTGTGAGGCACTCATATAAATCTCGCCTGATCGAGCACTGAGCGAGCAATTGTGCTTGAATACAAGAGGCATGCTCCTCTGGCTCAGGCGCAAGAGATGGCAGGCCCTTCAGTGCTTCTGGTCTGGAAGTCTACGGTGCAAGGGCCCAGGTCCTGCGGAGGCGTACAACTACCAGAAAGGGTCTGCTTTTCTCATCAGCGCCACAGTTCAGCTTGCTAGCATAGGGCTTCTTGACTACCTCTTGCCTTGCTAGAGGCAAAAAAAAAACCCTTGGCACAAAACATCAATTGCTATGGCACGCTTAGAAGGAGAGTCTCCAAGTGGCCCTGCTTTTTCACAAAGACACTTCAGAAGATGTTTGAAAGGCTTTTGCAGCAGCAGGCTCGTTGGTCTAGGGGTATGATTCTCGCTTTGGGTGTGAGAGGTCCCGGGTTCAAATCCCGGACGAGCCCGTGCCTTCATAGGTTCGATCTGTTTTTAAACAGGAGTATTTCTGCTTTCCACTCTTGTAAGATGCCATGGTGGAATGCATTGCATGCTTTCTACTGGTGTCGAGGCAGTTCGGCATGATGAAGGAGTGCGGGATTTCTTTCTAACTGCTTTTTTGTGTTGGAGCAGCACTTCTCGTTGGAACATGAAATGCACAGTGCTTCTCCAAAGTAATTGCAGGGCTGGTTTTGAAATCACCTCTTGGAATGAAAGTGATCCCAGTTCCTTTCTTCCAAAGGAAGAGATCCTGTCAGAACGGCTCAGCTTTGAGCGTCATGAATATTGTCCCTTAGTCCTTGCATTCCAGTCCAAAGCATAGCCACATAAAGAAAGCAGGTGTGTCTGTTTCCAGTGCAGTGGTTCCAGTCCAATGCATAGCCACATGAAGCAAATAAGCAGGCATGTCTGTTTCTGTAGTGTAGTGGTTATCACGTTCGCCTTACACGCGAAAGGTCCCTGGTTCGAGGCCAGGCAGAAACAGCAAGTTGCTGTGCTTTATCACATTATTTGCATTTACCACCTCACCTGACAGGTAAATTGAAATTAAAGAGGCTGTGTCTATCCCTCACCATCGTGAGGTACTACGCTCCAAGGGCATCGGTCTCAACTCACCAAGAGAAGACGATACACCTTACGGCAGTCAGTTGCTCCCTTTTTGACCTTTCCATTGAAGCCTGGGCCTACTGTGGTCAAGCCAGCCAAGGAAGGAAGGTATGAGAGCGAAAATGGCTTTCCTACCTTCACCAAGAACATACACCTTGAGCAAAGAAAGGGCCAGACTTACAAGGCCCTATCGCCACCGGCACATCATCTTTAGTGACGCCCCGGTGGCACTATGTACTGTGCCGTATTTACAAGACGCCGTTCAACCACGTTTTGTGGCTTAACACCACCTTGTAAATACGGCCCCTTCACACGCAGCCCTTTCCCTGGAAGGGGCGTGCAATGGGCGTTGCTCTGGGTGGGCCACTGCAACACCATAGCATTTTGATGCTGCTCCAGTTTTACGAGTTTTTGTAAATCTGTGGCAGCGCCAAAATCCAAGCGCCATACAATGGGTGTCGTTATAGTGGAGAAACGAGCAGAAATGTTTTCATTTCTCCTCATTTTTGCTCTTTCTATGTGTGCTGCACGAACATATCGCCACTGAAGATTTCTGTTGTGCAGGAAGGTGTGCCTTCCTGAACAAAAACAATTTCCCCCTCCACGCAGCCATCCTTGTACCATGGCGCAAGGATGGCTGCGTTGGTGCTCGGCAGCTAATTTAGAGCTGGCGCAGAGGGAAGCACAGGGGTGCGCTGTATTCTACTAAATACGGCGCTTCCCTGCATTTTGAAAATGACTGAGTGCGAGGCTGCCAAATTTGGCAGAGCGTCTCACTCAGTCATCCTCTTGTAATTATGGGCCAAAAGGTCTAAAGGATAGAGGCGTTTTATGTCATGTTCGATGACGACCATGGAAATGACTCTAGTCATATTGCAGAAGAGAGAACCATGTGCATTTTCTTGCCTTGCGATGTATTCGCCCACTCTCTGCCCTCAACCCTAGGAGCAGGGTCTGAGCAGTGGTGCTTCTGTGCCCTCGCTCGTTGGTGTCCGGGTCCAAATCCCCAACACACCCTTTTTAGCAGAAAACACACAAATTTTACTCAAAATACACAAAGCTTGAAGATTCCTCATTCCACTCAAAGCATTGTTGTGCAAAATATTTTTAGCCTCAGGAGAAAAAAAGGATCACCATGCCTTGGCTTCCTTCCTGCTTGCTTTCAGTGTGCTCTGTGTGATGCTTTCACAGGCTCTGGTTTCAGGCATTTAGGCATCAGATATTTGTCTCTACCCGCAGCTGTGACTTTTCAGTACATCTGAGTGTACGCTTGCTGGCTGACAACGCTGCAATTTTCACACTTACTCCTCGCTTTGCGAGCAACTGCTGATCAAGTATAGAGGCAATCGGGCAAACATATGAGGGGAATTTTGCTCCTTCAGTCAAGCCCTCATGCTTGTTTCTGTAGTGTAGTGGTTATCATGTTCGCCTAACACGCGAAAGGTCCCCGGTTCGAGACCGGGCAGAAACAATGGGCAGTGTCTGCTTTTGTGTTTGCTCCCTAAAAGCTTAGTCTCACTCAGGGATGGCCTTTAAAAACTTGTGACCTGTGTAAAACTTGTATTACTATTGCAGGCCGGTAAAAAGTTATCTGCATCTTTGCGTAGTCGTGCATGTGCCTGGTTTCTTATTCTGTTTTTTACTTTTTTTTTTCTTGGCCATGTTATATTGTGGGGCCTTTAAACCTGTCACCTTGATAGGAACATTGCAAGCGGCAGCATCGACAAGTGCAGACTGAGGAGTCAGACCTAAACACAGACTCAGCTGTCAGGATGGCCGAGTGGTCTAAGGCGGCAGCCTCAAGAGAGCTTGATCTTCAGTTAAGCTAAGCATCCTGGTTTGCTCATGTAGTTGTGGGTTCATATCGCACTTCTGATAGGTCTATTTTCTGCCCTTAAATCTTCCTCTGCTTGCACAGCCAGCTCCCCACAACACTATCTTTGCAAGCTGCTGTAGCATATGAAAAGAAATCCACCAACCCTCCGGCTGGGCCCTCAATCAGCATTCCATGTATTTCTGGAAGGGGCATCTCAGTCACGCCTTCTGTTAGAGCTGCACCTTATCACTGTAACTACCATGCTGGTTTCTACTTAAGCAGTTGATTCCATCGTTTGAAGTGAGGCTCTCCTGCCACTTTTGGGCAGAGAAGGCACTGCCCCTGCAACAACAACAGGCAGACAAGCTCAACCTGGGTTTCCTGGTTAGGTGGGCGGAGCAGAATGGCAATGGTCCCTCCTTGTGACTTGAAATTAACATGAAGAAGACAGAGAGGCAGCTGGGAGTAGGCAGTACCCATGCACCCCTGAACACTGTCTTGCGATTTTCACCCAATTCTGAAATGAGTCGGGAGGAAAGGAGGTGATTTTCCTATCGAAGGCCATTCTGGGAATTCAGCCACCCCGCGTCTCCCAGGTGAGTGTTTCAGGCCTGTGAGGCACTCATATAAATCTCGCCTGATCGAGCCCTGAGCGAGCAAGTGTGCTTGAATACAAGAGGCATGCTCCTCTGGCTCAGGCGCAAGAGATGGCAGGCCCTTCAGTGCTTCTGGTCTGGAAGTCTACGGTGCAAGGGCCCAGGTCCTGCGGAGGCGTACAACTACCAGAAAGGGTCTGCTTTTCTCATCAGCGCCACAGTTCAGCTTGCTAGCATAGGGCTTCTTGACTACCTCTTGCCTTGCTAGAGGCAAAAAAAAAACCCTTGGCACAAAACATCAATTGCTATGGCACGCTTAGAAGGAGAGTCTCCAAGTGGCCCTGCTTTTTCACAAAGACACTTCAGAAGATGTTTGAAAGGCTTTTGCAGCAGCAGGCTCGTTGGTCTAGGGGTATGATTCTCGCTTTGGGTGTGAGAGGTCCCGGGTTCAAATCCCAGACGAGCCCGTGCCTTCATAGGTTCGATCTGTTTTTAAACAGGAGTATTTCTGCTTTCCACTCTTGTAAGATGCCATGGTGGAATGCATTGCATGCTTTCTACTGGTGTCGAGGCAGTTCGGCATGATGAAGGAGTGCGGGATTTCTTTCTAACTGCTTTTTTGTGTTGGAGCAGCACTTCTCGTTGGAACATGAAATGCACAGTGCTTCTCCAAAGTAATTGCAGGGCTGGTTTTGAAATCACCTCTTGGAATGAAAGTGATCCCAGTTCCTTTCTTCCAAAGGAAGAGATCCTGTCAGAAAGGCTCAGCTTTGAGCGTCATGAATATTGTCCCTTAGTCCTTGCATTCCAGTCCAAAGCATAGCCACATAAAGAAAGCAGGTGTGTCTGTTTCCAGTGCAGTGGTTCCAGTCCAATGCATAGCCACATGAAGCAAGTAAGCAGGCATGTCTGTTTCTATAGTGTAGTGGTTATCACGTTCGCCTTACACGCGAAAGGTCCCTGGTTCGAGGCCAGGCAGAAACAGCAAGTTGCTGTGCTTTATCACATTATTTGCATTTACCACCTCACCTGACAGGTAAATTGAAATTAAAGAGGCTGTGTCTATCCCTCACCATCGTGAGGTACTACGCTCCAAGGGCATCGGTCTCAACTCACCAAGAGAAGACGATACACCTTACGGCAGTCAGTTGCTCCCTTTTTGACCTTTCCATTGAAGCCTGGGCCTACTGTGGTCAAGCCAGCCAAGGAAGGAAGGTATGAGAGCGAAAATGGCTTTCCTACCTTCACCAAGAACATACACCTTGAGCAAAGAAAGGGCCAGACTTACAAGGCCCTATCGCCACCGGCACATCATCTTTAGTGACGCCCCGGTGGCACTATGTACTGTGCCGTATTTACAAGACGCCGTTCAACCACGTTTTGTGGCTTAACACCACCTTGTAAATACGGCCCCTTCACACGCAGCCCTTTCCCTGGAAGGGGCGTGCAATGGGCGTTGCTCTGGGTGGGCCACTGCAACACCATAGCATTTTGATGCTGCTCCAGTTTTACGAGTTTTTGTAAATCTGTGGCAGCGCCAAAAACCAAGCGCCATACAATGGGTGTCGTTATAGTGGAGAAACGAGCAGAAATGTTTTCATTTCTCCTCATTTTTGCTCTTTCTATGTGTGCTGCACGAACATATCGCCACTGAAGATTTCTGTTGTGCAGGAAGGTGTGCCTTCCTGAACAAAAACAATTTCCCCCTCCACGCAGCCATCCTTGTACCATGGCGCAAGGATGGCTGCGTTGGTGCTCGGCAGCTAATTTAGAGCTGGCGCAGAGGGAAGCACAGGGGTGCGCTGTATTCTACTAAATACGGCGCTTCCCTGCATTTTGAAAATGACTGAGTGCGAGGCTGCCAAATTTGGCAGAGCGTCTCACTCAGTCATCCTCTTGTAATTATGGGCCAAAAGGTCTAAAGGATAGAGGCGTTTTATGTCATGTTCGATGACGACCATGGAAATGACTCTAGTCATATTGCAGAAGAGAGAACCATGTGCATTTTCTTGCCTTGCGATGTATTCGCCCACTCTCTGCCCTCAACCCTAGGAGCAGGGTCTGAGCAGTGGTGCTTCTGTGCCCTCGCTCGTTGGTGTCCGGGTCCAAATCCCCAACACACCCTTTTTAGCAGAAAACACACAAATTTTACTCAAAATACACAAAGCTTGAAGATTCCTCATTCCACTCAAAGCATTGTTGTGCAAAATATTTTTAGCCTCAGGAGAAAAAAAGGATCACCATGCCTTGGCTTCCTTCCTGCTTGCTTTCAGTGTGCTCTGTGTGATGCTTTCACAGGCTCTGGTTTCAGGCATTTAGGCATCAGATATTTGTCTCTACCCGCAGCTGTGACTTTTCAGTACATCTGAGTGTACGCTTGCTGGCTGACAACGCTGCAATTTTCACACTTACTCCTCGCTTTGCGAGCAACTGCTGATCAAGTATAGAGGCAATCGGGCAAACATATGAGGGGAATTTTGCTCCTTCAGTCAAGCCCTCATGCTTGTTTCTGTAGTGTAGTGGTTATCACGTTTGCCTAACACGCGAAAGGTCCCCGGTTCGAGACCGGGCAGAAACAATGGGCAGTGTCTGCTTTTGTGTTTGCTCCCTAAAAGCTTAGTCTCACTCAGGGATGGCCTTTAAAAACTTGTGACCTGTGTAAAACTTGTATTACTATTGCAGGCCGGTAAAAAGTTATCTGCATCTTTGCGTAGTCGTGCATGTGCCTGGTTTCTTATTCTGTTTTTTACTTTTTTTTTTCTTGGCCATGTTATATTGTGGGGCCTTTAAACCTGTCACCTTGATAGGAACATTGCAAGCGGCAGCATCGACAAGTGCAGACTGAGGAGTCAGACCTAAACACAGACTCAGCTGTCAGGATGGCCGAGTGGTCTAAGGCGGCAGCCTCAAGAGAGCTTGATCTTCAGTTAAGCTAAGCATCCTGGTTTGCTCATGTAGTTGTGGGTTCATATCGCACTTCTGATAGGTCTATTTTCTGCCCTTAAATCTTCCTCTGCTTGCACAGCCAGCTCCCCACAACACTATCTTTGCAAGCTGCTGTAGCATATGAAAAGAAATCCACCAACCCTCCGGCTGGGCCCTCAATCAGCATTCCATGTATTTCTGGAAGGGGCATCTCAGTCACGCCTTCTGTTAGAGCTGCACCTTATCACTGTAACTACCATGCTGGTTTCTACTTAAGCAGTTGATTCCATCGTTTGAAGTGAGGCTCTCCTGCCACTTTTGGGCAGAGAAGGCACTGCCCCTGCAACAACAACAGGCAGACAAGCTCAACCTGGGTTTCCTGGTTAGGTGGGCGGAGCAGAATGGCAATGGTCCCTCCTTGTGACTTGAAATTAACATGAAGAAGACAGAGAGGCAGCTGGGAGTAGGCAGTACCCATGCACCCCTGAACACTGTCTTGCGATTTTCACCCAATTCTGAAATGAGTCGGGAGGAAAGGAGGTGATTTTCCTATCGAAGGCCATTCTGGGAATTCAGCCACCCCGCGTCTCCCAGGTGAGTGTTTCAGGCCTGTGAGGCACTCATATAAATCTCGCCTGATCAAGCCTGATCGAGCACTGAGCGAGCAAGTGTGCTTGAATACAAGAGGCATGCTCCTCTGGCTCAGGCGCAAGAGATGGCAGGCCCTTCAGTGCTTCTGGTCTGGAAGTCTACGGTGCAAGGGCCCAGGTCCTGCGGAGGCGTACAACTACCAGAAAGGGTCTGCTTTTCTCATCAGCGCCACAGTTCAGCTTGCTAGCATAGGGCTTCTTGACTACCTCTTGCCTTGCTAGAGGCAAAAAAAAACCCCTTGGCACAAAACATCAATTGCTATGGCACGCTTAGAAGGAGAGTCTCCAAGTGGCCCTGCTTTTTCACAAAGACACTTCAGAAGATGTTTGAAAGGCTTTTGCAGCAGCAGGCTCGTTGGTCTAGGGGTATGATTCTCGCTTTGGGTGTGAGAGGTCCCGGGTTCAAATCCCGGACGAGCCCGTGCCTTCATAGGTTCGATCTGTTTTTAAACAGGAGTATTTCTGCTTTCCACTCTTGTAAGATGCCATGGTGGAATGCATTGCATGCTTTCTACTGGTGTCGAGGCAGTTCGGCATGATGAAGGAGTGCGGGATTTCTTTCTAACTGCTTTTTTGTGTTGGAGCAGCACTTCTCGTTGGAACATGAAATGCACAGTGCTTCTCCAAAGTAATTGCAGGGCTGGTTTTGAAATCACCTCTTGGAATGAAAGTGATCCCAGTTCCTTTCTTCCAAAGGAAGAGATCCTGTCAGAAAGGCTCAGCTTTGAGCGTCATGAATATTGTCCCTTAGTCCTTGCATTCCAGTCCAAAGCATAGCCACATAAAGAAAGCAGGTGTGTCTGTTTCCAGTGCAGTGGTTCCAGTCCAATGCATAGCCACATGAAGCAAATAAGCAGACATGTCTGTTTCTGTAGTGTAGTGGTTATCACGTTCGCCTTACACGCGAAAGGTCCCTGGTTCGAGGCCAGGCAGAAACAGCAAGTTGCTGTGCTTTATCACATTATTTGCATTTACCACCTCACCTGACAGGTAAATTGAAATTAAAGAGGCTGTGTCTATCCCTCACCATCGTGAGGTACTACGCTCCAAGGGCATCGGTCTCAACTCACCAAGAGAAGACGATACACCTTACGGCAGTCAGTTGCTCCCTTTTTGACCTTTCCATTGAAGCCTGGGCCTACTGTGGTCAAGCCAGCCAAGGAAGGAAGGTATGAGAGCGAAAATGGCTTTCCTACCTTCACCAAGAACATACACCTTGAGCAAAGAAAGGGCCAGACTTACAAGGCCCTATCGCCACCGGCACATCATCTTTAGTGACGCCCCGGTGGCACTATGTACTGTGCCGTATTTACAAGACGCCGTTCAACCACGTTTTGTGGCTTAACACCACCTTGTAAATACGGCCCCTTCACACGCAGCCCTTTCCCTGGAAGGGGCGTGCAATGGGCGTTGCTCTGGGTGGGCCACTGCAACACCATAGCATTTTGATGCTGCTCCAGTTTTACGAGTTTTTGTAAATCTGTGGCAGCGCCAAAATCCAAGCGCCATACAATGGGTGTCGTTATAGTGGAGAAACGAGCAGAAATGTTTTCATTTCTCCTCATTTTTGCTCTTTCTATGTGTGCTGCACGAACATATCGCCACTGAAGATTTCTGTTGTGCAGGAAGGTGTGCCTTCCTGAACAAAAACAATTTCCCCCTCCACGCAGCCATCCTTGTACCATGGCGCAAGGATGGCTGCGTTGGTGCTCGGCAGCTAATTTAGAGCTGGCGCAGAGGGAAGCACAGGGGTGCGCTGTATTCTACTAAATACGGCGCTTCCCTGCATTTTGAAAATGACTGAGTGCGAGGCTGCCAAATTTGGCAGAGCGTCTCACTCAGTCATCCTCTTGTAATTATGGGCCAAAAGGTCTAAAGGATAGAGGCGTTTTATGTCATGTTCGATGACGACCATGGAAATGACTCTAGTCATATTGCAGAAGAGAGAACCATGTGCATTTTCTTGCCTTGCGATGTATTCGCCCACTCTCTGCCCTCAACCCTAGGAGCAGGGTCTGAGCAGTGGTGCTTCTGTGCCCTCGCTCGTTGGTGTCCGGGTCCAAATCCCCAACACACCCTTTTTAGCAGAAAACACACAAATTTTACTCAAAATACACAAAGCTTGAAGATTCCTCATTCCACTCAAAGCATTGTTGTGCAAAATATTTTTAGCCTCAGGAGAAAAAAAGGATCACCATGCCTTGGCTTCCTTCCTGCTTGCTTTCAGTGTGCTCTGTGTGATGCTTTCACAGGCTCTGGTTTCAGGCATTTAGGCATCAGATATTTGTCTCTACCCGCAGCTGTGACTTTTCAGTACATCTGAGTGTACGCTTGCTGGCTGACAACGCTGCAATTTTCACACTTACTCCTCGCTTTGCGAGCAACTGCTGATCAAGTATAGAGGCAATCGGGCAAACATATGAGGGGAATTTTGCTCCTTCAGTCAAGCCCTCATGCTTGTTTCTGTAGTGTAGTGGTTATCACGTTTGCCTAACACGCGAAAGGTCCCCGGTTCGAGACCGGGCAGAAACAATGGGCAGTGTCTGCTTTTGTGTTTGCTCCCTAAAAGCTTAGTCTCACTCAGGGATGGCCTTTAAAAACTTGTGACCTGTGTAAAACTTGTATTACTATTGCAGGCCGGTAAAAAGTTATCTGCATCTTTGCGTAGTCGTGCATGTGCCTGGTTTCTTATTCTGTTTTTTACTTTTTTTTTTCTTGGCCATGGTATATTGTGGGGCCTTTAAACCTGTCACCTTGATAGGAACATTGCAAGCGGCAGCATCGACAAGTGCAGACTGAGGAGTCAGACCTAAACACAGACTCAGCTGTCAGGATGGCCGAGTGGTCTAAGGCGGCAGCCTCAAGAGAGCTTGATCTTCAGTTAAGCTAAGCATCCTGGTTTGCTCATGTAGTTGTGGGTTCATATCGCACTTCTGATAGGTCTATTTTCTGCCCTTAAATCTTCCTCTGCTTGCACAGCCAGCTCCCCACAACACTATCTTTGCAAGCTGCTGTAGCATATGAAAAGAAATCCACCAACCCTCCGGCTGGGCCCTCAATCAGCATTCCATGTATTTCTGGAAGGGGCATCTCAGTCACGCCTTCTGTTAGAGCTGCACCTTATCACTGTAACTACCATGCTGGTTTCTACTTAAGCAGTTGATTCCATCGTTTGAAGTGAGGCTCTCCTGCCACTTTTGGGCAGAGAAGGCACTGCCCCTGCAACAACAACAGGCAGACAAGCTCAACCTGGGTTTCCTGGTTAGGTGGGCGGAGCAGAATGGCAATGGTCCCTCCTTGTGACTTGAAATTAACATGAAGAAGACAGAGAGGCAGCTGGGAGTAGGCAGTACCCATGCACCCCTGAACACTGTCTTGCGATTTTCACCCAATTCTGAAATGAGTCGGGAGGAAAGGAGGTGATTTTCCTATCGAAGGCCATTCTGGGAATTCAGCCACCCCGCGTCTCCCAGGTGAGTGTTTCAGGCCTGTGAGGCACTCATATAAATCTCGCCTGATCAAGCCTGATCGAGCACTGAGCGAGCAAGTGTGCTTGAATACAAGAGGCATGCTCCTCTGGCTCAGGCGCAAGAGATGGCAGGCCCTTCAGTGCTTCTGGTCTGGAAGTCTACGGTGCAAGGGCCCAGGTCCTGCGGAGGCGTACAACTACCAGAAAGGGTCTGCTTTTCTCATCAGCGCCACAGTTCAGCTTGCTAGCATAGGGCTTCTTGACTACCTCTTGCCTTGCTAGAGGCAAAAAAAAAACCCTTGGCACAAAACATCAATTGCTATGGCACGCTTAGAAGGAGAGTCTCCAAGTGGCCCTGCTTTTTCACAAAGACACTTCAGGAGATGTTTGAAAGGCTTTTGCAGCAGCAGGCTCGTTGGTCTAGGGGTATGATTCTCGCTTTGGGTGTGAGAGGTCCCGGGTTCAAATCCTGGACGAGCCCGTGCCTTCATAGGTTCGATCTGTTTTTAAACAGGAGTATTTCTGCTTTCCACTCTTGTAAGATGCCATGGTGGAATGCATTGCATGCTTTCTACTGGTGTCGAGGCAGTTCGGCATGATGAAGGAGTGCGGGATTTCTTTCTAACTGCTTTTTTGTGTTGGAGCAGCACTTCTCGTTGGAACATGAAATGCACAGTGCTTCTCCAAAGTAATTGCAGGGCTGGTTTTGAAATCACCTCTTGGAATGAAAGTGATCCCAGTTCCTTTCTTCCAAAGGAAGAGATCCTGTCAGAAAGGCTCAGCTTTGAGCGTCATGAATATTGTCCCTTAGTCCTTGCATTCCAGTCCAAAGCATAGCCACATAAAGAAAGCAGGTGTGTCTGTTTCCAGTGCAGTGGTTCCAGTCCAATGCATAGCCACATGAAGCAAGTAAGCAGGCATGTCTGTTTCTGTAGTGTAGTGGGTATCACGTTCGCCTTACACGCGAAAGGTCCCTGGTTCGAGGCCAGGCAGAAACAGCAAGTTGCTGTGCTTTATCACATTATTTGCATTTACCACCTCACCTGACAGGTAAATTGAAATTAAAGAGGCTGTGTCTATCCCTCACCATCGTGAGGTACTACGCTCCAAGGGCATCGGTCTCAACTCACCAAGAGAAGACGATACACCTTACGGCAGTCAGTTGCTCCCTTTTTGACCTTTCCATTGAAGCCTGGGCCTACTGTGGTCAAGCCAGCCAAGGAAGGAAGGTATGAGAGCGATAATGGCTTTCCTACCTTCACCAAGAACATACACCTTGAGCAAAGAAAGGGCCAGACTTACAAGGCCCTATCGCCACCGGCACATCATCTTTAGTGACGCCCCGGTGGCACTATGTACTGTGCCGTATTTACAAGACGCCGTTCAACCACGTTTTGTGGCTTAACACCACCTTGTAAATACGGCCCCTTCACACGCAGCCCTTTCCCTGGAAGGGGCGTGCAATGGGCGTTGCTCTGGGTGGGCCACTGCAACACCATAGCATTTTGATGCTGCTCCAGTTTTACGAGTTTTTGTAAATCTGTGGCAGCGCCAAAAACCAAGCGCCATACAATGGGTGTCGTTATAGTGGAGAAACTAGCAGAAATGTTTTCATTTCTCCTCATTTTTGCTCTTTCTATGTGTGCTGCACGAACATATCGCCACTGAAGATTTCTGTTGTGCAGGAAGGTGTGCCTTCCTGAACAAAAACAATTTCCCCCTCCACGCAGCCATCCTTGTACCATGGCGCAAGGATGGCTGCGTTGGTGCTCGGCAGCTAATTTAGAGCTGGCGCAGAGGGAAGCACAGGGGTGCGCTGTATTCTACTAAATACGGCGCTTCCCTGCATTTTGAAAATGACTGAGTGCGAGGCTGCCAAATTTGGCAGAGCGTCTCACTCAGTCATCCTCTTGTAATTATGGGCCAAAAGGTCTAAAGGATAGAGGCGTTTTATGTCATGTTCGATGACGACCATGGAAATGACTCTAGTCATATTGTAGAAGAGAGAACCATGTGCATTTTCTTGCCTTGCGATGTATTCGCCCACTCTCTGCCCTCAACCCTAGGAGCAGGGTCTGAGCAGTGGTGCTTCTGTGCCCTCGCTCGTTGGTGTCCGGGTCCAAATCCCCAACACACCCTTTTTAGCAGAAAACACACAAATTTTACTCAAAATACACAAAGCTTGAAGATTCCTCATTCCACTCAAAGCATTGTTGTGCAAAATATTTTTAGCCTCAGGAGAAAAAAAGGATCACCATGCCTTGGCTTCCTTCCTGCTTGCTTTCAGTGTGCTCTGTGTGATGCTTTCACAGGCTCTGGTTTCAGGCATTTAGGCATCAGATATTTGTCTCTACCCGCAGCTGTGACTTTTCAGTACATCTGAGTGTACGCTTGCTGGCTGACAACGCTGCAATTTTCACACTTACTCCTCGCTTTGCGAGCAACTGCTGATCAAGTATAGAGGCAATCGGGCAAACATATGAGGGGAATTTTGCTCCTTCAGTCAAGCCCTCATGCTTGTTTCTGTAGTGTAGTGGTTATCACGTTCGCCTAACACGCGAAAGGTCCCCGGTTCGAGACCGGGCAGAAACAATGGGCAGTGTCTGCTTTTGTGTTTGCTCCCTAAAAGCTTAGTCTCACTCAGGGATGGCCTTTAAAAACTTGTGACCTGTGTAAAACTTGTATTACTATTGCAGGCCGGTAAAAAGTTATCTGCATCTTTGCGTAGTCGTGCATGTGCCTGGTTTCTTATTCTGTTTTTTACTTTTTTTTTTCTTGGCCATGTTATATTGTGGGGCCTTTAAACCTGTCACCTTGATAGGAACATTGCAAGCGGCAGCATCGACAAGTGCAGACTGAGGAGTCAGACCTAAACACAGACTCAGCTGTCAGGATGGCCGAGTGGTCTAAGGCGGCAGCCTCAAGAGAGCTTGATCTTCAGTTAAGCTAAGCATCCTGGTTTGCTCATGTAGTTGTGGGTTCATATCGCACTTCTGATAGGTCTATTTTCTGCCCTTAAATCTTCCTCTGCTTGCACAGCCAGCTCCCCACAACACTATCTTTGCAAGCTGCTGTAGCATATGAAAAGAAATCCACCAACCCTCCGGCTGGGCCCTCAATCAGCATTCCATGTATTTCTGGAAGGGGCATCTCAGTCACGCCTTCTGTTAGAGCTGCACCTTATCACTGTAACTACCATGCTGGTTTCTACTTAAGCAGTTGATTCCATCATTTGAAGTGAGGCTCTCCTGCCACTTTTGGGCAGAGAAGGCACTGCCCCTGCAACAACAACAGGCAGACAAGCTCAACCTGGGTTTCCTGGTTAGGTGGGCGGAGCAGAATGGCAATGGTCCCTCCTTGTGACTTGAAATTAACATGAAGAAGACAGAGAGGCAGCTGGGAGTAGGCAGTACCCATGCACCCCTGAACACTGTCTTGCGATTTTCACCCAATTCTGAAATGAGTCGGGAGGAAAGGAGGTGATTTTCCTATCGAAGGCCATTCTGGGAATTCAGCCACCCCGCGTCTCCCAGGTGAGTGTTTCAGGCCTGTGAGGCACTCATATAAATCTCGCCTGATCAAGCCTGATCGAGCACTGAGCGAGCAAGTGTGCTTGAATACAAGAGGCATGCTCCTCTGGCTCAGGCGCAAGAGATGGCAGGCCCTTCAGTGCTTCTGGTCTGGAAGTCTACGGTCCAAGGGCCCAGGTCCTGCGGAGGCGTACAACTACCAGAAAGGGTCTGCTTTTCTCATCAGCGCCACAGTTCAGCTTGCTAGCATAGGGCTTCTTGACTACCTCTTGCCTTGCTAGAGGCAAAAAAAAAACCCTTGGCACAAAACATCAATTGCTATGGCACGCTTAGAAGGAGAGTCTCCAAGTGGCCCTGCTTTTTCACAAAGACACTTCAGAAGATGTTTGAAAGGCTTTTGCAGCAGCAGGCTTGTTGGTCTAGGGGTATGATTCTCGCTTTGGGTGTGAGAGGTCCCGGGTTCAAATCCCGGACGAGCCCGTGCCTTCATAGGTTCGATCTGTTTTTAAACAGGAGTATTTCTGCTTTCCACTCTTGTAAGATGCCATGGTGGAATGCATTGCATGCTTTCTACTGGTGTCGAGGCAGTTCGGCATGATGAAGGAGTGCGGGATTTCTTTCTAACTGCTTTTTTGTGTTGGAGCAGCACTTCTCGTTGGAACATGAAATGCACAGTGCTTCTCCAAAGTAATTGCAGGGCTGGTTTTGAAATCACCTCTTGGAATGAAAGTGATCCCAGTTCCTTTCTTCCAAAGGAAGAGATCCTGTCAGAAAGGCTCAGCTTTGAGCGTCATGAATATTGTCCCTTAGTCCTTGCATTCCAGTCCAAAGCATAGCCACATAAAGAAAGCAGGTGTGTCTGTTTCCAGTGCAGTGGTTCCAGTCCAATGCATAGCCACATGAAGCAAGTAAGCAGGCATGTCTGTTTCTATAGTGTAGTGGTTATCACGTTCGCCTTACACGCGAAAGGTCCCTGGTTCGAGGCCAGGCAGAAACAGCAAGTTGCTGTGCTTTATCACATTATTTGCATTTACCACCTCACCTGACAGGTAAATTGAAATTAAAGAGGCTGTGTCTATCCCTCACCATCGTGAGGTACTACGCTCCAAGGGCATCGGTCTCAACTCACCAAGAGAAGACGATACACCTTACGGCAGTCAGTTGCTCCCTTTTTGACCTTTCCATTGAAGCCTGGGCCTACTGTGGTCAAGCCAGCCAAGGAAGGAAGGTATGAGAGCGAAAATGGCTTTCCTACCTTCACCAAGAACATACACCTTGAGCAAAGAAAGGGCCAGACTTACAAGGCCCTATCGCCACCGGCACATCATCTTTAGTGACGCCCCGGTGGCACTATGTACTGTGCCGTATTTACAAGACGCCGTTCAACCACGTTTTGTGGCTTAACACCACCTTGTAAATACGGCCCCTTCACACGCAGCCCTTTCCCTGGAAGGGGCGTGCAATGGGCGTTGCTCTGGGTGGGCCACTGCAACACCATAGCATTTTGATGCTGCTCCAGTTTTACGAGTTTTTGTAAATCTGTGGCAGCGCCAAAAACCAAGCGCCATACAATGGGTGTCGTTATAGTGGAGAAACGAGCAGAAATGTTTTCATTTCTCCTCATTTTTGCTCTTTCTATGTGTGCTGCACGAACATATCGCCACTGAAGATTTCTGTTGTGCAGGAAGGTGTGCCTTCCTGAACAAAAACAATTTCCCCCTCCACGCAGCCATCCTTGTACCATGGCGCAAGGATGGCTGCGTTGGTGCTCGGCAGCTAATTTAGAGCTGGCGCAGAGGGAAGCACAGGGGTGCGCTGTATTCTACTAAATACGGCGCTTCCCTGCATTTTGAAAATGACTGAGTGCGAGGCTGCCAAATTTGGCAGAGCGTCTCACTCAGTCATCCTCTTGTAATTATGGGCCAAAAGGTCTAAAGGATAGAGGCGTTTTATGTCATGTTCGATGACGACCATGGAAATGACTCTAGTCATATTGCAGAAGAGAGAACCATGTGCATTTTCTTGCCTTGCGATGTATTCGCCCACTCTCTGCCCTCAACCCTAGGAGCAGGGTCTGAGCAGTGGTGCTTCTGTGCCCTCGCTCGTTGGTGTCCGGGTCCAAATCCCCAACACACCCTTTTTAGCAGAAAACACACAAATTTTACTCAAAATACACAAAGCTTGAAGATTCCTCATTCCACTCAAAGCATTGTTGTGCAAAATATTTTTAGCCTCAGGAGAAAAAAAGGATCACCATGCCTTGGCTTCCTTCCTGCTTGCTTTCAGTGTGCTCTGTGTGATGCTTTCACAGGCTCTGGTTTCAGGCATTTAGGCATCAGATATTTGTCTCTACCCGCAGCTGTGACTTTTCAGTACATCTGAGTGTACGCTTGCTGGCTGACAACGCTGCAATTTTCACACTTACTCCTCGCTTTGCGAGCAACTGCTGATCAAGTATAGAGGCAATCGGGCAAACATATGAGGGGAATTTTGCTCCTTCAGTCAAGCCCTCATGCTTCTTTCTGTAGTGTAGTGGTTATCACGTTCGCCTAACACGCGAAAGGTCCCCGGTTCGAGACCGGGCAGAAACAATGGGCAGTGTTTGCTCCCTAAAAGCTTAGTCTCACTCAGGGATGGCCTTTAAAAACTTGTGACCTGTGTAAAACTTGTATTACTATTGCAGGCCGGTAAAAAGTTATCTGCATCTTTGCGTAGTCGTGCATGTGCCTGGTTTCTTATTCTGTTTTTTACTTTTTTTTTTCTTGGCCATGTTATATTGTGGGGCCTTTAAACCTGTCACCTTGATAGGAACATTGCAAGCGGCAGCATCGACAAGTGCAGACTGAGGAGTCAGACCTAAACACAGACTCAGCTGTCAGGATGGCCGAGTGGTCTAAGGCGGCAGCCTCAAGAGAGCTTGATCTTCAGTTAAGCTAAGCATCCTGGTTTGCTCATGTAGTTGTGGGTTCATATCGCACTTCTGATAGGTCTATTTTCTGCCCTTAAATCTTCCTCTGCTTGCACAGCCAGCTCCCCACAACACTATCTTTGCAAGCTGCTGTAGCATATGAAAAGAAATCCACCAACCCTCCGGCTGGGCCCTCAATCAGCATTCCATGTATTTCTGGAAGGGGCATCTCAGTCACGCCTTCTGTTAGAGCTGCACCTTATCACTGTAACTACCATGCTGGTTTCTACTTAAGCAGTTGATTCCATCGTTTGAAGTGAGGCTCTCCTGCCACTTTTGGGCAGAGAAGGCACTGCCCCTGCAACAACAACAGGCAGACAAGCTCAACCTGGGTTTCCTGGTTAGGTGGGCGGAGCAGAATGGCAATGGTCCCTCCTTGTGACTTGAAATTAACATGAAGAAGACAGAGAGGCAGCTGGGAGTAGGCAGTACCCATGCACCCCTGAACACTGTCTTGCGATTTTCACCCAATTCTGAAATGAGTCGGGAGGAAAGGAGGTGATTTTCCTATCGAAGGCCATTCTGGGAATTCAGCCACCCCGCGTCTCCCAGGTGAGTGTTTCAGGCCTGTGAGGCACTCATATAAATCTCGCCTGATCAAGCCTGATCGAGCACTGAGCGAGCAAGTGTGCTTGAATACAAGAGGCATGCTCCTCTGGCTCAGGCGCAAGAGATGGCAGGCCCTTCAGTGCTTCTGGTCTGGAAGTCTACGGTGCAAGGGCCCAGGTCCTGCGGAGGCGTACAACTACCAGAAAAGGTCTTCTTTTCTCATCAGCGCCACAGTTCAGCTTGCTAGCATAGGGCTTCTTGACTACCTCTTGCCTTGCTAGAGGCAAAAAAAAAACCCTTGGCACAAAACATCTATTGCTATGGCACGCTTAGAAGGAGAGTCTCCAAGTGGCCCTGCTTTTTCACAAAGACACTTCAGAAGATGTTTGAAAGGCTTTTGCAGCAGCAGGCTCGTTGGTCTAGGGGTATGATTCTCGCTTTGGGTGTGAGAGGTCCCGGGTTCAAATCCCGGACGAGCCCGTGCCTTCATAGGTTCGATCTGTTTTTAAACAGGAGTATTTCTGCTTTCCACTCTTGTAAGATGCCATGGTGGAATGCATTGCATGCTTTCTACTGGTGTCGAGGCAGTTCGGCATGATGAAGGAGTGCGGGATTTCTTTCTAACTGCTTTTTTGTGTTGGAGCAGCACTTCTCGTTGGAACATGAAATGCACAGTGCTTCTCCAAAGTAATTGCAGGGCTGGTTTTGAAATCACCTCTTGGAATGAAAGTGATCCCAGTTCCTTTCTTCCAAAGGAAGAGATCCTGTCAGAAAGGCTCAGCTTTGAGCGTCATGAATATTGTCCCTTAGTCCTTGCATTCCAGTCCAAAGCATAGCCACATAAAGAAAGCAGGTGTGTCTGTTTCCAGTGCAGTGGTTCCAGTCCAATGCATAGCCACATGAAGCAAGTAAGCAGGCATGTCTGTTTCTGTAGTGTAGTGGTTATCACGTTCGCCTTACACGCGAAAGGTCCCTGGTTCGAGGCCAGGCAGAAACAGCAAGTTGCTGTGCTTTATCACATTATTTGCATTTACCACCTCACCTGACAGGTAAATTGAAATTAAAGAGGCTGTGTCTATCCCTCACCATCGTGAGGTACTACGCTCCAAGGGCATCGGTCTCAACTCACCAAGAGAAGACGATACACCTTACGGCAGTCAGTTGCTCCCTTTTTGACCTTTCCATTGAAGCCTGGGCCTACTGTGGTCAAGCCAGCCAAGGAAGGAAGGTATGAGAGCGAAAATGGCTTTCCTACCTTCACCAAGAACATACACCTTGAGCAAAGAAAGGGCCAGACTTACAAGGCCCTATCGCCACCGGCACATCATCTTTAGTGACGCCCCGGTGGCACTATGTACTGTGCCGTATTTACAAGACGCCGTTCAACCACGTTTTGTGGCTTAACACCACCTTGTAAATACGGCCCCTTCACACGCAGCCCTTTCCCTGGAAGGGGCGTGCAATGGGCGTTGCTCTGGGTGGGCCACTGCAACACCATAGCATTTTGATGCTGCTCCAGTTTTACGAGTTTTTGTAAATCTGTGGCAGCGCCAAAATCCAAGCGCCATACAATGGGTGTCGTTATAGTGGAGAAACGAGCAGAAATGTTTTCATTTCTCCTCATTTTTGCTCTTTCTATGTGTGCTGCACGAACATATCGCCACTGAAGATTTCTGTTGTGCAGGAAGGTGTGCCTTCCTGAACAAAAACAATTTCCCCCTCCACGCAGCCATCCTTGTACCATGGCGCAAGGATGGCTGCGTTGGTGCTCGGCAGCTAATTTAGAGCTGGCGCAGAGGGAAGCACAGGGGTGCGCTGTATTCTACTAAATACAGCGCTTCCCTGCATTTTGAAAATGACTGAGTGCGAGGCTGCCAAATTTGGCAGAGCGTCTCACTCAGTCATCCTCTTGTAATTATGGGCCAAAAGGTCTAAAGGATAGAGGCGTTTTATGTCATGTTCGATGACGACCATGGAAATGACTCTAGTCATATTGCAGAAGAGAGAACCATGTGCATTTTCTTGCCTTGCGATGTATTCGCCCACTCTCTGCCCTCAACCCTAGGAGCAGGGTCTGAGCAGTGGTGCTTCTGTGCCCTCGCTCGTTGGTGTCTGGGTCCAAATCCCCAACACACCCTTTTTAGCAGAAAACACACAAATTTTACTCAAAATACACAAAGCTTGAAGATTCCTCATTCCACTCAAAGCATTGTTGTGCAAAATATTTTTAGCCTCAGGAGAAAAAAAGGATCACCATGCCTTGGCTTCCTTCCTGCTTGCTTTCAGTGTGCTCTGTGTGATGCTTTCACAGGCTCTGGTTTCAGGCATTTAGGCATCAGATATTTGTCTCTACCCGCAGCTGTGACTTTTCAGTACATCTGAGTGTACGCTTGCTGGCTGACAACGCTGCAATTTTCACACTTACTCCTCGCTTTGCGAGCAACTGCTGATCAAGTATAGAGGCAATCGGGCAAACATATGAGGGGAATTTTGCTCCTTCAGTCAAGCCCTCATGCTTGTTTCTGTAGTGTAGTGGTTATCACGTTCGCCTAACACGCGAAAGGTCCCCGGTTCGAGACCGGGCAGAAACAATGGGCAGTGTCTGCTTTTGTGTTTGCTCCCTAAAAGCTTAGTCTCACTCAGGGATGGCCTTTAAAAACTTGTGACCTGTGTAAAACTTGTATTACTATTGCAGGCCGGTAAAAAGTTATCTGCATCTTTGCGTAGTCGTGCATGTGCCTGGTTTCTTATTCTGTTTTTTACTTTTTTTTTTCTTGGCCATGTTATATTGTGGGGCCTTTAAACCTGTCACCTTGATAGGAACATTGCAAGCGGCAGCATCGACAAGTGCAGACTGAGGAGTCAGACCTAAACACAGACTCAGCTGTCAGGATGGCCGAGTGGTCTAAGGCGGCTGCCTCAAGAGAGCTTGATCTTCAGTTAAGCTAAGCATCCTGGTTTGCTCATGTAGTTGTGGGTTCATATCGCACTTCTGATAGGTCTATTTTCTGCCCTTAAATCTTCCTCTGCTTGCACAGCCAGCTCCCCACAACACTATCTTTGCAAGCTGCTGTAGCATATGAAAAGAAATCCACCAACCCTCCGGCTGGGCCCTCAATCAGCATTCCATGTATTTCTGGAAGGGGCATCTCAGTCACGCCTTCTGTTAGAGCTGCACCTTATCACTGTAACTACCATGCTGGTTTCTACTTAAGCAGTTGATTCCATCGTTGGAAGTGAGGCTCTCCTGCCACTTTTGGGCAGAGAAGGCACTGCCCCTGCAACAACAACAGGCAGACAAGCTCAACCTGGGTTTCCTGGTTAGGTGGGCGGAGCAGAATGGCAATGGTCCCTCCTTGTGACTTGAAATTAACATGAAGAAGACAGAGAGGCAGCTGGGAGTAGGCAGTACCCATGCACCCCTGAACACTGTCTTGCGATTTTCACCCAATTCTGAAATGAGTCGGGAGGAAAGGAGGTGATTTTCCTATCGAAGGCCATTCTGGGAATTCAGCCACCCCGCGTCTCCCAGGTGAGTGTTTCAGGCCTGTGAGGCACTCATATAAATCTCGCCTGATCAAGCCTGATCGAGCACTGAGCGAGCAAGTGTGCTTGAATACAAGAGGCATGCTCCTCTGGCTCAGGCGCAAGAGATGGCAGGCCCTTCAGTGCTTCTGGTCTGGAAGTCTATGGTGCAAGGGCCCAGGTCCTGCGGAGGTGTACAACTACCAGAAAGGGTCTGCTTTTCTCATCAGCACCACAGTTCAGCTTGCTAGCATAGGGCTTCTTGACTACCTCTTGCCTTGCTAGAGGCAAAAAAAAAACCCTTGGCACAAAACATCAATTGCTATGGCACGCTTAGAAGGAGAGTCTCCAAGTGGCCCTGCTTTTTCACAAAGACACTTCAGAAGATGTTTGAAAGGCTTTTGCAGCAGCAGGCTCGTTGGTCTAGGGGTATGATTCTCGCTTTGGGTGTGAGAGGTCCCAGGTTCAAATCCCGGACGAGCCCGTGCCTTCATAGGTTCGATCTGTTTTTAAACAGGAGTATTTCTGCTTTCCACTCTTGTAAGATGCCATGGTGGAATGCATTGCATGCTTTCTACTGGTGTCGAGGCAGTTCGGCATGATGAAGGAGTGCGGGATTTCTTTCTAACTGCTTTTTTGTGTTGGAGCAGCACTTCTCGTTGGAACATGAAATGCACAGTGCTTCTCCAAAGTAATTGCAGGGCTGGTTTTGAAATCACCTCTTGGAATGAAAGTGATCCCAGTTCCTTTCTTCCAAAGGAAGAGATCCTGTCAGAAAGGCTCAGCTTTGAGCGTCATGAATATTGTCCCTTAGTCCTTGCATTCCAGTCCAAAGCATAGCCACATAAAGAAAGCAGGTGTGTCTGTTTCCAGTGCAGTGGTTCCAGTCCAATGCATAGCCACATGAAGCAAGTAAGCAGGCATGTCTGTTTCTATAGTGTAGTGGTTATCACGTTCGCCTTACACGCGAAAGGTCCCTGGTTCGAGGCCAGGCAGAAACAGCAAGTTGCTGTGCTTTATCACATTATTTGCATTTACCACCTCACCTGACAGGTAAATTGAAATTAAAGAGGCTGTGTCTATCCCTCACCATCGTGAGGTACTACGCTCCAAGGGCATCGGTCTCAACTCACCAAGAGAAGACGATACACCTTACGGCAGTCAGTTGCTCCCTTTTTGACCTTTCCATTGAAGCCTGGGCCTACTGTGGTCAAGCCAGCCAAGGAAGGAAGGTATGAGAGCGAAAATGGCTTTCCTACCTTCACCAAGAACATACACCTTGAGCAAAGAAAGGGCCAGACTTACAAGGCCCTATCGCCACCGGCACATCATCTTTAGTGACGCCCCGGTGGCACTATGTACTGTGCCGTATTTACAAGACGCCGTTCAACCACGTTTTGTGGCTTAACACCACCTTGTAAATACGGCCCCTTCACACGCAGCCCTTTCCCTGGAAGGGGCGTGCAATGGGCGTTGCTCTGGGTGGGCCACTGCAACACCATAGCATTTTGATGCTGCTCCAGTTTTACGAGTTTTTGTAAATCTGTGGCAGCGCCAAAAACCAAGCGCCATACAATGGGTGTCGTTATAGTGGAGAAACGAGCAGAAATGTTTTCATTTCTCCTCATTTTTGCTCTTTCTATGTGTGCTGCACGAACATATCGCCACTGAAGATTTCTGTTGTGCAGGAAGGTGTGCCTTCCTGAACAAAAACAATTTCCCCCTCCACGCAGCCATCCTTGTACCATGGCGCAAGGATGGCTGCGTTGGTGCTCGGCAGCTAATTTAGAGCTGGCGCAGAGGGAAGCACAGGGGTGCGCTGTATTCTACTAAATACGGCGCTTCCCTGCATTTTGAAAATGACTGAGTGCGAGGCTGCCAAATTTGGCAGAGCGTCTCACTCAGTCATCCTCTTGTAATTATGGGCCAAAAGGTCTAAAGGATAGAGGCGTTTTATGTCATGTTCGATGACGACCATGGAAATGACTCTAGTCATATTGCAGAAGAGAGAACCATGTGCATTTTCTTGCCTTGCGATGTATTCGCCCACTCTCTGCCCTCAACCCTAGGGGCAGGGTCTGAGCAGTGGTGCTTCTGTGCCCTCGCTCGTTGGTGTCCGGGTCCAAATCCCCAACACACCCTTTTTAGCAGAAAACACACAAATTTTACTCAAAATACACAAAGCTTGAAGATTCCTCATTCCACTCAAAGCATTGTTGTGCAAAATATTTTTAGCCTCAGGAGAAAAAAAGGATCACCATGCCTTGGCTTCCTTCCTGCTTGCTTTCAGTGTGCTCTGTGTGATGCTTTCACAGGCTCTGGTTTCAGGCATTTAGGCATCAGATATTTGTCTCTACCCGCAGCTGTGACTTTTCAGTACATCTGAGTGTACGCTTGCTGGCTGACAACGCTGCAATTTTCACACTTACTCCTCGCTTTGCGAGCAACTGCTGATCAAGTATAGAGGCAATCGGGCAAACATATGAGGGGAATTTTGCTCCTTCAGTCAAGCCCTCATGCTTGTTTCTGTAGTGTAGTGGTTATCACGTTCGCCTAACACGCGAAAGGTCCCCGGTTCGAGACCGGGCAGAAACAATGGGCAGTGTCTGCTTTTGTGTTTGCTCCCTAAAAGCTTAGTCTCACTCAGGGATGGCCTTTAAAAACTTGTGACCTGTGTAAAACTTGTATTACTATTGCAGGCCGGTAAAAAGTTATCTGCATCTTTGCGTAGTCGTGCATGTGCCTGGTTTCTTATTCTGTTTTTTACTTTTTTTTTTCTTGGCCATGTTATATTGTGGGGCCTTTAAACCTGTCACCTTGATAGGAACATTGCAAGCGGCAGCATCGACAAGTGCAGACTGAGGAGTCAGACCTAAACACAGACTCAGCTGTCAGGATGGCCGAGTGGTCTAAGGCGGCAGTCTCAAGAGAGCTTGATCTTCAGTTAAGCTAAGCATCCTGGTTTGCTCATGTAGTTGTGGGTTCAAATCGCACTTCTGATAGGTCTATTTTCTGCCCTTAAATCTTCCTCTGCTTGCACAGCCAGCTCCCCACAACACTATCTTTGCAAGCTGCTGTAGCATATGAAAAGAAATCCACCAACCCTCCGGCTGGGCCCTCAATCAGCATTCCATGTATTTCTGGAAGGGGCATCTCAGTCACGCCTTCTGTTAGAGCTGCACCTTATCACTGTAACTACCATGCTGGTTTCTACTTAAGCAGTTGATTCCATCGTTTGAAGTGAGGCTCTCCTGCCACTTTTGGGCAGAGAAGGCACTGCCCCTGCAACAACAACAGGCAGACAAGCTCAACCTGGGTTTCCTGGTTAGGTGGGCGGAGCAGAATGGCAATGGTCCCTCCTTGTGACTTGAAATTAACATGAAGAAGACAGAGAGGCAGCTGGGAGTAGGCAGTACCCATGCACCCCTGAACACTGTCTTGCGATTTTCACCCAATTCTGAAATGAGTCGGGAGGAAAGGAGGTGATTTTCCTATCGAAGGCCATTCTGGGAATTCAGCCACCCCGCGTCTCCCAGGTGAGTGTTTCAGGCCTGTGAGGCACTCATATAAATCTCGCCTGATCAAGCCTGATTGAGCACTGAGCGAGCAAGTGTGCTTGAATACAAGAGGCATGCTCCTCTGGCTCAGGCGCAAGAGATGGCAGGCCCTTCAGTGCTTCTGGTCTGGAAGTCTACGGTGCAAGGGCCCAGGTCCTGCGGAGGTGTACAACTACCAGAAAGGGTCTGCTTTTCTCATCAGCGCCACAGTTCAGCTTGCTAGCATAGGGCTTCTTGACTACCTCTTGCCTTGCTAGAGGCAAAAAAAAAACCCTTGGCACAAAACATCAATTGCTATGGCACGCTTAGAAGGAGAGTCTCCAAGTGGCCCTGCTTTTTCACAAAGACACTTCAGAAGATGTTTGAAAGGCTTTTGCAGCAGCAGGCTCGTTGGTCTAGGGGTATGATTCTCGCTTTGGGTGTGAGAGGTCCCGGGTTCAAATCCCGGACGAGCCCGTGCCTTCATAGGTTCGATCTGTTTTTAAACAGGAGTTTTTCTGCTTTCCACTCTTGTAAGATGCCATGGTGGAATGCATTGCATGCTTTCTACTGGTGTCGAGGCAGTTCGGCATGATGAAGGAGTGCGGGATTTCTTTCTAACTGCTTTTTTGTGTTGGAGCAGCACTTCTCGTTGGAACATGAAATGCACAGTGCTTCTCCAAAGTAATTGCAGGGCTGGTTTTGAAATCACCTCTTGGAATGAAAGTGATCCCAGTTCCTTTCTTCCAAAGGAAGAGATCCTGTCAGAAAGGCTCAGCTTTGAGCGTCATGAATATTGTCCCTTAGTCCTTGCATTCCAGTCCAAAGCATAGCCACATAAAGAAAGCAGGTGTGTCTGTTTCCAGTGCAGTGGTTCCAGTCCAATGCATAGCCACATGAAGCAAGTAAGCAGGCATGTCTGTTTCTGTAGTGTAGTGGTTATCACGTTCGCCTTACACGCGAAAGGTCCCTGGTTCGAGGCCAGGCAGAAACAGCAAGTTGCTGTGCTTTATCACATTATTTGCATTTACCACCTCACCTGACAGGTAAATTGAAATTAAAGAGGCTGTGTCTATCCCTCACCATCGTGATGTACTACGCTCCAAGGGCATCGGTCTCAACTCACCAAGAGAAGACGATACACCTTACGGCAGTCAGTTGCTCCCTTTTTGACCTTTCCATTGAAGCCTGGGCCTACTGTGGTCAAGCCAGCCAAGGAAGAAAGGTATGAGAGCGAAAATGGCTTTCCTACCTTCACCAAGAACATACACCTTGAGCAAAGAAAGGGCCAGACTTACAAGGCCCTATCGCCACCGGCACATCATCTTTAGTGACGCCCCGGTGGCACTATGTACTGTGCCGTATTTACAAGACGCCGTTCAACCACGTTTTGTGGCTTAACACCACCTTGTAAATACGGCCCCTTCACACGCAGCCCTTTCCCTGGAAGGGGCGTGCAATGGGCGTTGCTCTGGGTGGGCCACTGCAACACCATAGCATTTTGATGCTGCTCCAGTTTTACGAGTTTTTGTAAATCTGTGGCAGCGCCAAAATCCAAGCGCCATACAATGGGTGTCGTTATAGTGGAGAAACGAGCAGAAATGTTTTCATTTCTCCTCATTTTTGCTCTTTCTATGTGTGCTGCACGAACATATCGCCACTGAAGATTTCTGTTGTGCAGGAAGGTGTGCCTTCCTGAACAAAAACAATTTCCCCCTCCACGCAGCCATCCTTGTACCATGGCGCAAGGATGGCTGCGTTGGTGCTCGGCAGCTAATTTAGAGCTGGCGCAGAGGGAAGCACAGGGGTGCGCTGTATTCTA
This sequence comes from Pleurodeles waltl, assembly GCF_031143425.1. Classification (NCBI taxonomy): domain Eukaryota; kingdom Metazoa; phylum Chordata; class Amphibia; order Caudata; family Salamandridae; genus Pleurodeles; species Pleurodeles waltl. The sequence continues at coordinate 327,223,705 of NC_090449.1, read as the reverse complement.
CTAAATACGGCGCTTCCCTGCATTTTGAAAATGACTGAGTGCGAGGCTGCCAAATTTGGCAGAGCGTCTCACTCAGTCATCCTCTTGTAATTATGGGCCAAAAGGTCTAAAGGATAGAGGCGTTTTATGTCATGTTCGATGACGACCATGGAAATGACTCTAGTCATATTGCAGAAGAGAGAACCATGTGCATTTTCTTGCCTTGCGATGTATTCGCCCACTCTCTGCCCTCAACCCTAGGAGCAGGGTCTGAGCAGTGGTGCTTCTGTGCCCTCGCTCGTTGGTGTCTGGGTCCAAATCCCCAACACACCCTTTTTAGCAGAAAACACACAAATTTTACTCAAAATACACAAAGCTTGAAGATTCCTCATTCCACTCAAAGCATTGTTGTGCAAAATATTTTTAGCCTCAGGAGAAAAAAAGGATCACCATGCCTTGGCTTCCTTCCTGCTTGCTTTCAGTGTGCTCTGTGTGATGCTTTCACAGGCTCTGGTTTCAGGCATTTAGGCATCAGATATTTGTCTCTACCCGCAGCTGTGACTTTTCAGTACATCTGAGTGTACGCTTGCTGGCTGACAACGCTGCAATTTTCACACTTACTCCTCGCTTTGCGAGCAACTGCTGATCAAGTATAGAGGCAATCGGGCAAACATATGAGGGGAATTTTGCTCCTTCAGTCAAGCCCTCATGCTTGTTTCTGTAGTGTAGTGGTTATCACGTTCGCCTAACACGCGAAAGGTCCCCGGTTCGAGACCGGGCAGAAACAATGGGCAGTGTCTGCTTTTGTGTTTGCTCCCTAAAAGCTTAGTCTCACTCAGGGATGGCCTTTAAAAACTTGTGACCTGTGTAAAACTTGTATTACTATTGCAGGCCGGTAAAAAGTTATCTGCATCTTTGCGTAGTCGTGCATGTGCCTGGTTTCTTATTCTGTTTTTTACTTTTTTTTTTCTTGGCCATGTTATATTGTGGGGCCTTTAAACCTGTCACCTTGATAGGAACATTGCAAGCGGCAGCATCGACAAGTGCAGACTGAGGAGTCAGACCTAAACACAGACTCAGCTGTCAGGATGGCCGAGTGGTCTAAGGCGGCAGCCTCAAGAGAGCTTGATCTTCAGTTAAGCTAAGCATCCTGGTTTGCTCATGTAGTTGTGGGTTCATATCGCACTTCTGATAGGTCTATTTTCTGCCCTTAAATCTTCCTCTGCTTGCACAGCCAGCTCCCCACAACACTATCTTTGCAAGCTGCTGTAGCATATGAAAAGAAATCCACCAACCCTCCGGCTGGGCCCTCAATCAGCATTCCATGTATTTCTGGAAGGGGCATCTCAGTCACGCCTTCTGTTAGAGCTGCACCTTATCACTGTAACTACCATGCTGGTTTCTACTTAAGCAGTTGATTCCATCGTTTGAAGTGAGGCTCTCCTGCCACTTTTGGGCAGAGAAGGCACTGCCCCTGCAACAACAACAGGCAGACAAGCTCAACCTGGGTTTCCTGGTTAGGTGGGCGGAGCAGAATGGCAATGGTCCCTCCTTGTGACTTGAAATTAACATGAAGAAGACAGAGAGGCAGCTGGGAGTAGGCAGTACCCATGCACCCCTGAACACTGTCTTGCGATTTTCACCCAATTCTGAAATGAGTCGGGAGGAAAGGAGGTGATTTTCCTATCGAAGGCCATTCTGGGAATTCAGCCACCCCGCGTCTCCCAGGTGAGTGTTTCAGGCCTGTGAGGCACTCATATAAATCTCGCCTGATCAAGCCTGATCGAGCACTGAGCGAGCAAGTGTGCTTGAATACAAGAGGCATGCTCCTCTGGCTCAGGCGCAAGAGATGGCAGGCCCTTCAGTGCTTCTGGTCTGGAAGTCTACGGTGCAAGGGCCCAGGTCCTGCGGAGGTGTACAACTACCAGAAAGGGTCTGCTTTTCTCATCAGCGCCACAGTTCAGCTTGCTAGCATAGGGCTTCTTGACTACCTCTTGCCTTGCTAGAGGCAAAAAAAAAACCTTTGGCACAAAACATCAATTGCTATGGCACGCTTAGAAGGAGAGTCTCCAAGTGGCCCTGCTTTTTCACAAAGACACTTCAGAAGATGTTTGAAAGGCTTTTGCAGCAGCAGGCTCGTTGGTCTAGGGGTATGATTCTCGCTTTGGGTGTGAGAGGTCCCGGGTTCAAATCCCGGACGAGCCCGTGCCTTCATAGGTTCGATCTGTTTTTAAACAGGAGTATTTCTGCTTTCCACTCTTGTAAGATGCCATGGTGGAATGCATTGCATGCTTTCTACTGGTGTCGAGGCAGTTCGGCATGATGAAGGAGTGCGGGATTTCTTTCTAACTGCTTTTTTGTGTTGGAGCAGCACTTCTCGTTGGAACATGAAATGCACAGTGCTTCTCCAAAGTAATTGCAGGGCTGGTTTTGAAATCACCTCTTGGAATGAAAGTGATCCCAGTTCCTTTCTTCCAAAGGAAGAGATCCTGTCAGAAAGGCTCAGCTTTGAGCGTCATGAATATTGTCCCTTAGTCCTTGCATTCCAGTCCAAAGCATAGCCACATAAAGAAAGCAGGTGTGTCTGTTTCCAGTGCAGTGGTTCCAGTCCAATGCATAGCCACATGAAGCAAGTAAGCAGGCATGTCTGTTTCTGTAGTGTAGTGGTTATCACGTTTGCCTTACACGCGAAAGGTCCCTGGTTCGAGGCCAGGCAGAAACAGCAAGTTGCTGTGCTTTATCACATTATTTGCATTTACCACCTCACCTGACAGGTAAATTGAAATTAAAGAGGCTGTGTCTATCCCTCACCATCGTGAGGTACTACGCTCCAAGGGCATCGGTCTCAACTCACCAAGAGAAGACGATACACCTTACGGCAGTCAGTTGCTCCCTTTTTGACCTTTCCATTGAAGCCTGGGCCTACTGTGGTCAAGCCAGCCAAGGAAGGAAGGTATGAGAGCGAAAATGGCTTTCCTACCTTCACCAAGAACATACACCTTGAGCAAAGAAAGGGCCAGACTTACAAGGCCCTATCGCCACCGGCACATCATCTTTAGTGACGCCCCGGTGGCACTATGTACTGTGCCGTATTTACAAGACGCCGTTCAACCACGTTTTGTGGCTTAACACCACCTTGTAAATACGGCCCCTTCACACGCAGCCCTTTCCCTGGAAGGGGCGTGCAATGGGCGTTGCTCTGGGTGGGCCACTGCAACACCATAGCATTTTGATGCTGCTCCAGTTTTACGAGTTTTTGTAAATCTGTGGCAGCGCCAAAAACCAAGCGCCATACAATGGGTGTCGTTATAGTGGAGAAACGAGCAGAAATGTTTTCATTTCTCCTCATTTTTGCTCTTTCTATGTGTGCTGCACGAACATAACGCCACTGAAGATTTCTGTTGTGCAGGAAGGTGTGCCTTCCTGAACAAAAACAATTTCCCCCTCCACGCAGCCATCCTTGTACCATGGCGCAAGGATGGCTGCGTTGGTGCTCGGCAGCTAATTTAGAGCTGGCGCAGAGGGAAGCACAGGGGTGCGCTGTATTCTACTAAATACGGCGCTTCCCTGCATTTTGAAAATGACTGAGTGCGAGGCTGCCAAATTTGGCAGAGCGTCTCACTCAGTCATCCTCTTGTAATTATGGGCCAAAAGGTCTAAAGGATAGAGGCGTTTTATGTCATGTTCGATGACGACCATGGAAATGACTCTAGTCATATTGCAGAAGAGAGAACCATGTGCATTTTCTTGCCTTGCGATGTATTCGCCCACTCTCTGCCCTCAACCCTAGGAGCAGGGTCTGAGCAGTGGTGCTTCTGTGCCCTCGCTCGTTGGTGTCCGGGTCCAAATCCCCAACACACCCTTTTTAGCAGAAAACACACAAATTTTACTCAAAATACACAAAGCTTGAAGATTCCTCATTCCACTCAAAGCATTGTTGTGCAAAATATTTTTAGCCTCAGGAGAAAAAAAGGATCACCATGCCTTGGCTTCCTTCCTGCTTGCTTTCAGTGTGCTCTGTGTGATGCTTTCACAGGCTCTGGTTTCAGGCATTTAGGCATCAGATATTTGTCTCTACCCGCAGCTGTGACTTTTCAGTACATCTGAGTGTACGCTTGCTGGCTGACAACGCTGCAATTTTCACACTTACTCCTCGCTTTGCGAGCAACTGCTGATCAAGTATAGAGGCAATCGGGCAAACATATGAGGGGAATTTTGCTCCTTCAGTCAAGCCCTCATGCTTGTTTCTGTAGTGTAGTGGTTATCACGTTCGCCTAACACGCGAAAGGTCCCCGGTTCGAGACCGGGCAGAAACAATGGGCAGTGTCTGCTTTTGTGTTTGCTCCCTAAAAGCTTAGTCTCACTCAGGGATGGCCTTTAAAAACTTGTGACCTGTGTAAAACTTGTATTACTATTGCAGGCCGGTAAAAAGTTATCTGCATCTTTGCGTAGTCGTGCATGTGCCTGGTTTCTTATTCTGTTTTTTACTTTTTTTTTTCTTGGCCATGTTATATTGTGGGGCCTTTAAACCTGTCACCTTGATAGGAACATTGCAAGCGGCAGCATCGACAAGTGCAGACTGAGGAGTCAGACCTAAACACAGACTCAGCTGTCAGGATGGCCGAGTGGTCTAAGGCGGCAGCCTCAAGAGAGCTTGATCTTCAGTTAAGCTAAGCATCCTGGTTTGCTCATGTAGTTGTGGGTTCATATCGCACTTCTGATAGGTCTATTTTCTGCCCTTAAATCTTCCTCTGCTTGCACAGCCAGCTCCCCACAACACTATCTTTGCAAGCTGCTGTAGCATATGAAAAGAAATCCACCAACCCTCCGGCTGGGCCCTCAATCAGCATTCCATGTATTTCTGGAAGGGGCATCTCAGTCACGCCTTCTGTTAGAGCTGCACCTTATCACTGTAACTACCATGCTGGTTTCTACTTAAGCAGTTGATTCCATCGTTTGAAGTGAGGCTCTCCTGCCACTTTTGGGCAGAGAAGGCACTGCCCCTGCAACAACAACAGGCAGACAAGCTCAACCTGGGTTTCCTGGTTAGGTGGGCGGAGCAGAATGGCAATGGTCCCTCCTTGTGACTTGAAATTAACATGAAGAAGACAGAGAGGCAGCTGGGAGTAGGCAGTACCCATGCACCCCTGAACACTGTCTTGCGATTTTCACCCAATTCTGAAATGAGTCGGGAGGAAAGGAGGTGATTTTCCTATCGAAGGCCATTCTGGGAATTCAGCCACCCCGCGTCTCCCAGGTGAGTGTTTCAGGCCTGTGAGGCACTCATATAAATCTCGCCTGATCAAGCCTGATCGAGCACTGAGCGAGCAAGTGTGCTTGAATACAAGAGGCATGCTCCTCTGGCTCAGGCGCAAGAGATGGCAGGCCCTTCAGTGCTTCTGGTCTGGAAGTCTACGGTGCAAGGGCCCAGGTCCTGCGGAGGCGTACAACTACCAGAAAGGGTCTGCTTTTCTCATCAGCGCCACAGTTCAGCTTGCTAGCATAGGGCTTCTTGACTACCTCTTTCCTTGCTAGAGGCAAAAATAAAACCCTTGGCACAAAACATCCATTGCTATGGCACGCTTAGAAGGAGAGTCTCCAAGTGGCCCTGCTTTTTCACAAAGACACTTCAGAAGATGTTTGAAAGGCTTTTGCAGCAGCAGGCTCGTTGGTCTAGGGGTATGATTCTCGCTTTGGGTGTGAGAGGTCCCGGGTTCAAATCCCGGACGAGCCCGTGCCTTCATAGGTTCGATCTGTTTTTAAACAGGAGTATTTCTGCTTTCCACTCTTGTAAGATGCCATGGTGGAATGCATTGCATGCTTTCTACTGGTGTCGAGGCAGTTCGGCATGATGAAGGAGTGCGGGATTTCTTTCTAACTGCTTTTTTGTGTTGGAGCAGCACTTCTCGTTGGAACATGAAATGCACAGTGCTTCTCCAAAGTAATTGCAGGGCTGGTTTTGAAATCACCTCTTGGAATGAAAGTGATCCCAGTTCCTTTCTTCCAAAGGAAGAGATCCTGTCAGAAAGGCTCAGCTTTGAGCGTCATGAATATTGTCCCTTAGTCCTTGCATTCCAGTCCAAAGCATAGCCACATAAAGAAAGCAGGTGTGTCTGTTTCCAGTGCAGTGGTTCCAGTCCAATGCATAGCCACATGAAGCAAGTAAGCAGGCATGTCTGTTTCTGTAGTGTAGTGGTTATCACGTTCGCCTTACACGCGAAAGGTCCCTGGTTCGAGGCCAGGCAGAAACAGCAAGTTGCTGTGCTTTATCACATTATTTGCATTTACCACCTCACCTGACAGGTAAATTGAAATTAAAGAGGCTGTGTCTATCCCTCACCATCGTGATGTACTACGCTCCAAGGGCATCGGTCTCAACTCACCAAGAGAAGACGATACACCTTACGGCAGTCAGTTGCTCCCTTTTTGACCTTTCCATTGAAGCCTGGGCCTACTGTGGTCAAGCCAGCCAAGGAAGGAAGGTATGAGAGCGAAAATGGCTTTCCTACCTTCACCAAGAACATACACCTTGAGCAAAGAAAGGGCCAGACTTACAAGGCCCTATCGCCACCGGCACATCATCTTTAGTGACGCCCCGGTGGCACTATGTACTGTGCCGTATTTACAAGACGCCGTTCAACCACGTTTTGTGGCTTAACACCACCTTGTAAATACGGCCCCTTCACACGCAGCCCTTTCCCTGGAAGGGGCGTGCAATGGGCGTTGCTCTGGGTGGGCCACTGCAACACCATAGCATTTTGATGCTGCTCCAGTTTTACGAGTTTTTGTAAATCTGTGGCAGCGCCAAAATCCAAGCGCCATACAATGGGTGTCGTTATAGTGGAGAAACGAGCAGAAATTTTTTCATTTCTCCTCATTTTTGCTCTTTCTATGTGTGCTGCACGAACATATCGCCACTGAAGATTTCTGTTGTGCAGGAAGGTGTGCCTTCCTGAACAAAAACAATTTCCCCCTCCACGCAGCCATCCTTGTACCATGGCGCAAGGATGGCTGCGTTGGTGCTCGGTAGCTAATTTAGAGCTGGCGCAGAGGGAAGCACAGGGGTGCGCTGTATTCTACTAAATACGGCGCTTCCCTGCATTTTGAAAATGACTGAGTGCGAGGCTGCCAAATTTGGCAGAGCGTCTCACTCAGTCATCCTCTTGTAATTATGGGCCAAAAGGTCTAAAGGATAGAGGCGTTTTATGTCATGTTCGATGACGACCATGGAAATGACTCTAGTCATATTGCAGAAGAGAGAACCATGTGCATTTTCTTGCCTTGCGATGTATTCGCCCACTCTCTGCCCTCAACCCTAGGAGCAGGGTCTGAGCAGTGGTGCTTCTGTGCCCTCGCTCGTTGGTGTCTGGGTCCAAATCCCCAACACACCCTTTTTAGCAGAAAACACACAAATTTTACTCAAAATACACAAAGCTTGAAGATTCCTCATTCCACTCAAAGCATTGTTGTGCAAAATATTTTTAGCCTCAGGAGAAAAAAAGGATCACCATGCCTTGGCTTCCTTCCTGCTTGCTTTCAGTGTGCTCTGTGTGATGCTTTCACAGGCTCTGGTTTCAGGCATTTAGGCATCAGATATTTGTCTCTACCCGCAGCTGTGACTTTTCAGTACATCTGAGTGTACGCTTGCTGGCTGACAACGCTGCAATTTTCACACTTACTCCTCGCTTTGCGAGCAACTGCTGATCAAGTATAGAGGCAATCGGGCAAACATATGAGGGGAATTTTGCTCCTTCAGTCAAGCCCTCATGCTTCTTTCTGTAGTGTAGTGGTTATCACGTTCGCCTAACACGCGAAAGGTCCCCGGTTCGAGACCGGGCAGAAACAATGGGCAGTGTCTGCTTTTGTGTTTGCTCCCTAAAAGCTTAGTCTCACTCAGGGATGGCCTTTAAAAACTTGTGACCTGTGTAAAACTTGTATTACTATTGCAGGCCGGTAAAAAGTTATCTGCATCTTTGCGTAGTCGTGCATGTGCCTGGTTTCTTATTCTGTTTTTTACTTTTTTTTTTCTTGGCCATGTTATATTGTGGGGCCTTTAAACCTGTCACCTTGATAGGAACATTGCAAGCGGCAGCATCGACAAGTGCAGACTGAGGAGTCAGACCTAAACACAGACTCAGCTGTCAGGATGGCCGAGTGGTCTAAGGCGGCAGCCTCAAGAGAGCTTGATCTTCAGTTAAGCTAAGCATCCTGGTTTGCTCATGTAGTTGTGGGTTCATATCGCACTTCTGATAGGTCTATTTTCTGCCCTTAAATCTTCCTCTGCTTGCACAGCCAGCTCCCCACAACACTATCTTTGCAAGCTGCTGTAGCATATGAAAAGAAATCCACCAACCCTCCGGCTGGGCCCTCAATCAGCATTCCATGTATTTCTGGAAGGGGCATCTCAGTCACGCCTTCTGTTAGAGCTGCACCTTATCACTGTAACTACCATGCTGGTTTCTACTTAAGCAGTTGATTCCATCGTTTGAAGTGAGGCTCTCCTGCCACTTTTGGGCAGAGAAGGCACTGCCCCTGCAACAACAACAGGCAGACAAGCTCAACCTGGGTTTCCTGGTTAGGTGGGCGGAGCAGAATGGCAATGGTCCCTCCTTGTGACTTGAAATTAACATGAAGAAGACAGAGAGGCAGCTGGGAGTAGGCAGTACCCATGCACCCCTGAACACTGTCTTGCGATTTTCACCCAATTCTGAAATGAGTCGGGAGGAAAGGAGGTGATTTTCCTATCGAAGGCCATTCTGGGAATTCAGCCACCCCGCGTCTCCCAGGTGAGTGTTTCAGGCCTGTGAGGCACTCATATAAATCTCGCCTGATCAAGCCTGATCGAGCACTGAGCGAGCAAGTGTGCTTGAATACAAGAGGCATGCTCCTCTGGCTCAGGCGCAAGAGATGGCAGGCCCTTCAGTGCTTCTGGTCTGGAAGTCTACGGTGCAAGGGCCCAGGTCCTGCGGAGGTGTACAACTACCAGAAAGGGTCTGCTTTTCTCATCAGCGCCACAGTTCAGCTTGCTAGCATAGGGCTTCTTGACTACCTCTTGCCTTGCTAGAGGCAAAAAAAAAACCCTTGGCACAAAACATCAATTGCTATGGCACGCTTAGAAGGAGAGTCTCCAAGTGGCCCTGCTTTTTCACAAAGACACTTCAGAAGATGTTTGAAAGGCTTTTGCAGCAGAAGGCTCGTTGGTCTAGGGGTATGATTCTCGCTTTGGGTGTGAGAGGTCCCGGGTTCAAATCCCGGACGAGCCCGTGCCTTCATAGGTTCGATCTGTTTTTAAACAGGAGTATTTCTGCTTTCCACTCTTGTAAGATGCCATGGTGGAATGCATTGCATGCTTTCTACTGGTGTCGAGGCAGTTCGGCATGATGAAGGAGTGCGGGATTTCTTTCTAACTGCTTTTTTGTGTTGGAGCAGCACTTCTCGTTGGAACATGAAATGCACAGTGCTTCTCCAAAGTAATTGCAGGGCTGGTTTTGAAATCACCTCTTGGAATGAAAGTGATCCCAGTTCCTTTCTTCCAAAGGAAGAGATCCTGTCAGAAAGGCTCAGCTTTGAGCGTCATGAATATTGTCCCTTAGTCCTTGCATTCCAGTCCAAAGCATAGCCACATAAAGAAAGCAGGTGTGTCTGTTTCCAGTGCAGTGGTTCCAGTCCAATGCATAGCCACATGAAGCAAGTAAGCAGGCATGTCTGTTTCTGTAGTGTAGTGGTTATCACGTTCGCCTTACACGCGAAAGGTCCCTGGTTCGAGGCCAGGCAGAAACAGCAAGTTGCTGTGCTTTATCACATTATTTGCATTTACCACCTCACCTGACAGGTAAATTGAAATTAAAGAGGCTGTGTCTATCCCTCACCATCGTGATGTACTACGCTCCAAGGGCATCGGTCTCAACTCACCAAGAGAAGACGATACACCTTACGGCAGTCAGTTGCTCCCTTTTTGACCTTTCCATTGAAGCCTGGGCCTACTGTGGTCAAGCCAGCCAAGGAAGGAAGGTATGAGAGCGAAAATGGCTTTCCTACCTTCACCAAGAACATACACCTTGAGCAAAGAAAGGGCCAGACTTACAAGGCCCTATCGCCACCGGCACATCATCTTTAGTGACGCCCCGGTGGCACTATGTACTGTGCCGTATTTACAAGACGCCGTTCAACCACGTTTTGTGGCTTAACACCACCTTGTAAATACGGCCCCTTCACACGCAGCCCTTTCCCTGGAAGGGGCGTGCAATGGGCGTTGCTCTGGGTGGGCCACTGCAACACCATAGCATTTTGATGCTGCTCCAGTTTTACGAGTTTTTGTAAATCTGTGGCAGCGCCAAAATCCAAGCGCCATACAATGGGTGTCGTTATAGTGGAGAAACGAGCAGAAATGTTTTCATTTCTCCTCATTTTTGCTCTTTCTATGTGTGCTGCACGAACATATCGCCACTGAAGATTTCTGTTGTGCAGGAAGGTGTGCCTTCCTGAACAAAAACAATTTCCCCCTCCACGCAGCCATCCTTGTACCATGGCGCAAGGATGGCTGCGTTGGTGCTCGGCAGCTAATTTAGAGCTGGCGCAGAGGGAAGCACAGGGGTGCGCTGTATTCTACTAAATACGGCGCTTCCCTGCATTTTGAAAATGACTGAGTGCGAGGCTGCCAAATTTGGCAGAGCGTCTCACTCAGTCATCCTCTTGTAATTATGGGCCAAAAGGTCTAAAGGATAGAGGCGTTTTATGTCATGTTCGATGACGACCATGGAAATGACTCTAGTCATATTGCAGAAGAGAGAACCATGTGCATTTTCTTGCCTTGCGATGTATTCGCCCACTCTCTGCCCTCAACCCTAGGAGCAGGGTCTGAGCAGTGGTGCTTCTGTGCCCTCGCTCGTTGGTGTCCGGGTCCAAATCCCCAACACACCCTTTTTAGCAGAAAACACACAAATTTTACTCAAAATACACAAAGCTTGAAGATTCCTCATTCCACTCAAAGCATTGTTGTGCAAAATATTTTTAGCCTCAGGAGAAAAAAAGGATCACCATGCCTTGGCTTCCTTCCTGCTTGCTTTCAGTGTGCTCTGTGTGATGCTTTCACAGGCACTGGTTTCAGGCATTTAGGCATCAGATATTTGTCTCTACCCGCAGCTGTGACTTTTCAGTACATCTGAGTGTACGCTTGCTGGCTGACAACGCTGCAATTTTCACACTTACTCCTCGCTTTGCGAGCAACTGCTGATCAAGTATAGAGGCAATCGGGCAAACATATGAGGGGAATTTTGCTCCTTCAGTCAAGCCCTCATGCTTGTTTCTGTAGTGTAGTGGTTATCACGTTCGCCTAACACGCGAAAGGTCCCCGGTTCGAGACCGGGCAGAAACAATGGGCAGTGTCTGCTTTTGTGTTTGCTCCCTAAAAGCTTAGTCTCACTCAGGGATGGCCTTTAAAAACTTGTGACCTGTGTAAAACTTGTATTACTATTGCAGGCCGGTAAAAAGTTATCTGCATCTTTGCGTAGTCGTGCATGTGCCTGGTTTCTTATTCTGTTTTTTACTTTTTTTTTTCTTGGCCATGTTATATTGTGGGGCCTTTAAACCTGTCACCTTGATAGGAACATTGCAAGCGGCAGCATCGACAAGTGCAGACTGAGGAGTCAGACCTAAACACAGACTCAGCTGTCAGGATGGCCGAGTGGTCTAAGGCGGCAGCCTCAAGAGAGCTTGATCTTCAGTTAAGCTAAGCATCCTGGTTTGCTCATGTAGTTGTGGGTTCATATCGCACTTCTGATAGGTCTATTTTCTGCCCTTAAATCTTCCTCTGCTTGCACAGCCAGCTCCCCACAACACTATCTTTGCAAGCTGCTGTAGCATATGAAAAGAAATCCACCAACCCTCCGGCTGGGCCCTCAATCAGCATTCCATGTATTTCTGGAAGGGGCATCTCAGTCACGCCTTCTGTTAGAGCTGCACCTTATCACTGTAACTACCATGCTGGTTTCTACTTAAGCAGTTGATTCCATCGTTTGAAGTGAGGCTCTCCTGCCACTTTTGGGCAGAGAAGGCACTGCCCCTGCAACAACAACAGGCAGACAAGCTCAACCTGGGTTTCCTGGTTAGGTGGGCGGAGCAGAATGGCAATGGTCCCTCCTTGTGACTTGAAATTAACATGAAGAAGACAGAGAGGCAGCTGGGAGTAGGCAGTACCCATGCACCCCTGAACACTGTCTTGCGATTTTCACCCAATTCTGAAATGAGTCGGGAGGAAAGGAGGTGATTTTCCTATCGAAGGCCATTCTGGGAATTCAGCCACCCCGCGTCTCCCAGGTGAGTGTTTCAGGCCTGTGAGGCACTCATATAAATCTCGCCTGATCGAGCACTGAGCGAGCAATTGTGCTTGAATACAAGAGGCATGCTCCTCTGGCTCAGGCGCAAGAGATGGCAGGCCCTTCAGTGCTTCTGGTCTGGAAGTCTACGGTGCAAGGGCCCAGGTCCTGCGGAGGCGTACAACTACCAGAAAGGGTCTGCTTTTCTCATCAGCGCCACAGTTCAGCTTGCTAGCATAGGGCTTCTTGACTACCTCTTGCCTTGCTAGAGGCAAAAAAAAAACCCTTGGCACAAAACATCAATTTCTATGGCACGCTTAGAAGGAGAGTCTCCAAGTGGCCCTGCTTTTTCACAAAGACACTTCAGAAGATGTTTGAAAGGCTTTTGCAGCAGCAGGCTCGTTGGTCTAGGGGTATGATTCTCGCTTTGGGTGTGAGAGGTCCCGGGTTCAAATCCCGGACGAGCCCGTGCCTTCATAGGTTCGATCTGTTTTTAAACAGGAGTATTTCTGCTTTCCACTCTTGTAAGATGCCATGGTGGAATGCATTGCATGCTTTCTACTGGTGTCGAGGCAGTTCGGCATGATGAAGGAGTGCAGGATTTCTTTCTAACTGCTTTTTTGTGTTGGAGCAGCACTTCTCGTTGGAACATGAAATGCACAGTGCTTCTCCAAAGTAATTGCAGGGCTGGTTTTGAAATCACCTCTTGGAATGAAGGTGATCCCAGTTCCTTTCTTCCAAAGGAAGAGATCCTGTCAGAAAGGCTCAGCTTTGAGCGTCATGAATATTGTCCCTTAGTCCTTGCATTCCAGTCCAAAGCATAGCCACATAAAGAAAGCAGGTGTGTCTGTTTCCAGTGCAGTGGTTCCAGTCCAATGCATAGCCACATGAAGCAAATAAGCAGGCATGTCTGTTTCTGTAGTGTAGTGGTTATCACGTTCGCCTTACACGCGAAAGGTCCCTGGTTCGAGGCCAGGCAGAAACAGCAAGTTGCTGTGCTTTATCACATTATTTGCATTTACCACCTCACCTGACAGGTAAATTGAAATTAAAGAGGCTGTGTCTATCCCTCACCATCGTGAGGTACTACGCTCCAAGGGCATCGGTCTCAACTCACCAAGAGAAGACGATACACCTTACGGCAGTCAGTTGCTCCCTTTTTGACCTTTCCATTGAAGCCTGGGCCTACTGTGGTCAAGCCAGCCAAGGAAGGAAGGTATGAGAGCGAAAATGGCTTTCCTACCTTCACCAAGAACATACACCTTGAGCAAAGAAAGGGCCAGACTTACAAGGCCCTATCGCCACCGGCACATCATCTTTAGTGACGCCCCGGTGGCACTATGTACTGTGCCGTATTTACAAGACGCCGTTCAACCACGTTTTGTGGCTTAACACCACCTTGTAAATACGGCCCCTTCACACGCAGCCCTTTCCCTGGAAGGGGCGTGCAATGGGCGTTGCTCTGGGTGGGCCACTGCAACACCATAGCATTTTGATGCTGCTCCAGTTTTACGAGTTTTTGTAAATCTGTGGCAGCGCCAAAAACCAAGCGCCATACAATGGGTGTCGTTATAGTGGAGAAACGAGCAGAAATGTTTTCATTTCTCCTCATTTTTGCTCTTTCTATGTGTGCTGCACGAACATATCGCCACTGAAGATTTCTGTTGTGCAGGAAGGTGTGCCTTCCTGAACAAAAACAATTTCCCCCTCCACGCAGCCATCCTTGTACCATGGCGCAAGGATGGCTGCGTTGGTGCTCGGCAGCTAATTTAGAGCTGGCGCAGAGGGAAGCACAGGGGTGCGCTGTATTCTACTAAATACGGCGCTTCCCTGCATTTTGAAAATGACTGAGTGCGAGGCTGCCAAATTTGGCAGAGCGTCTCACTCAGTCATCCTCTTGTAATTATGGGCCAAAAGGTCTAAAGGATAGAGGCGTTTTATGTCATGTTCGATGACGACCATGGAAATGATTCTAGTCATATTGCAGAAGAGAGAACCATGTGCATTTTCTTGCCTTGCGATGTATTCGCCCACTCTCTGCCCTCAACCCTAGGAGCAGGGTCTGAGCAGTGGTGCTTCTGTGCCCTCGCTCGTTGGTGTCCGGGTCCAAATCCCCAACACACCCTTTTTCGCAGAAAACACACAAATTTTACTCAAAATACACAAAGCTTGAAGATTCCTCATTCCACTCAAAGCATTGTTGTGCAAAATATTTTTAGCCTCAGGAGAAAAAAAGGATCACCATGCCTTGGCTTCCTTCCTGCTTGCTTTCAGTGTGCTCTGTGTGATGCTTTCACAGGCTCTGGTTTCAGGCATTTAGGCATCAGATATTTGTCTCTACCCGCAGCTGTGACTTTTCAGTACATCTGAGTGTACGCTTGCTGGCTGACAACGCTGCAATTTTCACACTTACTCCTCGCTTTGCGAGCAACTGCTGATCAAGTATAGAGGCAATCGGGCAAACATATGAGGGGAATTTTGCTCCTTCAGTCAAGCCCTCATGCTTGTTTCTGTAGTGTAGTGGTTATCACGTTCGCCTAACACGCGAAAGGTCCCCGGTTCGAGACCGGGCAGAAACAATGGGCAGTGTCTGCTTTTGTGTTTGCTCCCTAAAAGCTTAGTCTCACTCAGGGATGGCCTTTAAAAACTTGTGACCTGTGTAAAACTTGTATTACTATTGCAGGCCGGTAAAAAGTTATCTGCATCTTTGCGTAGTCGTGCATGTGCCTGGTTTCTTATTCTGTTTTTTTCTTTTTTTTTTCTTGGCCATGTTATATTGTGGGGCCTTTAAACCTGTTACCTTGATAGGAACATTGCAAGCGGCAGCATCGACAAGTGCAGACTGAGGAGTCAGACCTAAACACAGACTCAGCTGTCAGGATGGCCGAGTGGTCTAAGGCGGCAGCCTCAAGAGAGCTTGATCTTCAGTTAAGCTAAGCATCCTGGTTTGCTCATGTAGTTGTGGGTTCATATCGCACTTCTGATAGGTCTATTTTCTGCCCTTAAATCTTCCTCTGCTTGCACAGCCAGCTCCCCACAACACTATCTTTGCAAGCTGCTGTAGCATATGAAAAGAAATCCACCAACCCTCCGGCTGGGCCCTCAATCAGCATTCCATGTATTTCTGGAAGGGGCATCTCAGTCACGCCTTCTGTTAGAGCTGCACCTTATCACTGTAACTACCATGCTGGTTTCTACTTAAGCAGTTGATTCCATCGTTTGAAGTGAGGCTCTCCTGCCACTTTTGGGCAGAGAAGGCACTGCCCCTGCAACAACAACAGGCAGACAAGCTCAACCTGGGTTTCCTGGTTAGGTGGGCGGAGCAGAATGGCAATGGTCCCTCCTTGTGACTTGAAATTAACATGAAGAAGACAGAGAGGCAGCTGGGAGTAGGCAGTACCCATGCACCCCTGAACACTGTCTTGCGATTTTCACCCAATTCTGAAATGAGTCGGGAGGAAAGGAGGTGATTTTCCTATCGAAGGCCATTCTGGGAATTCAGCCACCCCGCGTCTCCCAGGTGAGTGTTTCAGGCCTGTGAGGCACTCATATAAATCTCGCCTGATCAAGCCTGATCGAGCACTGAGCGAGCAAGTGTGCTTGAATACAAGAGGCATGCTCCTCTGGCTCAGGCGCAAGAGATGGCAGGCCCTTCAGTGCTTCTGGTCTGGAAGTCTACGGTGCAAGGGCCCAGGTCCTGCGGAGGCGTACAACTACCAGAAAGGGTCTGCTTTTCTCATCAGCGCCACAGTTCAGCTTGCTAGCATAGGGCTTCTTGACTACCTCTTGCCTTGCTAGAGGCAAAAAAAAAACCCTTGGCACAAAACATCAATTGCTATGGCACGCTTAGAAGGAGAGTCTCCAAGTGGCCCTGCTTTTTCACAAAGACACTTCAGAAGATGTTTGAAAGGCTTTTGCAGCAGCAGGCTCGTTGGTCTAGGGGTATGATTCTCGCTTTGGGTGTGAGAGGTCCCGGGTTCAAATCCCGGACGAGCCCGTGCCTTCATAGGTTCGATCTGTTTTTAAACAGGAGTATTTCTGCTTTCCACTCTTGTAAGATGCCATGGTGGAATGCATTGCATGCTTTCTACTGGTGTCGAGGCAGTTCGGCATGATGAAGGAGTGCGGGATTTCTTTCTAACTGCTTTTTTGTGTTGGAGCAGCACTTCTCGTTGGAACATGAAATGCACAGTGCTTCTCCAAAGTAATTGCAGGGTTGGTTTTGAAATCACCTCTTGGAATGAAAGTGATCCCAGTTCCTTTCTTCCAAAGGAAGAGATCCTGTCAGAAAGGCTCAGCTTTGAGCGTAATGAATATTGTCCCTTAGTCCTTGCATTCCAGTCCAAAGCATAGCCACATAAAGAAAGCAGGTGTGTCTATTTCCAGTGCAGTGGTTCCAGTCCAATGCATAGCCACATGAAGCAAGTAAGCAGGCATGTCTGTTTCTGTAGTGTAGTGGTTATCTCGTTCGCCTTACACGCGAAAGATCCCTGGTTCGAGGCCAGGCAGAAACAGCAAGTTGCTGTGCTTTATCACATTATTTGCATTTACCACCTCACCTGACAGGTAAATTGAAATTAAAGAGGATGTGTCTATCCCTCACCATCGTGAGGTACTACGCTCCAAGGGCATCGGTCTCAACTCACCAAGAGAAGACGATACACCTTACGGCAGTCAGTTGCTCCCTTTTTGACCTTTCCATTGAAGCCTGGGCCTACTGTGGTCAAGCCAGCCAAGGAAGGAAGGTATGAGAGCGAAAATGGCTTTCCTACCTTCACCAAGAACATACACCTTGAGCAAAGAAAGGGCCAGACTTACAAGGCCCTATCGCCACCGGCACATCATCTTTAGTGACGCCCCGGTGGCACTATGTACTGTGCCGTATTTACAAGACGCCGTTCAACCACGTTTTGTGGCTTAACACCACCTTGTAAATACGGCCCCTTCACACGCAGCCCTTTCCCTGGAAGGGGCGTGCAATGGGCGTTGCTCTGGGTGGGCCACTGCAACACCATAGCATTTTGATGCTGCTCCAGTTTTACGAGTTTTTGTAAATCTGTGGCAGCGCCAAAATCCAAGCGCCATACAATGGGTGTCGTTATAGTGGAGAAACGAGCAGAAATGTTTTCATTTCTCCTCATTTTTGCTCTTTCTATGTGTGCTGCACGAACATATCGCCACTGAAGATTTCTGTTGTGCAGGAAGGTGTGCCTTCCTGAACAAAAACAATTTCCCCCTCCACGCAGCCATCCTTGTACCATGGCGCAAGGATGGCTGCGTTGGTGCTCGGCAGCTAATTTAGAGCTGGCGCAGAGGGAAGCACAGGGGTGCGCTGTATTCTACTAAATACGGCGCTTCCCTGCATTTTGAAAATGACTGAGTGCGAGGCTGCCAAATTTGGCAGAGCGTCTCACTCAGTCATCCTCTTGTAATTATGGGCCAAAAGGTCTAAAGGATAGAGGCGTTTTATGTCATGTTCGATGACGACCATGGAAATGACTCTAGTCATATTGCAGAAGAGAGAACCATGTGCATTTTCTTGCCTTGCGATGTATTCGCCCACTCTCTGCCCTCAACCCTAGGAGCAGGGTCTGAGCAGTGGTGCTTCTGTGCCCTCGCTCGTTGGTGTCCGGGTCCAAATCCCCAACACACCCTTTTTAGCAGAAAACACACAAATTTTACTCAAAATACACAAAGCTTGAAGATTCCTCATTCCACTCAAAGCATTGTTGTGCAAAATATTTTTAGCCTCAGGAGAAAAAAAGGATCACCATGCCTTGGCTTCCTTCCTGCTTGCTTTCAGTGTGCTCTGTGTGATGCTTTCACAGGCTCTGGTTTCAGGCATTTAGGCATCAGATATTTGTCTCTACCCGCAGCTGTGACTTTTCAGTACATCTGAGTGTACGCTTGCTGGCTGACAACGCTGCAATTTTCACACTTACTCCTCGCTTTGCGAGCAACTGCTGATCAAGTATAGAGGCAATCGGGCAAACATATGAGGGGAATTTTGCTCCTTCAGTCAAGCCCTCATGCTTGTTTCTGTAGTGTAGTGGTTATCACGTTCGCCTAACACGCGAAAGGTCCCCGGTTCGAGACCGGGCAGAAACAATGGGCAGTGTCTGCTTTTGTGTTTGCTCCCTAAAAGCTTAGTCTCACTCAGGGATGGCCTTTAAAAACTTGTGACCTGTGTAAAACTTGTATTACTATTGCAGGCCGGTAAAAAGTTATCTGCATCTTTGCGTAGTCGTGCATGTGCCTGGTTTCTTATTCTGTTTTTTACTTTTTTTTTTCTTGGCCATGTTATATTGTGGGGCCTTTAAACCTGTCACCTTGATAGGAACATTGCAAGCGGCAGCATCGACAAGTGCAGACTGAGGAGTCAGACCTAAACACAGACTCAGCTGTCAGGATGGCCGAGTGGTCTAAGGCGGCAGCCTCAAGAGAGCTTGATCTTCAGTTAAGCTAAGCATCCTGGTTTGCTCATGTAGTTGTGGGTTCAAATCGCACTTCTGATAGGTCTATTTTCTGCCCTTAAATCTTCCTCTGCTTGCACAGCCAGCTCCCCACAACACTATCTTTGCAAGCTGCTGTAGCATATGAAAAGAAATCCACCAACCCTCCGGCTGGGCCCTCAATCAGCATTCCATGTATTTCTGGAAGGGGCATCTCAGTCACGCCTTCTGTTAGAGCTGCACCTTATCACTGTAACTACCATGCTGGTTTCTACTTAAGCAGTTGATTCCATCGTTTGAAGTGAGGCTCTCCTGCCACTTTTGGGCAGAGAAGGCACTGCCCCTGCAACAACAACAGGCAGACAAGCTCAACCTGGGTTTCCTGGTTAGGTGGGCGGAGCAGAATGGCAATGGTCCCTCCTTGTGACTTGAAATTAACATGAAGAAGACAGAGAGGCAGCTGGGAGTAGGCAGTACCCATGCACCCCTGAACACTGTCTTGCGATTTTCACCCAATTCTGAAATGAGTCGGGAGGAAAGGAGGTGATTTTCCTATCGAAGGCCATTCTGGGAATTCAGCCACCCCGCGTCTCCCAGGTGAGTGTTTCAGGCCTGTGAGGCACTCATATAAATCTCGCCTGATCGAGCACTGAGCGAGCAATTGTGCTTGAATACAAGAGGCATGCTCCTCTGGCTCAGGCGCAAGAGATGGCAGGCCCTTCAGTGCTTCTGGTCTGGAAGTCTACGGTGCAAGGGCCCAGGTCCTGCGGAGGCGTACAACTACCAGAAAGGGTCTGCTTTTCTCATCAGCGCCACAGTTCAGCTTGCTAGCATAGGGCTTCTTGACTACCTCTTGCCTTGCTAGAGGCAAAAAAAAAACCCTTGGCACAAAACATCAATTGCTATGGCACGCTTAGAAGGAGAGTCTCCAAGTGGCCCTGCTTTTTCACTAAGACACTTCAGAAGATGTTTGAAAGGCTTTTGCAGCAGCAGGCTCGTTGGTCTAGGGGTATGATTCTCGCTTTGGGTGTGAGAGGTCCCGGGTTCAAATCCCGGACGAGCCCGTGCCTTCATAGGTTCGATCTGTTTTTTAACAGGAGTATTTCTGCTTTCCACTCTTGTAAGATGCCATGGTGGAATGCATTGCATGCTTTCTACTGGTGTCGAGGCAGTTCGGCATGATGAAGGAGTGCGGGATTTCTTTCTAACTGCTTTTTTGTGTTGGAGCAGCACTTCTCGTTGGAACATGAAATGCACAGTGCTTCTCCAAAGTAATTGCAGGGCTGGTTTTGAAATCACCTCTTGGAATGAAAGTGATCCCAGTTCCTTTCTTCCAAAGGAAGAGATCCTGTCAGAAAGGCTCAGCTTTGAGCGTCATGAATATTGTCCCTTAGTCCTTGCATTCCAGTCCAAAGCATAGCCACATAAAGAAAGCAGGTGTGTCTGTTTCCAGTGCAGTGGTTCCAGTCCAATGCATAGCCACATGAAGCAAATAAGCAGGCATGTCTGTTTCTGTAGTGTAGTGGTTATCACGTTCGCCTTACACGCGAAAGGTCCCTGGTTCGAGGCCAGGCAGAAACAGCAAGTTGCTGTGCTTTATCACATTATTTGCATTTACCACCTCACCTGACAGGTAAATTGAAATTAAAGAGGCTGTGTCTATCCCTCACCATCGTGAGGTACTACGCTCCAAGGGCATCGGTCTCAACTCACCAAGAGAAGACGATACACCTTACGGCAGTCAGTTGCTCCCTTTTTGACCTTTCCATTGAAGCCTGGGCCTACTGTGGTCAAGCCAGCCAAGGAAGGAAGGTATGAGAGCGAAAATGGCTATCCTACCTTCACCAAGAACATACACCTTGAGCAAAGAAAGGGCCAGACTTACAAGGCCCTATCGCCACCGGCACATCATCTTTAGTGACGCCCCGGTGGCACTATGTACTGTGCCGTATTTACAAGACGCCGTTCAACCACGTTTTGTGGCTTAACACCACCTTGTAAATACGGCCCCTTCACACGCAGCCCTTTCCCTGGAAGGGGCGTGCAATGGGCGTTGCTCTGGGTGGGCCACTGCAACACCATAGCATTTTGATGCTGCTCCAGTTTTACGAGTTTTTGTAAATCTGTGGCAGCGCCAAAAACCAAGCGCCATACAATGGGTGTCGTTATAGTGGAGAAACGAGCAGAAATGTTTTCATTTCTCCTCATTTTTGCTCTTTCTATGTGTGCTGCACGAACATATCGCCACTGAAGATTTCTGTTGTGCAGGAAGGTGTGCCTTCCTGAACAAAAACAATTTCCCCCTCAACGCAGCCATCCTTGTTCCATGGCGCAAGGATGGCTGCGTTGGTGCTCGGCAGCTAATTTAGAGCTGGCGCAGAGGGAAGCACAGGGGTGCGCTGTATTCTACTAAATACGGCGCTTCCCTGCATTTTGAAAATGACTGAGTGCGAGGCTGCCAAATTTGGCAGAGCGTCTCACTCAGTCATCCTCTTGTAATTATGGGCCAAAAGGTCTAAAGGATAGAGGCGTTTTATGTCATGTTCGATGACGACCATGGAAATGATTCTAGTCATATTGCAGAAGAGAGAACCATGTGCATTTTCTTGCCTTGCGATGTATTCGCCCACTCTCTGCCCTCAACCCTAGGAGCAGGGTCTGAGCAGTGGTGCTTCTGTGCCCTCGCTCGTTGGTGTCCGGGTCCAAATCCCCAACACACCCTTTTTAGCAGAAAACACACAAATTTTACTCAAAATACACAAAGCTTGAAGATTCCTCATTCCACTCAAAGCATTGTTGTGCAAAATATTTTTAGCCTCAGGAGAAAAAAAGGATCACCATGCCTTGGCTTCCTTCCTGATTGCTTTCAGTGTGCTCTGTGTGATGCTTTCACAGGCTCTGGTTTCAGGCATTTAGGCATCAGATATTTGTCTCTACCCGCAGCTGTGACTTTTCAGTACATCTGAGTGTACGCTTGCTGGCTGACAACGCTGCAATTTTCACACTTACTCCTCGCTTTGCGAGCAACTGCTGATCAAGTATAGAGGCAATCGGGCAAACATATGAGGGGAATTTTGCTCCTTCAGTCAAGCCCTCATGCTTGTTTCTGTAGTGTAGTGGTTATCACGTTCGCCTAACACGCGAAAGGTCCCCGGTTCGAGACCGGGCAGAAACAATGGGCAGTGTCTGCTTTTGTGTTTGCTCCCTAAAAGCTTAGTCTCACTCAGGGATGGCCTTTAAAAACTTGTGACCTGTGTAAAATTTGTATTACTATTGCAGGCCGGTAAAAAGTTATCTGCATCTTTGCGTAGTCGTGCATGTGCCTGGTTTCTTATTCTGTTTTTTACTTTTTTTTTTCTTGGCCATGTTATATTGTGGGGCCTTTAAACCTGTCACCTTGATAGGAACATTGCAAGCGGCAGCATCGACAAGTGCAGACTGAGGAGTCAGACCTAAACACAGACTCAGCTGTCAGGATGGCCGAGTGGTCTAAGGCGGCAGCCTCAAGAGAGCTTGATCTTCAGTTAAGCTAAGCATCCTGGTTTGCTCATGTAGTTGTGGGTTCAAATCGCACTTCTGATAGGTCTATTTTCTGCCCTTAAATCTTCCTCTGCTTGCACAGCCAGCTCCCCACAACACTATCTTTGCAAGCTGCTGTAGCATATGAAAAGAAATCCACCAACCCTCCGGCTGGGCCCTCAATCAGCATTCCATGTATTTCTGGAAGGGGCATCTCAGTCACGCCTTCTGTTAGAGCTGCACCTTATCACTGTAACTACCATGCTGGTTTCTACTTAAGCAGTTGATTCCATCGTTTGAAGTGAGGCTCTCCTGCCACTTTTGGGCAGAGAAGGCACTGCCCCTGCAACAACAACAGGCAGACAAGCTCAACCTGGGTTTCCTGGTTAGGTGGGCGGAGCAGAATGGCAATGGTCCCTCCTTGTGACTTGAAATTAACATGAAGAAGACAGAGAGGCAGCTGGGAGTAGGCAGTACCCATGCACCCCTGAACACTGTCTTGCGATTTTCACCCAATTCTGAAATGAGTCGGGAGGAAAGGAGGTGATTTTCCTATCGAAGGCCATTCTGGGAATTCAGCCACCCCGCGTCTCCCAGGTGAGTGTTTCAGGCCTGTGAGGCACTCATATAAATCTCGCCTGATCGAGCACTGAGCGAGCAAGTGTGCTTGAATACAAGAGGCATGCTCCTCTTGCTCAGGCGCAAGAGATGGCAGGCCCTTCAGTGCTTCTGGTCTGGAAGTCTACGGTGCAAGGGCCCAGGTCCTGAGGAGGCGTACAACTACCAGAAAGGGTCTGCTTTTCTCATCAGCGCCACAGTTCAGCTTGCTAGCATAGGGCTTCTTGACTACCTCTTGCCTTGCTAGAGGCAAAAAAAAAACCCTTGGCACAAAACATCAATTGCTATGGCACGCTTAGAAGGAGAGTCTCCAAGTGGCCCTGCTTTTTCACTAAGACACTTCAGAAGATGTTTGAAAGGCTTTTGCAGCAGCAGGCTCGTTGGTCTAGGGGTACGATTCTCGCTTTGGGTGTGAGAGGTCCCGGGTTCAAATCCCGGACGAGCTTGTGCCTTCATAGGTTCGATCTGTTTTTAAACAGGAGTATTTCTGCTTTCCACTCTTGTAAGATGCCATGGTGGAATGCATTGCATGCTTTCTACTGGTGTCGAGGCAGTTCGGCATGATGAAGGAGTGCGGGATTTCTTTCTAACTGCTTTTTTGTGTTGGAGCAGCACTTCTCGTTGGAACATGAAATGCACAGTGCTTCTCCAAAGTAATTGCAGGGCTGGTTTTGAAATCACCTCTTGGAATGAAAGTGATCCCAGTTCCTTTCTTCCAAAGGAAGAGATCCTGTCAGAAAGGCTCAGCTTTGAGCGTCATGAATATTGTCCCTTAGTCCTTGCATTCCAGTCCAAAGCATAGCCACATAAAGAAAGCAGGTGTGTCTATTTCCAGTGCAGTGGTTCCAGTCCAATGCATAGCCACATGAAGCAAGTAAGCAGGCATGTCTGTTTCTGTAGTGTAGTGGTTATCTCGTTCGCCTTACACGCGAAAGGTCCCTGGTTCGAGGCCAGGCAGAAACAGCAAGTTGCTGTGCTTTATCACATTATTTGCATTTACCACCTCACCTGACAGGTAAATTGAAATTAAAGAGGCTGTGTCTATCCCTCACCATCGTGAGGTACTACGCTCCAAGGGCATCGGTCTCAACTCACCAAGAGAAGACGATACACCTTACGGCAGTCAGTTGCTCCCTTTTTGACCTTTCCATTGAAGCCTGGGCCTACTGTGGTCAAGCCAGCCAAGGAAGGAAGGTATGAGAGCGAAAATGGCTTTCCTACCTTCACCAAGAACATACACCTTGAGCAAAGAAAGGGCCAGACTTACAAGGCCCTATCGCCACCGGCACATCATCTTTAGTGACGCCCCGGTGGCACTATGTACTGTGCCGTATTTACAAGACGCCGTTCAACCACGTTTTGTGGCTTAACACCACCTTGTAAATACGGCCCCTTCACACGCAGCCCTTTCCCTGGAAGGGGCGTGCAATGGGCGTTGCTCTGGGTGGGCCACTGCAACACCATAGCATTTTGATGCTGCTCCAGTTTTACGAGTTTTTGTAAATCTGTGGCAGCGCCAAAATCCAAGCGCCATACAATGGGTGTCGTTATAGTGGAGAAACGAGCAGAAATGTTTTCATTTCTCCTCATTTTTGCTCTTTCTATGTGTGCTGCACGAACATATCGCCACTGAAGATTTCTGTTGTGCAGGAAGGTGTGCCTTCCTGAACAAAAACAATTTCCCCCTCCACGCAGCCATCCTTGTACCATGGCGCAAGGATGGCTGCGTTGGTGCTCGGCAGCTAATTTAGAGCTGGCGCAGAGGGAAGCACAGGGGTGCGCTGTATTCTACTAAATACGGCGCTTCCCTGCATTTTGAAAATGACTGAGTGCGAGGCTGCCAAATTTGGCAGAGCGTCTCACTCAGTCATCCTCTTGTAATTATGGGCCAAAAGGTCTAAAGGATAGAGGCGTTTTATGTCATGTTCGATGACGACCATGGAAATGACTCTAGTCATATTGCAGAAGAGAGAACCATGTGCATTTTCTTGCCTTGCGATGTATTCGCCCACTCTCTGCCCTCAACCCTAGGAGCAGGGTCTGAGCAGTGGTGCTTCTGTGCCCTCGCTCGTTGGTGTCCGGGTCCAAATCCCCAACACACCCTTTTTAGCAGAAAACACACAAATTTTACTCAAAATACACAAAGCTTGAAGATTCCTCATTCCACTCAAAGCATTGTTGTGCAAAATATTTTTAGCCTCAGGAGAAAAAAAGGATCACCATGCCTTGGCTTCCTTCCTGCTTGCTTTCAGTGTGCTCTGTGTGATGCTTTCACAGGCTCTGGTTTCAGGCATTTAGGCATCAGATATTTGTCTCTACCCGCAGCTGTGACTTTTCAGTACATCTGAGTGTACGCTTGCTGGCTGACAACGCTGCAATTTTCACACTTACTCCTCGCTTTGCGAGCAACTGCTGATCAAGTATAGAGGCAATCGGGCAAACATATGAGGGGAATTTTGCTCCTTCAGTCAAGCCCTCATGCTTGTTTCTGTAGTGTAGTGGTTATCACGTTCGCCTAACACGCGAAAGGTCCCCGGTTCGAGACCGGGCAGAAACAATGGGCAGTGTCTGCTTTTGTGTTTGCTCCCTAAAAGCTTAGTCTCACTCAGGGATGGCCTTTAAAAACTTGTGACCTGTGTAAAACTTGTATTACTATTG
This sequence comes from Pleurodeles waltl, assembly GCF_031143425.1. Lineage (NCBI taxonomy): Eukaryota > Metazoa > Chordata > Amphibia > Caudata > Salamandridae > Pleurodeles > Pleurodeles waltl. Next base: position 327,198,165 of record NC_090449.1, on the reverse strand, counting down.
CAGGCCGGTAAAAAGTTATCTGCATCTTTGCGTAGTCGTGCATGTGCCTGGTTTCTTATTCTGTTTTTTACTTTTTTTTTTCTTGGCCATGTTATATTGTGGGGCCTTTAAACCTGTCACCTTGATAGGAACATTGCAAGCGGCAGCATCGACAAGTGCAGACTGAGGAGTCAGACCTAAACACAGACTCAGCTGTCAGGATGGCCGAGTGGTCTAAGGCGGCAGCCTCAAGAGAGCTTGATCTTCAGTTAAGCTAAGCATCCTGGTTTGCTCATGTAGTTGTGGGTTCAAATCGCACTTCTGATAGGTCTATTTTCTGCCCTTAAATCTTCCTCTGCTTGCACAGCCAGCTCCCCACAACACTATCTTTGCAAGCTGCTGTAGCATATGAAAAGAAATCCACCAACCCTCCGGCTGGGCCCTCAATCAGCATTCCATGTATTTCTGGAAGGGGCATCTCAGTCACGCCTTCTGTTAGAGCTGCACCTTATCACTGTAACTACCATGCTGGTTTCTACTTAAGCAGTTGATTCCATCGTTTGAAGTGAGGCTCTCCTGCCACTTTTGGGCAGAGAAGGCACTGCCCCTGCAACAACAACAGGCAGACAAGCTCAACCTGGGTTTCCTGGTTAGGTGGGCGGAGCAGAATGGCAATGGTCCCTCCTTGTGACTTGAAATTAACATGAAGAAGACAGAGAGGCAGCTGGGAGTAGGCAGTACCCATGCACCCCTGAACACTGTCTTGCGATTTTCACCCAATTCTGAAATGAGTCGGGAGGAAAGGAGGTGATTTTCCTATCGAAGGCCATTCTGGGAATTCAGCCACCCCGCGTCTCCCAGGTGAGTGTTTCAGGCCTGTGAGGCACTCATATAAATCTCGCCTGATCGAGCACTGAGCGAGCAATTGTGCTTGAATACAAGAGGCATGCTCCTCTGGCTCAGGCGCAAGAGATGGCAGGCCCTTCAGTGCTTCTGGTCTGGAAGTCTACGGTGCAAGGGCCCAGGTACTGCGGAGGCGTACAACTACCAGAAAGGGTCTGCTTTTCTCATCAGCGCCACAGTTCAGCTTGCTAGCATAGGGCTTCTTGACTACCTCTTGCCTTGCTAGAGGCAAAAAAAAAACCCTTGGCACAAAACATCAATTGCTATGGCACGCTTAGAAGGAGAGTCTCCAAGTGGCCCTGCTTTTTCACTAAGACACTTCAGAAGATGTTTGAAAGGCTTTTGCAGCAGCAGGCTCGTTGGTCTAGGGGTATGATTCTCGCTTTGGGTGTGAGAGGTCCCGGGTTCAAATCCCGGACGAGCCCGTGCCTTCATAGGTTCGATCTGTTTTTAAACAGGAGTATTTCTGCTTTCCACTCTTGTAAGATGCCATGGTGGAATGCATTGCATGCTTTCTACTGGTGTCGAGGCAGTTCGGCATGATGAAGGAGTACGGGATTTCTTTCTAACTGCTTTTTTGTGTTGGAGCAGCACTTCTCGTTGGAACATGAAATGCACAGTGCTTCTCCAAAGTAATTGCAGGGCTGGTTTTGAAATCACCTCTTGGAATGAAAGTGATCCCAGTTCCTTTCTTCCAAAGGAAGAGATCCTGTCAGAAAGGCTCAGCTTTGAGCGTCATGAATATTGTCCCTTAGTCCTTGCATTCCAGTCCAAAGCATAGCCACATAAAGAAAGCAGGTGTGTCTGTTTCCAGTGCAGTGGTTCCAGTCCAATGCATAGCCACATGAAGCAAATAAGCAGGCATGTCTGTTTCTGTAGTGTAGTGGTTATCACGTTCGCCTTACACGCGAAAGGTCCCTGGTTCGAGGCCAGGCAGAAACAGCAAGTTGCTGTGCTTTATCACATTATTTGCATTTACCACCTCACCTGACAGGTAAATTGAAATTAAAGAGGCTGTGTCTATCCCTCACCATCGTGAGGTACTACGCTCCAAGGGCATCGGTCTCAACTCACCAAGAGAAGACGATACACCTTACGGCAGTCAGTTGCTCCCTTTTTGACCTTTCCATTGAAGCCTGGGCCTACTGTGGTCAAGCCAGCCAAGGAAGGAAGGTATGAGAGCGAAAATGGCTATCCTACCTTCACCAAGAACATACACCTTGAGCAAAGAAAGGGCCAGACTTACAAGGCCCTATCGCCACCGGCACATCATCTTTAGTGACGCCCCGGTGGCACTATGTACTGTGCCGTATTTACAAGACGCCGTTCAACCACGTTTTGTGGCTTAACACCACCTTGTAAATACGGCCCCTTCACACGCAGCCCTTTCCCTGGAAGGGGCGTGCAATGGGCGTTGCTCTGGGTGGGCCACTGCAACACCATAGCATTTTGATGCTGCTCCAGTTTTACGAGTTTTTGTAAATCTGTGGCAGCGCCAAAAACCAAGCGCCATACAATGGGTGTCGTTATAGTGGAGAAACGAGCAGAAATGTTTTCATTTCTCCTCATTTTTGCTCTTTCTATGTGTGCTGCACGAACATATCGCCACTGAAGATTTCTGTTGTGCAGGAAGGTGTGCCTTCCTGAACAAAAACAATTTCCCCCTCCACGCAGCCATCCTTGTACCATGGCGCAAGGATGGCTGCGTTGGTGCTCGGCAGCTAATTTAGAGCTGGCGCAGAGGGAAGCACAGGGGTGCGCTGTATTCTACTAAATACGGCGCTTCCCTGCATTTTGAAAATGACTGAGTGCGAGGCTGCCAAATTTGGCAGAGCGTCTCACTCAGTCATCCTCTTGTAATTATGGGCCAAAAGGTCTAAAGGATAGAGGCGTTTTATGTCATGTTCGATGACGACCATGGAAATGATTCTAGTCATATTGCAGAAGAGAGAACCATGTGCATTTTCTTGCCTTGCGATGTATTCGCCCACTCTCTGCCCTCAACCCTAGGAGCAGGGTCTGAGCAGTGGTGCTTCTGTGCCCTCGCTCGTTGGTGTCCGGGTCCAAATCCCCAACACACCCTTTTTAGCAGAAAACACACAAATTTTACTCAAAATACACAAAGCTTGAAGATTCCTCATTCCACTCAAAGCATTGTTGTGCAAAATATTTTTAGCCTCAGGAGAAAAAAAGGATCACCATGCCTTGTCTTCCTTCCTGATTGCTTTCAGTGTGCTCTGTGTGATGCTTTCACAGGCTCTGGTTTCAGGCATTTAGGCATCAGATATTTGTCTCTACCCGCAGCTGTGACTTTTCAGTACATCTGAGTGTACGCTTGCTGGCTGACAACGCTGCAATTTTCACACTTACTCCTCGCTTTGCGAGCAACTGCTGATCAAGTATAGAGGCAATCGGGCAAACATATGAGGGGAATTTTGCTCCTTCAGTCAAGCCCTCATGCTTGTTTCTGTAGTGTAGTGGTTATCACGTTCGCCTAACACGCGAAAGGTCCCCGGTTCGAGACCGGGCAGAAACAATGGGCAGTGTCTGCTTTTGTGTTTGCTCCCTAAAAGCTTAGTCTCACTCAGGGATGGCCTTTAAAAACTTGTGACCTGTGTAAAACTTGTATTACTATTGCAGGCCGGTAAAACGTTATCTGCATCTTTGCGTAGTCGTGCATGTGCCTGGTTTCTTATTCTGTTTTTTTCTTTTTTTTTTCTTGGCCATGTTATATTGTGGGGCCTTTAAACCTGTCACCTTGATAGGAACATTGCAAGCGGCAGCATCGACAAGTGCAGACTGAGGAGTCAGACCTAAACACAGACTCAGCTGTCAGGATGGCCGAGTGGTCTAAGGCGGCAGCCTCAAGAGAGCTTGATCTTCAGTTAAGCTAAGCATCCTGGTTTGCTCATGTAGTTGTGGGTTCATATCGCACTTCTGATAGGTCTATTTTCTGCACTTAAATCTTCCTCTGCTTGCACAGCCAGCTCCCCACAACACTATCTTTGCAAGCTGCTGTAGCATATGAAAAGAAATCCACCAAACCTCCGGCTGGGCCCTCAATCAGCATTCCATGTATTTCTGGAAGGGGCATCTCAGTCACGCCTTCTGTTAGAGCTGCACCTTATCACTGTAACTACCATGCTGGTTTCTACTTAAGCAGTTGATTCCATCGTTTGAAGTGAGGCTCTCCTGCCACTTTTGGGCAGAGAAGGCACTGCCCCTGCAACAACAACAGGCAGACAAGCTCAACCTGGGTTTCCTGGTTAGGTGGGCGGAGCAGAATGGCAATGGTCCCTCCTTGTGACTTGAAATTAACATGAAGAAGACAGAGAGGCAGCTGGGAGTAGGCAGTACCCATGCACCCCTGAACACTGTCTTGCGATTTTCACCCAATTCTGAAATGAGTCGGCAGGAAAGGAGGTGATTTTCCTATCGAAGGCCATTCTGGGAATTCAGCCACCCCGCGTCTCCCAGGTGAGTGTTTCAGGCCTGTGAGGCACTCATATAAATCTCGCCTGATCGAGCACTGAGCGAGCAAGTGTGCTTGAATACAAGAGGCATGCTCCTCTTGCTCAGGCGCAAGAGATGGCAGGCCCTTCAGTGCTTCTGGTCTGGAAGTCTACGGTGCAAGGGCCCAGGTCCTGCGGAGGCGTAGAACTACCAGAAAGGGTCTGCTTTTCTCATCAGCGCCACAGTTCAGCTTGCTAGCATAGGGCTTCTTGACTACCTCTTGCCTTGCTAGAGGCAAAAAAAAAACCCTTGGCACAAAACATCAATTGCTATGGCACGCTTAGAAGGAGAGTCTCCAAGTGGCCCTGCTTTTTCACAAAGACACTTCAGAAGATGTTTGAAAGGCTTTTGCAGCAGCAGGCTCGTTGGTCTAGGGGTATGATTCTCGCTTTGGGTGTGAGAGGTCCCGGGTTCAAATCCCGGACGAGCCCGTGCCTTCATAGGTTCGATCTGTTTTTAAACAGGAGTATTTCTGCTTTCCACTCTTGTAAGATGCCATGGTGGAATGCATTGCATGCTTTCTACTGGTGTCGAGGCAGTTCGGCATGATGAAGGAGTGCGGGATTTCTTTCTAACTGCTTTTTTGTGTTGGAGCAGCACTTCTCGTTGGAACATGAAATGCACAGTGCTTCTCCAAAGTAATTGCAGGGCTGGTTTTGAAATCACCTCTTGGAATGAAAGTGATCCCAGTTCCTTTCTTCCAAAGGAATAGATCCTGTCAGAAAGGCTCAGCTTTGAGCGTCATGAATATTGTCCCTTAGTCCTTGCATTCCAGTCCAAAGCATAGCCACATAAAGAAAGCAGGTGTGTCTGTTTCCAGTGCAGTGGTTCCAGTCCAATGCATAGCCACATGAAGCAAATAAGCAGGCATGTCTGTTTCTGTAGTGTAGTGGTTATCACGTTCGCCTTACACGCGAAAGGTCCCTGGTTCGAGGCCAGGCAGAAACAGCAAGTTGCTGTGCTTTATCACATTATTTGCATTTACCACCTCACCTGACAGGTAAATTGAAATTAAAGAGGCTGTGTCTATCCCTCACCATCGTGAGGTACTACATTCCAAGGGCATCGGTCTCAACTCACCAAGAGAAGACGATACACCTTACGGCAGTCAGTTGCTCCCTTTTTGACATTTCCATTGAAGCCTGGGCCTACTGTGGTCAAGCCAGCCAAGGAAGGAAGGTATGAGAGCGAAAATGGCTTTCCTACCTTCACCAAGAACATACACCTTGAGCAAAGAAAGGGCCAGACTTACAAGGCCCTATCGCCACCGGCACATCATCTTTAGTGACGCCCCGGTGGCACTATGTACTGTGCCGTATTTACAAGACGCCGTTCAACCACGTTTTGTGGCTTAACACCACCTTGTAAATACGGCCCCTTCACACGCAGCCCTTTCCCTGGAAGGGGCGTGCAATGGGCGTTGCTCTGGGTGGGCCACTGCAACACCATAGCATTTTGATGCTGCTCCAGTTTTACGAGTTTTTGTAAATCTGTGGCAGCGCCAAAAACCAAGCGCCATACAATGGGTGTCGTTATAGTGGAGAAACGAGCAGAAATGTTTTCATTTCTCCTCATTTTTGCTCTTTCTATGTGTGCTGCACGAACATATCGCCACTGAAGATTTCTGTTGTGCAGGAAGGTGTGCCTTCCTGAACAAAAACAATTTCCCCCTCCACGCAGCCATCCTTGTACCATGGCGCAAGGATGGCTGCGTTGGTGCTCGGCAGCTAATTTAGAGCTGGCGCAGAGGGAAGCACAGGGGTGCGCTGTATTCTACTAAATACGGCGCTTCCCTGCATTTTGAAAATGACTGAGTGCGAGGCTGCCAAATTTGGCAGAGCGTCTCACTCAGTCATCCTCTTGTAATTATGGGCCAAAAGGTCTAAAGGATAGAGGCGTTTTATGTCATGTTCGATGACGACCATGGAAATGACTCTAGTCATATTGCAGAAGAGAGAACCATGTGCATTTTCTTGCCTTGCGATGTATTCGCCCACTCTCTGCCCTCAACCCTAGGAGCAGGGTCTGAGCAGTGGTGCTTCTGTGCCCTCGCTCGTTGGTGTCCGGGTCCAAATCCCCAACACACCCTTTTTAGCAGAAAACACACAAATTTTACTCAAAATACACAAAGCTTGAAGATTCCTCATTCCACTCAAAGCATTGTTGTGCAAAATATTTTTAGCCTCAGGAGAAAAAAAGGATCACCATGCCTTGGCTTCCTTCCTGCTTGCTTTCAGTGTGCTCTGTGTGATGCTTTCACAGGCTCTGGTTTCAGGCATTTAGGCATCAGATATTTGTCTCTACCCGCAGCTGTGACTTTTCAGTACATCTGAGTGTACGCTTGCTGGCTGACAACGCTGCAATTTTCACACTTACTCCTCGCTTTGCGAGCAACTGCTGATCAAGTATAGAGGCAATCGGGCAAACATATGAGGGGAATTTTGCTCCTTCAGTCAAGCCCTCATGCTTGTTTCTGTAGTGTAGTGGTTATCACATTCGCCTAACACGCGAAAGGTCCCCGGTTCGAGACCGGGCAGAAACAATGGGCAGTGTCTGCTTTTGTGTTTGCTCCCTAAAAGCTTAGTCTCACTCAGGGATGGCCTTTAAAAACTTGTGACCTGTGTAAAACTTGTATTACTATTGCAGGCCGGTAAAAAGTTATCTGCATCTTTGCGTAGTCGTGCATGTGCCTGGTTTCTTATTCTGTTTTTTACTTTTTTTTTTCTTGGCCATGTTATATTGTGGGGCCTTTAAACCTGTCACCTTGATAGGAACATTGCAAGCGGCAGCATCGACAAGTGCAGACTGAGGAGTCAGACCTAAACACAGACTCAGCTGTCAGGATGGCCGAGTGGTCTAAGGCGGCAGCCTCAAGAGAGCTTGATCTTCAGTTAAGCTAAGCATCCTGGTTTGCTCATGTAGTTGTGGGTTCAAATCGCACTTCTGATAGGTCTATTTTCTGCCCTTAAATCTTCCTCTGCTTGCACAGCCAGCTCCCCACAACACTATCTTTGCAAGCTGCTGTAGCATATGAAAAGAAATCCACCAACCCTCCGGCTGGGCCCTCAATCAGCATTCCATGTATTTCTGGAAGGGGCATCTCAGTCACGCCTTCTGTTAGAGCTGCACCTTATCACTGTAACTACCATGCTGGTTTCTACTTAAGCAGTTGATTCCATCGTTTGAAGTGAGGCTCTCCTGCCACTTTTGGGCAGAGAAGGCACTGCCCCTGCAACAACAACAGGCAGACAAGCTCAACCTGGGTTTCCTGGTTAGGTGGGCGGAGCAGAATGGCAATGGTCCCTCCTTGTGACTTGAAATTAACATGAAGAAGACAGAGAGGCAGCTGGGAGTAGGCAGTACCCATGCACCCCTGAACACTGTCTTGCGATTTTCACCCAATTCTGAAATGAGTCGGGAGGAAAGGAGGTGATTTTCCTATCGAAGGCCATTCTGGGAATTCAGCCACCCCGCGTCTCCCAGGTGAGTGTTTCAGGCCTGTGAGGCACTCATATAAATCTCGCCTGATCGAGCACTGAGCGAGCAATTGTGCTTGAATACAAGAGGCATGCTCCTCTGGCTCAGGCGCAAGAGATGGCAGGCCCTTCAGTGCTTCTGGTCTGGAAGTCTACGGTGCAAGGGCCCAGGTCCTGCGGAGGCGTACAACTACCAGAAAGGGTCTGCTTTTCTCATCAGCGCCACAGTTCAGCTTGCTAGCATAGGGCTTCTTGACTACCTCTTGCCTTGCTAGAGGCAAAAAAAAAACCCTTGGCACAAAACATCAATTGCTATGGCACGCTTAGAAGGAGAGTCTCCAAGTGGCCCTGCTTTTTCACAAAGACACTTCAGAAGATGTTTGAAAGGCTTTTGCAGCAGCAGGCTCGTTGGTCTAGGGGTATGATTCTCGCTTTGGGTGTGAGAGGTCCCGGGTTCAAATCCCGGACGAGCCCGTGCCTTCATAGGTTCGATCTGTTTTTAAACAGGAGTATTTCTGCTTTCCACTCTTGTAAGATGCCATGGTGGAATGCATTGCATGCTTTCTACTGGTGTCGAGGCAGTTCGGCATGATGAAGGAGTGCGGGATTTCTTTCTAACTGCTTTTTTGTGTTGGAGCAGCACTTCTCGTTGGAACATGAAATGCACAGTGCTTCTCCAAAGTAATTGCAGGGCTGGTTTTGAAATCACCTCTTGGAATGAAAGTGATCCCAGTTCCTTTCTTCCAAAGGAAGAGATCCTGTCAGAAAGGCTCAGCTTTGAGCGTCATGAATATTGTCCCTTAGTCCTTGCATTCCAGTCCAAAGCATAGCCACATAAAGAAAGCAGGTGTGTCTGTTTCCAGTGCAGTGGTTCCAGTCCAATGCATAGCCACATGAAGCAAATAAGCAGGCATGTCTGTTTCTGTAGTGTAGTGGTTATCACGTTCGCCTTACACGCGAAAGGTCCCTGGTTCGAGGCCAGGCAGAAACAGCAAGTTGCTGTGCTTTATCACATTATTTGCATTTACCACCTCACCTGACAGGTAAATTGAAATTAAAGAGGCTGTGTCTATCCCTCACCATCGTGAGGTACTATGCTCCAAAGGCATCGGTCTCAACTCACCAAGAGAAGACGATACACCTTACGGCAGTCAGTTGCTCCCTTTTTGACCTTTCCATTGAAGCCTGGGCCTACTGTGGTCAAGCCAGCCAAGGAAGTAAGGTATGAGAGCGAAAATGGCTTTCCTACCTTCACCAAGAACATACACCTTGAGCAAAGAAAGGGCCAGACTTACAAGGCCCTATCGCCACCGGCACATCATCTTTAGTGACGCCCCGGTGGCACTATGTACTGTGCCGTATTTACAAGACGCCGTTCAACCACGTTTTGTGGCTTAACACCACCTTGTAAATACGGCCCCTTCACACGCAGCCCTTTCCCTGGAAGGGGCGTGCAATGGGCGTTGCTCTGGGTGGGCCACTGCAACACCATAGCATTTTGATGCTGCTCCAGTTTTACGAGTTTTTGTAAATCTGTGGCAGCGCCAAAATCCAAGCGCCATACAATGGGTGTCGTTATAGTGGAGAAACGAGCAGAAATGTTTTCATTTCTCCTCATTTTTGCTCTTTCTATGTGTGCTGCACGAACATATCGCCACTGAAGATTTCTGTTGTGCAGGAAGGTGTGCCTTCCTGAACAAAAACAATTTCCCCCTCCACGCAGCCATCCTTGTACCATGGCGCAAGGATGGCTGCGTTGGTGCTCGGCAGCTAATTTAGAGCTGGCGCAGAGGGAAGCACAGGGGTGCGCTGTATTCTACTAAATACGGCGCTTCCCTGCATTTTGAAAATGACTGAGTGCGAGGCTGCCAAATTTGGCAGAGCGTCTCACTCAGTCATCCTCTTGTAATTATGGGCCAAAAGGTCTAAAGGATAGAGGCGTTTTATGTCATGTTCGATGACGACCATGGAAATGACTCTAGTCATATTGCAGAAGAGAGAACCATGTGCATTTTCTTGCCTTGCGATGTATTCGCCCACTCTCTGCCCTCAACCCTAGGAGCAGGGTCTGAGCAGTGGTGCTTCTGTGCCCTCGCTCGTTGGTGTCCGGGTCCAAATCCCCAACACACCCTTTTTAGCAGAAAACACACAAATTTTACTCAAAATACACAAAGCTTGAAGATTCCTCATTCCACTCAAAGCATTGTTGTGCAAAATATTTTTAGCCTCAGGAGAAAAAAAGGATCACCATGCCTTGGCTTCCTTCCTGCTTGCTTTCAGTGTGCTCTGTGTGATGCTTTCACAGGCTCTGGTTTCAGGCATTTAGGCATCAGATATTTGTCTCTACCCGCAGCTGTGACTTTTCAGTACATCTGAGTGTACGCTTGCTGGCTGACAACGCTGCAATTTTCACACTTACTCCTCGCTTTGCGAGCAACTGCTGATCAAGTATAGAGGCAATCGGGCAAACATATGAGGGGAATTTTGCTCCTTCAGTCAAGCCCTCATGCTTGTTTCTGTAGTGTAGTGGTTATCACGTTCGCCTAACACGCGAAAGGTCCCCGGTTCGAGACCGAGCAGAAACAATGGGCAGTGTCTGCTTTTGTGTTTGCTCCCTAAAAGCTTAGTCTCACTCAGGGATGGCCTTTAAAAACTTGTGACCTGTGTAAAACTTGTATTACTATTGCAGGCCGGTAAAAAGTTATCTGCATCTTTGCGTAGTCGTGCATGTGCCTGGTTTCTTATTCTGTTTTTTACTTTTTTTTTTCTTGGCCATGTTATATTGTGGGGCCTTTAAACCTGTCACCTTGATAGGAACATTGCAAGCGGCAGCATCGACAAGTGCAGACTGAGGAGTCAGACCTAAACACAGACTCAGCTGTCAGGATGGCCGAGTGGTCTAAGGCGGCAGCCTCAAGAGAGCTTGATCTTCAGTTAAGCTAAGCATCCTGGTTTGCTCATGTAGTTGTGGGTTCAAATCGCACTTCTGATAGGTCTATTTTCTGCCCTTAAATCTTCCTCTGCTTGCACAGCCAGCTCCCCACAACACTATCTTTGCAAGCTGCTGTAGCATATGAAAAGAAATCCACCAACCCTCCGGCTGGGCCCTCAATCAGCATTCCATGTATTTCTGGAAGGGGCATCTCAGTCACGCCTTCTGTTAGAGCTGCACCTTATCACTGTAACTACCATGCTGGTTTCTACTTAAGCAGTTGATTCCATCGTTTGAAGTGAGGCTCTCCTGCCACTTTTGGGCAGAGAAGGCACTGCCCCTGCAACAACAACAGGCAGACAAGCTCAACCTGGGTTTCCTGGTTAGGTGGGCGGAGCAGAATGGCAATGGTCCCTCCTTGTGACTTGAAATTAACATGAAGAAGACAGAGAGGCAGCTGGGAGTAGGCAGTACCCATGCACCCCTGAACACTGTCTTGCGATTTTCACCCAATTCTGAAATGAGTCGGGAGGAAAGGAGGTGATTTTCCTATCGAAGGCCATTCTGGGAATTCAGCCACCCCGCGTCTCCCAGGTGAGTGTTTCAGGCCTGTGAGGCACTCATATAAATCTCGCCTGATCGAGCACTGAGCGAGCAAGTGTGCTTGAATACAAGAGGCATGCTCCTCTTGCTCAGGCGCAAGAGATGGCAGGCCCTTCAGTGCTTCTGGTCTGGAAGTCTACGGTGCAAGGGCCCAGGTCCTGCGGAGGCGTACAACTACCAGAAAGGGTCTGCTTTTCTCATCAGCGCCACAGTTCAGCTTGCTAGCATAGGGCTTCTTGACTACCTCTTGCCTTGCTAGAGGCAAAAAAAAAACCCTTGGCACAAAACATCAATTGCTATGGCACGCTTAGAAGGAGAGTCTCCAAGTGGCCCTGCTTTTTCACAAAGACACTTCAGAAGATGTTTGAAAGGCTTTTGCAGCAGCAGGCTCGTTGGTCTAGGGGTATGATTCTCGCTTTGGGTGTGAGAGGTCCCGGGTTCAAATCCCGGACGAGCCCGTGCCTTCATAGGTTCGATCTGTTTTTAAACAGGAGTATTTCTGCTTTCCACTCTTGTAAGATGCCATGGTGGAATGCATTGCATGCTTTCTACTGGTGTCGAGGCAGTTCGGCATGATGAAGGAGTGCGGGATTTCTTTCTAACTGCTTTTTTGTGTTGGAGCAGCACTTCTCGTTGGAACATGAAATGCACAGTGCTTCTCCAAAGTAATTGCAGGGCTGGTTTTGAAATCACCTCTTGGAATGAAAGTGATCCCAGTTCCTTTCTTCCAAAGGAAGAGATCCTGTCAGAAAGGCTCAGCTTTGAGCGTCATGAATATTGTCCCTTAGTCCTTGCATTCCAGTCCAAAGCATAGCCACATAAAGAAAGCAGGTGTGTCTGTTTCCAGTGCAGTGGTTCCAGTCCAATGCATAGCCACATGAAGCAAATAAGCAGGCATGTCTGTTTCTGTAGTGTAGTGGTTATCACGTTCGCCTTACACGCGAAAGGTCCCTGGTTCGAGGCCAGGCAGAAACAGCAAGTTGCTGTGCTTTATCACATTATTTGCATTTACCACCTCACCTGACAGGTAAATTGAAATTAAAGAGGCTGTGTCTATCCCTCACCATGGTGAGGTACTACGCTCCAAGGGCATCGGTCTCAACTCACCAAGAGAAGACGATACACCTTACGGCAGTCAGTTGCTCCCTTTTTGACCTTTCCATTGAAGCCTGGGCCTACTGTGGTCAAGCCAGCCAAGGAAGGAAGGTATGAGAGCGAAAATGGCTTTCCTACCTTCACCAAGAACATACACCTTGAGCAAAGAAAGGGCCAGACTTACAAGGCCCTATCGCCACCGGCACATCATCTTTAGTGACGCCCCGGTGGCACTATGTACTGTGCCGTATTTACAAGACGCCGTTCAACCACGTTTTGTGGCTTAACACCACCTTGTAAATACGGCCCCTTCACACGCAGCCCTTTCCCTGGAAGGGGCGTGCAATGGGCGTTGCTCTGGGTGGGCCACTGCAACACCATAGCATTTTGATGCTGCTCCAGTTTTACGAGTTTTTGTAAATCTGTGGCAGCGCCAAAATCCAAGCGCCATACAATGGGTGTCGTTATAGTGGAGAAACGAGCAGAAATGTTTTCATTTCTCCTCATTTTTGCTCTTTCTATGTGTGCTGCACGAACATATCGCCACTGAAGATTTCTGTTGTGCAGGAAGGTGTGCCTTCCTGAACAAAAACAATTTCCCCCTCCACGCAGCCATCCTTGTACCATGGCGCAAGGATGGCTGCGTTGGTGCTCGGCAGCTAATTTAGAGCTGGCGCAGAGGGAAGCACAGGGGTGCGCTGTATTCTACTAAATACGGCGCTTCCCTGCATTTTGAAAATGACTGAGTGCGAGGCTGCCAAATTTGGCAGAGCGTCTCACTCAGTCATCCTCTTGTAATTATGGGCCAAAAGGTCTAAAGGATAGAGGCGTTTTATGTCATGTTCGATGACGACCATGGAAATGACTCTAGTCATATTGCAGAAGAGAGAACCATGTGCATTTTCTTGCCTTGCGATGTATTCGCCCACTCTCTGCCCTCAACCCTAGGAGCAGGGTCTGAGCAGTGGTGCTTCTGTGCCCTCGCTCGTTGGTGTCCGGGTCCAAATCCCCAACACACCCTTTTTAGCAGAAAACACACAAATTTTACTCAAAATACACAAAGCTTGAAGATTCCTCATTCCACTCAAAGCATTGTTGTGCAAAATATTTTTAGCCTCAGGAGAAAAAAAGGATCACCATGCCTTGGCTTCCTTCCTGCTTGCTTTCAGTGTGCTCTGTGTGATGCTTTCACAGGCTCTGGTTTCAGGCATTTAGGCATCAGATATTTGTCTCTACCCGCAGCTGTGACTTTTCAGTACATCTGAGTGTACGCTTGCTGGCTGACAACGCTGCAATTTTCACACTTACTCCTCGCTTTGCGAGCAACTGCTGATCAAGTATAGAGGCAATCGGGCAAACATATGAGGGGAATTTTGCTCCTTCAGTCAAGCCCTCATGCTTGTTTCTGTAGTGTAGTGGTTATCACGTTCGCCTAACACGCGAAAGGTCCCCGGTTCGAGACCGGGCAGAAACAATGGGCAGTGTCTGCTTTTGTGTTTGCTCCCTAAAAGCCTAGTCTCACTCAGGGATGGCCTTTAAAAACTTGTGACCTGTGTAAAACTTGTATTACTATTGCAGGCCGGTAAAAAGTTATCTGCATCTTTGCGTAGTCGTGCATGTGCCTGGTTTCTTATTCTGTTTTTTACTTTTTTTTTTCTTGGCCATATTATATTGTGGGGCCTTTAAACCTGTCACCTTGATAGGAACATTGCAAGCGGCAGCATCGACAAGTGCAGACTGAGGAGTCAGACCTAAATACAGACTCAGCTGTCAGGATGGCCGAGTGGTCTAAGGCGGCAGCCTCAAGAGAGCTTGATCTTCAGTTAAGCTAAGCATCCTGGTTTGCTCATGTAGTTGTGGGTTCATATCGCACTTCTGATAGGTCTATTTTCTGCCCTTAAATCTTCCTCTGCTTGCACAGCCAGCTCCCCACAACATTATCTTTGCAAGCTGCTGTAGCATATGAAAAGAAATCCACCAACCCTCCGGCTGGGCCCTCAATCAGCATTCCATGTATTTCTGGAAGGGGCATCTCAGTCACGCCTTCTGTTAGAGCTGCACCTTATCACTGTAACTACCATGCTGGTTTCTACTTAAGCAGTTGATTCCATCGTTTGAAGTGAGGCTCTCCTGCCACTTTTGGGCAGAGAAGGCACTGCCCCTGCAACAACAACAGGCAGACAAGCTCAACCTGGGTTTCCTGGTTAGGTGGGCGGAGCAGAATGGCAATGGTCCCTCCTTGTGACTTGAAATTAACATGAAGAAGACAGAGAGGCAGCTGGGAGTAGGCAGTACCCATGCACCCCTGAACACTGTCTTGCGATTTTCACCCAATTCTGAAATGAGTCGGGAGGAAAGGAGGCGATTTTCCTATCGAAGGCCATTCTGGGAATTCAGCCACCCCGCGTCTCCCAGGTGAGTGTTTCAGGCCTGTGAGGCACTCATATAAATCTCGCCTGATCGAGCACTGAGCGAGCAAGTGTGCTTGAATACAAGAGGCATGCTCCTCTGGCTCAGGCGCAAGAGATGGCAGGCCCTTCAGTGCTTCTGGTCTGGAAGTCTACGGTGCAAGGGCCCAGGTCCTGCGGAGGCGTACAACTACCAGAAAGGGTCTGCTTTTCTCATCAGCGCCACAGTTCAGCTTGCTAGCATAGGGCTTCTTGACTACATCTTGCCTTGCTAGAGGCAAAAAAAAAACCCTTGGCACAAAACATCAATTGCTATGGCACGCTTAGAAGGAGAGTCTCCAAGTGGCCCTGCTTTTTCACAAAGACACTTCAGAAGATGTTTGAAAGGCTTTTGCAGCAGCAGGCTCGTTGGTCTAGGGGTATGATTCTCGCTTTGGGTGTGAGAGGTCCCGGGTTCAAATCCCGGACGAGCCCGTGCCTTCATAGGTTCGATCTGTTTTTAAACAGGAGTATTTCTGCTTTCCACTCTTGTAAGATGCCATGGTGGAATGCATTGCATGCTTTCTACTGGTGTCGAGGCAGTTCGGCATGATGAAGGAGTGCGGGATTTCTTTCTAACTGCTTTTTTGTGTTGGAGCAGCACTTCTCGTTGGAACATGAAATGCACAGTGCTTCTCCAAAGTAATTGCAGGGCTGGTTTTGAAATCACCTCTTGGAATGAAAGTGATCCCAGTTCCTTTCTTCCAAAGGAAGAGATCCTGTCAGAAAGGCTCAGCTTTGAGCGTCATGAATATTGTCCCTTAGTCCTTGCATTCCAGTCCAAAGCATAGCCACATAAAGAAAGCAGGTGTGTCTGTTTCCAGTGCAGTGGTTCCAGTCCAATGCATAGCCACATGAAGCAAGTAAGCAGGCATGTCTGTTTCTATAGTGTAGTGGTTATCACGTTCGCCTTACACGCGAAAGGTCCCTGGTTCGAGGCCAGGCAGAAACAGCAAGTTGCTGTGCTTTATCACATTATTTGCATTTACCACCTCACCTGACAGGTAAATTGAAACTAAAGAGGCTGTGTCTATCCCTCACCATCGTGAGGTACTACGCTCCAAGGGCATCGGTCTCAACTCACCAAGAGAAGACGATACACCTTACGGCAGTCAGTTGCTCCCTTTTTGACCTTTCCATTGAAGCCTGGGCCTACTGTGGTCAAGCCAGCCAAGGAAGGAAGGTATGAGAGCGAAAATGGCTTTCCTACCTTCACCAAGAACATACACCTTGAGCAAAGAAAGGGCCAGACTTACAAGGCCCTATCGCCACCGGCACATCATCTTTAGTGACGCCCCGGTGGCACTATGTACTGTGCCGTATTTACAAGACGCCGTTCAACCACGTTTTGTGGCTTAACACCACCTTGTAAATACGGCCCCTTCACACGCAGCCCTTTCCCTGGAAGGGGCGTGCAATGGGCGTTGCTCTGGGTGGGCCACTGCAACACCATAGCATTTTGATGCTGCTCCAGTTTTACGAGTTTTTGTAAATCTGTGGCAGCGCCAAAAACCAAGCGCCATACAATGGGTGTCGTTATAGTGGAGAAACGAGCAGAAATGTTTTCATTTCTCCTCATTTTTGCTCTTTCTATGTGTGCTGCACGAACATATCGCCACTGAAGATTTCTGTTGTGCAGGAAGGTGTGCCTTCCTGAACAAAAACAATTTCCCCCTCCACGCAGCCATCCTTGTACCATGGCGCAAGGATGGCTGCGTTGGTGCTCGGCAGCTAATTTAGAGCTGGCGCAGAGGGAAGCACAGGGGTGCGCTGTATTCTACTAAATACGGCGCTTCCCTGCATTTTGAAAATGACTGAGTGCGAGGCTGCCAAATTTGGCAGAGCGTCTCACTCAGTCATCCTCTTGTAATTATGGGCCAAAAGGTCTAAAGGATAGAGGCGTTTTATGTCATGTTCGATGACGACCATGGAAATGACTCTAGTCATATTGCAGAAGAGAGAACCATGTGCATTTTCTTGCCTTGCGATGTATTCGCCCACTCTCTGCCCTCAACCCTAGGAGCAGGGTCTGAGCAGTGGTGCTTCTGTGCCCTCGCTCGTTGGTGTCCGGGTCCAAATCCCCAACACACCCTTTTTAGCAGAAAACACACAAATTTTACTCAAAATACACAAAGCTTGAAGATTCCTCATTCCACTCAAAGCATTGTTGTGCAAAATATTTTTTGCCTCAGGAGAAAAAAAGGATCACCATGCCTTGGCTTCCTTCCTGCTTGCTTTCAGTGTGCTCTGTGTGATGCTTTCACAGGCTCTGGTTTCAGGCATTTAGGCATCAGATATTTGTCTCTACCCGCAGCTGTGACTTTTCAGTACATCTGAGTGTACGCTTGCTGGCTGACAACGCTGCAATTTTCACACTTACTCCTCGCTTTGCGAGCAACTGCTGATCAAGTATAGAGGCAATCGGGCAAACATATGAGGGGAATTTTGCTCCTTCAGTCAAGCCCTCATGCTTGTTTCTGTAGTGTAGTGGTTATCACGTTCGCCTAACACGGGAAAGGTCCCCGGTTCGAGACCGGGCAGAAACAATGGGCAGTGTCTGCTTTTGTGTTTGCTCCCTAAAAGCTTAGTCTCACTCAGGGATGGTCTTTAAAAACTTGTGACCTGTGTAAAACTTGTATTACTATTGCAGGCCGGTAAAAAGTTATCTGCATCTTTGCGTAGTCGTGCATGTGCCTGGTTTCTTATTCTGTTTTTTACTTTTTTTTTTCTTGGCCATGTTATATTGTGGGGCCTTTAAACCTGTCACCTTGATAGGAACATAGCAAGCGGCAGCATCGACAAGTGCAGACTGAGGAGTCAGACCTAAACACAGACTCAGCTGTCAGGATGGCCGAGTGGTCTAAGGCGGCAGCCTCAAGAGAGCTTGATCTTCAGTTAAGCTAAGCATCCTGGTTTGCTCATGTAGTTGTGGGTTCAAATCGCACTTCTGATAGGTTTATTTTCTGCCCTTAAATCTTCCTCTGCTTGCACAGCCAGCTCCCCACAACACTATCTTTGCAAGCTGCTGTAGCATATGAAAAGAAATCCACCAACCCTCCGGCTGGGCCCTCAATCAGCATTCCATGTATTTCTGGAAGGGGCATCTCAGTCACGCCTTCTGTTAGAGCTGCACCTTATCACTGTAACTACCATGCTGGTTTCTACTTAAGCAGTTGATTCCATCGTTTGAAGTGAGGCTCTCCTGCCACTTTTGGGCAGAGAAGGCACTGCCCCTGCAACAACAACAGGCAGACAAGCTCAACCTGGGTTTCCTGGTTAGGTGGGAGGAGCAGAATGGCAATGGTCCCTCCTTGTGACTTGAAATTAACATGAAGAAGACAGAGAGGCAGCTGGGAGTAGGCAGTACCCATGCACCCCTGAACACTGTCTTGCGATTTTCACCCAATTCTGAAATGAGTCGGGAGGAAAGGAGGTGATTTTCCTATCGAAGGCCATTCTGGGAATTCAGCCACCCCGCGTCTCCCAGGTGAGTGTTTCAGGCCTGTGAGGCACTCATATAAATCTCGCCTGATCGAGCACTGAGCGAGCAAGTGTGCTTGAATACAAGAGGCATGCTCCTCTGGCTCAGGCGCAAGAGATGGCAGGCCCTTCAGTGCTTCTGGTCTGGAAGTCTACGGTGCAAGGGCCCAGGTCCTGCGGAGGCGTACAACTATCAGAAAGGGTCTGCTTTCTCATCAGCGCCACAGTTCAGCTTGCTAGCATTGGGCTTCTTGACTACCTCTTGCCTTGCTAGAGGCAAAAAAAAACCCCTTGGCACAAAACATCAATTGCTATGGCACGCTTAGAAGGAGAGTCTCCAAGTGGCCCTGCTTTTTCACAAAGACACTTCAGAAGATGTTTGAAAGGCTTTTGCAGCAGCAGGCTTGTTGGTCTAGGGGTATGATTCTCGCTTTGGGTGTGAGAGGTCCCGGGTTCAAATCCCGGACGAGCCCGTGCCTTCATAGGTTCGATCTGTTTTTAAACAGGAGTATTTCTGCTTTCCACTCTTGTAAGATGCCATGGTGGAATGCATTGCATGCTTTCTACTGGTGTCGAGGCAGTTCGGCATGATGAAGGAGTGCGGGATTTCTTTCTAACTGCTTTTTTGTGTTATAGCAGCACTTCTCGTTGGAACATGAAATGCACAGTGCTTCTCCAAAGTAATTGCAGGGCTGGTTTTGAAATCACCTCTTGGAATGAAAGTGATCCCAGTTCCTTTCTTCCAAAGGAAGAGATCCTGTCAGAAAGGCTCAGCTTTGAGCGTCATGAATATTGTCCCTTAGTCCTTGCATTCCAGTCCAAAGCATAGCCACATAAAGAAAGCAGGTGTGTCTGTTTCCAGTGCAGTGGTTCCAGTCCAATGCATAGCCACATGAAGCAAATAAGCAGGCATGTCTGTTTCTGTAGTGTAGTGGTTATCACGTTCGCCTTACACGCGAAAGGTCCCTGGTTCGAGGCCAGGCAGAAACAGCAAGTTGCTGTGCTTTATCACATTATTTGCATTTACCACCTCACCTGACAGGTAAATTGAAATTAAAGAGGCTGTGTCTATCCCTCACAATGGTGAGGTACTACGCTCCAAGGGCATCGGTCTCAACTCACCAAGAGAAGACGATACACCTTACGGCAGTCAGTTGCTCCCTTTTTGACCTTTCCATTGAAGCCTGGGCCTACTGTGGTCAAGCCAGCCAAGGAAGGAAGGTATGAGAGCGAAAATGGCTTTCCTACCTTCACCAAGAACATACACCTTGAGCAAAGAAAGGGCCAGACTTACAAGGCCCTATCGCCACCGGCACATCATCTTTAGTGACGCCCCGGTGGCACTATGTACTGTGCCGTATTTACAAGACGCCGTTCAACCACGTTTTGTGGCTTAACACCACCTTGTAAATACGGCCCCTTCACACGCAGCCCTTTCCCTGGAAGGGGCGTGCAATGGGCGTTGCTCTGGGTGGGCCACTGCAACACCATAGCATTTTGATGCTGCTCCAGTTTTACGAGTTTTTGTAAATCTGTGGCAGCGCCAAAATCCAAGCGCCATACAATGGGTGTCGTTATAGTGGAGAAACGAGCAGAAATGTTTTCATTTCTCCTCATTTTTGCTCTTTCTATGTGTGCTGCACGAACATATCGCCACTGAAGATTTCTGTTGTGCAGGAAGGTGTGCCTTCCTGAACAAAAACAATTTCCCCCTCCACGCAGCCATCCTTGTACCATGGCGCAAGGATGGCTGCGTTGGTGCTCGGCAGCTAATTTAGAGCTGGCGCAGAGGGAAGCACAGGGGTGCGCTGTATTCTACTAAATACGGCGCTTCCCTGCATTTTGAAAATGACTGAGTGCGAGGCTGCCAAATTTGGCAGAGCGTCTCACTCAGTCATCCTCTTGTAATTATGGGCCAAAAGGTCTAAAGGATAGAGGCGTTTTATGTCATGTTCAATGACGACCATGGAAATGACTCTAGTCATATTGCAGAAGAGAGAACCATGTGCATTTTCTTGCCTTACGATGTATTCGCCCACTCTCTGCCCTCAACCCTAGGAGCAGGGTCTGAGCAGTGGTGCTTCTGTGCCCTCGCTCGTTGGTGTCCGGGTCCAAATCCCCAACACACCCTTTTTAGCAGAAAACACACAAATTTTACTCAAAATACACAAAGCTTGAAGATTCCTCATTCCACTCAAAGCATTGTTGTGCAAAATATTTTTAGCCTCAGGAGAAAAAAAGGATCACCATGCCTTGGCTTCCTTCCTGCTTGCTTTCAGTGTGCTCTGTGTGATGCTTTCACAGGCTCTGGTTTCAGGCATTTAGGCATCAGATATTTGTCTCTACCCGCAGCTGTGACTTTTCAGTACATCTGAGTGTACGCTTGCTGGCTGACAACGCTGCAATTTTCACACTTACTCCTCGCTTTGCGAGCAACTGCTGATCAAGTATAGAGGCAATCGGGCAAACATATGAGGGGAATTTTGCTCCTTCAGTCAAGCCCTCATGCTTGTTTCTGTAGTGTAGTGGTTATCACGTTCGCCTAACACGCGAAAGGTCCCCGGTTCGAGACCGGGCAGAAACAATGGGCAGTGTCTGCTTTTGTGTTTGCTCCCTAAAAGCTTAGTCTCACTCAGGGATGGTCTTTAAAAACTTGTGACCTGTGTAAAACTTGTATTACTATTGCAGGCCGGTAAAAAGTTATCTGCATCTTTGCGTAGTCGTGCATGTGCCTGGTTTCTTATTCTGTTTTTTACTTTTTTTTTTCTTGGCCATGTTATATTGTGGGGCCTTTAAACCTGTCACCTTGATAGGAACATTGCAAGCGGCAGCATCGACAAGTGCAGACTGAGGAGTCAGACCTAAACACAGACTCAGCTGTCAGGATGGCCGAGTGGTCTAAGGCGGCAGCCTCAAGAGAGCTTGATCTTCAGTTAAGCTAAGCATCCTGGTTTGCTCATGTAGTTGTGGGTTCATATCGCACTTCTGATAGGTCTATTTTCTGCCCTTAAATCTTCCTCTGCTTGCACAGCCAGCTCCCCACAACACTATCTTTGCAAGCTGCTGTAGCATATGAAAAGAAATCCACCAACCCTCCGGCTGGGCCCTCAATCAGCATTCCATGTATTTCTGGAAGGGGCATCTCAGTCACGCCTTCTGTTAGAGCTGCACCTTATCACTGTAACTACCATGCTGGTTTCTACTTAAGCAGTTGATTCCATCGTTTGAAGTGAGGCTCTCCTGCCACTTTTGGGCAGAGAAGGCACTGCCCCTGCAACAACAACAGGCAGACAAGCTCAACCTGGGTTTCCTGGTTAGGTGGGCGGAGCAGAATGGCAATGGTCCCTCCTTGTGACTTGAAATTAACATGAAGAAGACAGAGAGGCAGCTGGGAGTAGGCAGTACCCATGCACCCCTGAACACTGTCTTGCGATTTTCACCCAATTCTGAAATGAGTCGGGAGGAAAGGAGGTGATTTTCCTATCGAAGGCCATTCTGGGAATTCAGCCACCCCGCGTCTCCCAGGTGAGTGTTTCAGGCCTGTGAGGCACTCATATAAATCTCGCCTGATCGAGCACTGAGCGAGCAAGTGTGCTTGAATACAAGAGGCATGCTCCTCTGGCTCAGGCGCAAGAGATGGCAGGCCCTTCAGTGCTTCTGGTCTGGAAGTCTACGGTGCAAGGGCCCAGGTCCTGCGGAGGCGTACAACTACCAGAAAGGGTCTGCTTTTCTCATCAGCGCCACAGTTCAGCTTGCTAGCATAGGGCTTCTTGACTACCTCTTGCCTTGCTAGAGGCAAAAAAAAAACCCTTGGCACAAAACATCAATTGCTATGGCACGCTTAGAAGGAGAGTCTCCAAGTGGCCCTGCTTTTTCACAAAGACACTTCAGAAGATGTTTGAAAGGCTTTTGCAGCAGCAGGCTCGTTGGTCTAGGGGTATGATTCTCGCTTTGGGTGTGAGAGGTCCCGGGTTCAAATCCCGGACGAGCCCGTGCCTTCATAGGTTCGATCTGTTTTTAAACAGGAGTATTTCTGCTTTCCACTCTTGTAAGATGCCATGGTGGAATGCATTGCATGCTTTCTACTGGTGTCGAGGCAGTTCGGCATGATGAAGGAGTGCGGGATTTCTTTCTAACTGCTTTTTTGTGTTGGAGCAGCACTTCTCGTTGGAACATGAAATGCACAGTGCTTCTCCAAAGTAATTGCAGGGCTGGTTTTGAAATCACCTCTTGGAATGAAAGTGATCCCAGTTCCTTTCTTCCAAAGGAAGAGATCCTGTCAGAAAGGCTCAGCTTTGAGCGTCATGAATATTGTCCCTTAGTCCTTGCATTCCAGTCCAAAGCATAGCCACATAAAGAAAGCAGGTGTGTCTGTTTCCAGTGCAGTGGTTCCAGTCCAATGCATAGCCACATGAAGCAAGTAAGCAGGCATGTCTGTTTCTATAGTGTAGTGGTTATCACGTTCGCCTTACACGCGAAAGGTCCCTGGTTCGAGGCCAGGCAGAAACAGCAAGTTGCTGTGCTTTATCACATTATTTGCATTTACCACCTCACCTGACAGGTAAATTGAAATTAAAGAGGCTGTGTCTATCCCTCACCATGGTGAGGTACTACGCTCCAAGGGCATCGGTCTCAACTCACCAAGAGAAGACGATACACCTTACGGCAGTCAGTTGCTCCCTTTTTGACCTTTCCATTGAAGCCTGGGCCTACTGTGGTCAAGCCAGCCAAGGAAGGAAGGTATGAGAGCGAAAATGGCTTTCCTACCTTCACCAAGAACATACACCTTGAGCAAAGAAAGGGCCAGACTTACAAGGCCCTATCGCCACCGGCACATCATCTTTAGTGACGCCCCGGTGGCACTATGTACTGTGCCGTATTTACAAGACGCCATTCAACCACGTTTTGTGGCTTAACACCACCTTGTAAATACGGCCCCTTCACACGCAGCCCTTTCCCTGGAAGGGGCGTGCAATGGGCGTTGCTCTGGGTGGGCCACTGCAACACCATAGCATTTTGATGCTGCTCCAGTTTTACGAGTTTTTGTAAATCTGTGGCAGCGCCAAAAACCAAGCGCCATACAATGGGTGTCGTTATAGTGGAGAAACGAGCAGAAATGTTTTCATTTCTCCTCATTTTTGCTCTTTCTATGTGTGCTGCACGAACATATCGCCACTGAAGATTTCTGTTGTGCAGGAAGGTGTGCCTTCCTGAACAAAAACAATTTCCCCCTCCACGCAGCCATCCTTGTACCATGGCGCAAGGATGGCTGCGTTGGTGCTCGGCAGCTAATTTAGAGCTGGCGCAGAGGGAAGCACAGGGGTGCGCTGTATTCTACTAAATACGGCGCTTCCCTGCATTTTGAAAATGACTGAGTGCGAGGCTGCCAAATTTGGCAGAGCGTCTCACTCAGTCATCCTCTTGTAATTATGGGCCAAAAGGTCTAAAGGATAGAGGCGTTTTATGTCATGTTCGATGACGACCATGGAAATGACTCTAATCATATTGCAGAAGAGAGAACCATGTGCATTTTCTTGCCTTGCGATGTATTCGCCCACTCTCTGCCCTCAACCCTAGGAGCAGGGTCTGAGCAGTGGTGCTTCTGTGCCCTCGCTCGTTGGTGTCCGGGTCCAAATCCCCAACACACCCTTTTTAGCAGAAAACACACAAATTTTACTCAAAATACACAAAGCTTGAAGATTCCTCATTCCACTCAAAGCATTGTTGTGCAAAATATTTTTAGCCTCAGGAGAAAAAAAGGATCACCATGCCTTGGCTTCCTTCCTGCTTGCTTTCAGTGTGCTCTGTGTGATGCTTTCACAGGCTCTGGTTTCAGGCATTTAGGCATCAGATATTTGTCTCTACCCGCAGCTGTGACTTTTCAGTACATCTGAGTGTACGCTTGCTGGCTGACAACGCTGCAATTTTCACACTTACTCCTCGCTTTGCGAGCAACTGCTGATCAAGTATAGAGGCAATCGGGCAAACATATGAGGGGAATTTTGCTCCTTCAGTCAAGCCCTCATGCTTGTTTCTGTAGTGTAGTGGTTATCACGTTCGCCTAACACGCGAAAGGTCCCCGGTTCGAGACCGGGCAGAAACAATGGGCAGTGTCTGCTTTTGTGTTTGCTCCCTAAAAGCTTAGTCTCACTCAGGGATGGCCTTTAAAAACTTGTGACCTGTGTAAAACTTGTATTACTATTGCAGGCCGGTAAAAAGTTATCTGCATCTTTGCGTAGTCGTGCATGTGCCTGGTTTCTTATTCTGTTTTTTACTTTTTTTTTTCTTGGCCATGTTATATTGTGGGGCCTTTAAACCTGTCACCTTGATAGGAACATTGCAAGCGGCAGCATCGACAAGTGCAGACTGAGGAGTCAGACCTAAACACAGACTCAGCTGTCAGGATGGCCGAGTGGTCTAAGGCGGCAGCCTCAAGAGAGCTTGATCTTCAGTTAAGCTAAGCATCCTGGTTTGCTCATGTAGTTGTTGGTTCAAATCGCACTTCTGATAGGTTTATTTTCTGCCCTTAAATCTTCCTCTGCTTGCACAGCCAGCTCCCCACAACACTATCTTTGCAAGCTGCTGTAGCATATGAAAAGAAATCCACCAACCCTCCGGCTGGGCCCTCAATCAGCATTCCATGTATTTCTGGAAGGGGCATCTCAGTCACGCCTTCTGTTAGAGCTGCACTTTATCACTGTAACTACCATGCTGGTTTCTACTTAAGCAGTTGATTCCATCGTTTGAAGTGAGGCTCTCCTGCCACTTTTGGGCAGAGAAGGCACTGCCCCTGCAACAACAACAGGCAGACAAGCTCAACCTGGGTTTCCTGGTTAGGTGGGCGGAGCAGAATGGCAATGGTCCCTCCTTGTGACTTGAAATTAACATGAAGAAGACAGAGAGGCAGCTGGGAGTAGGCAGTACCCATGCACCCCTGAACACTGTCTTGCGATTTTCACCCAATTCTGAAATGAGTCGGGAGGAAAGGAGGTGATTTTCCTATCGAAGGCCATTCTGGGAATTCAGCCTCCCCGCGTCTCCCAGGTGAGTGTTTCAGGCCTGTGAGGCACTCATATAAATCTCGCCTGATCGAGCACTGAGCGAGCAAGTGTGCTTGAATACAAGAGGCATGCTCCTCTGGCTCAGGCGCAAGAGATGGCAGGCCCTTCAGTGCTTCTGGTCTGGAAGTCTACGGTGCAAGGGCCCAGGTCCTGCGGAGGCGTACAACTATCAGAAAGGGTCTGCTTTTCTCATCAGCGCCACAGTTCAGCTTGCTAGCATAGGGCTTCTTGACTACCTCTTGCCTTGCTAGAGGCAAAAAAAAAACCCTTGGCACAAAACATCAATTGCTATGGCACGCTTAGAAGGAGAGTCTCCAAGTGGCCCTGCTTTTTCACAAAGACACTTCAGAAGATGTTTGAAAGGCTTTTGCAGCAGCAGGCTCGTTGGTCTAGGGGTATGATTCTCGCTTTGGGTGTGAGAGGTCCCGGGTTCAAATCCCGGACGAGCCCGTGCCTTCATAGGTTCGATCTGTTTTTAAACAGGAGTATTTCTGCTTTCCACTCTTGTAAGATGCCATGGTGGAATGCATTGCATGCTTTCTACTGGTGTCGAGGCAGTTCGGCATGATGAAGGAGTGCGGGATTTCTTTCTAACTGCTTTTTTGTGTTGGAGCAGCACTTCTCGTTGGAACATGAAATGCACAGTGCTTCTCCAAAGTAATTGCAGGGCTGGTTTTGAAATCACCTCTTGGAATGAAAGTGATCCCAGTTCCTTTCTTCCAAAGGAAGAGATCCTGTCAGAAAGGCTCAGCTTTGAGCGTCATGAATATTGTCCCTTAGTCCTTGCATTCCAGTCCAAAGCATAGCCACATAAAGAAAGCAGGTGTGTCTGTTTCCAGTGCAGTGGTTCCAGTCCAATGCATAGCCACATGAAGCAAATACGCAGGCATCTCTGTTTCTGTAGTGTAGTGGTTATCACGTTCGCCTTACACGCGAAAGGTCCCTGGTTTGAGGCCAGGCAGAAACAGCAAGTTGCTGTGCTTTATCACATTATTTGCATTTACCACCTCACCTGACAGGTAAATTGAAATTAAAGAGGCTGTGTCTATCCCTCACCATCGTGAGGTACTACGCTCCAAGGGCATCGGTCTCAACTCACCAAGAGAAGACGATACACCTTACGGCAGTCAGTTGCTCCCTTTTTGACCTTTCCATTGAAGCCTGGGCCTACTGTGGTCAAGCCAGCCAAGGAAGGAAGGTATGAGAGCGAAAATGGCTTTCCTACCTTCACCAAGAACATACACCTTGAGCAAAGAAAGGGCCAGACTTACAAGGCCCTATCGCCACCGGCACATCATCTTTAGTGACGCCCCGGTGGCACTATGTACTGTGCCGTATTTACAAGACGCCGTTCAACCACGTTTTGTGGCTTAACACCACCTTGTAAATACGGCCCCTTCACACGCAGCCCTTTCCCTGGAAGGGGCGTGCAATGGGCGTTGCTCTGGGTGGGCCACTGCAACACCATAGCATTTTGATGCTGCTCCAGTTTTACGAGTTTTTGTAAATCTGTGGCAGCGCCAAAATCCAAGCGCCATACAATGAGTGTCGTTATAGTGGAGAAACGAGCAGAAATGTTTTCATTTCTCCTGATTTTTGCTCTTTCTATGTGTGCTGCACGAACATATCGCCACTGAAGATTTCTGTTGTGCAGGAAGGTGTGCCTTCCTGAACAAAAACAATTTCCCCCTCCACGCAGCCATCCTTGTACCATGGCGCAAGGATGGCTGCGTTGGTGCTCGGCAGCTAATTTAGAGCTGGCGCAGAGGGAAGCACAGGGGTGCGCTGTATTCTACTAAATACGGCGCTTCCCTGCATTTTGAAAATGACTGAGTGCGAGGCTGCCAAATTTGGCAGAGCGTCTCACTCAGTCATCCTCTTGTAATTATGGGCCAAAAGGTCTAAAGGATAGAGGCGTTTTATGTCATGTTCGATGACGACCATGGAAATGACTCTAGTCATATTGCAGAAGAGAGAACCATGTGCATTTTCTTGCCTTGCGATGTATTCGCCCACTCTCTGCCCTCAACCCTAGGAGCAGGGTCTGAGCAGTGGTGCTTCTGTGCCCTCGCTCGTTGGTGTCCGGGTCCAAATCCCCAACACACCCTTTTTAGCAGAAAACACACAAATTTTACTCAAAATACACAAAGCTTGAAGATTCCTCATTCCACTCAAAGCATTGTTGTGCAAAATATTTTTAGCCTCAGGAGAAAAAAAGGATCACCATGCCTTGGCTTCCTTCCTGCTTGCTTTCAGTGTGCTCTGTGTGATGCTTTCACAGGCTCTGGTTTCAGGCATTTAGGCATCAGATATTTGTCTCTACCCGCAGCTGTGACTTTTCAGTACATCTGAGTGTACGCTTGCTGGCTGACAACGCTGCAATTTTCACACTTACTCCTCGCTTTGCGAGCAACTGCTGATCAAGTATAGAGGCAATCGGGCAAACATATGAGGGGAATTTTGCTCCTTCAATCAAGCCCTCATGCTTGTTTCTGTAGTGTAGTGGTTATCACGTTCGCCTAACACGCGAAAGGTCCCCGGTTCGAGACCGGGCAGAAACAATGGGCAGTGTCTGCTTTTGTGTTTGCTCCCTAAAAGCTTAGTCTCACTCAGGGATGGCCTTTAAAAACTTGTGACCTGTGTAAAACTTGTATTACTATTGCAGGCCGGTAAAAAGTTATCTGCATCTTTGCGTAGTCGTGCATGTGCCTGGTTTCTTATTCTGTTTTTTACTTTTTTTTTTCTTGGCCATGTTATATTGTGGGGCCTTTAAACCTGTCACCTTGATAGGAACATTGCAAGCGGCAGCATCGACAAGTGCAGACTGAGGAGTCAGACCTAAACACAGACTCAGCTGTCAGGATGGCCGAGTGGTCTAAGGCGGCAGCCTCAAGAGAGCTTGATCTTCAGTTAAGCTAAGCATCCTGGTTTGCTCATGTAGTTGTGGGTTCAAATCGCACTTCTGATAGGTCTATTTTCTGCCCTTAAATCTTCCTCTGCTTGCACAGCCAGCTCCCCACAACACTATCTTTGCAAGCTGCTGTAGCATATGAAAAGAAATCCACCAACCCTCCGGCTGGGCCCTCAATCAGCATTCCATGTATTTCTGGAAGGGGCATCTCAGTCACGCCTTCTGTTAGAGCTGCACCTTATCACTGTAACTACCATGCTGGTTTCTACTTAAGCAGTTGATTCCATCGTTTGAAGTGAGGCTCTCCTGCCACTTTTGGGCAGAGAAGGCACTGCCCCTGCAACAACAACAGGCAGACAAGCTCAACCTGGGTTTCCTGGTTAGGTGGGCGGAGCAGAATGGCAATGGTCCCTCCTTGTGACTTGAAATTAACATGAAGAAGACAGAGAGGCAGCTGGGAGTAGGCAGTACCCATGCACCCCTGAACACTGTCTTGCGATTTTCACCCAATTCTGAAATGAGTCGGGAGGAAAGGAGGTGATTTTCCTATCGAAGGCCATTCTGGGAATTCAGCCACCCCGCGTCTCCCAGGTGAGTGTTTCAGGCCTGTGAGGCACTCATATAAATCTCGCCTGATCGAGCACTGAGCGAGCAAGTGTGCTTGAATACAAGAGGCATGCTCCTCTGGCTCAGGCGCAAGAGATGGCAGGCCCTTCAGTGCTTCTGGTCTGGAAGTCTACGGTGCAAGGGCCCAGGTCCTGCGGAGGCGTACAACTACCAGAAAGGGTCTGCTTTTCTCATCAGCGCCACAGTTCAGCTTGCTAGCATAGGGCTTCTTGACTACCTCTTGCCTTGCTAGAGGCAAAAAAAAAACCCTTGGCACAAAACATCAATTGCTATGGCACGCTTAGAAGGAGAGTCTCCAAGTGGCCCTGCTTTTTCACAAAGACACTTCAGAAGATGTTTGAAAGGTTTTTGCAGCAGCAGGCTCGTTGGTCTAGGGGTATGATTCTCGCTTTGGGTGTGAGAGGTCCCGGGTTCAAATCCCGGACGAGCCCGTGCCTTCATAGGTTCGATCTGTTTTTAAACAGGAGTATTTCTGCTTTCCACTCTTGTAAGATGCCATGGTGGAATGCATTGCATGCTTTCTACTGGTGTCGAGGCAGTTCGGCATGATGAAGGAGTGCGGGATTTCTTTCTAACTGCTTTTTTGTGTTGGAGCAGCACTTCTCGTTGGAACATGAAATGCACAGTGCTTCTCCAAAGTAATTGCAGGGCTGGTTTTGAAATCACCTCTTGGAATGAAAGTGATCCCAGTTCCTTTCTTCCAAAGGAAGAGATCCTGTCAGAAAGGCTCAGCTTTGAGCGTCATGAATATTGTCCCTTAGTCCTTGCATTCCAGTCCAAAGCATAGCCACATAAAGAAAGCAGGTGTGTCTGTTTCCAGTGCAGTGGTTCCAGTCCAATGCATAGCCACATGAAGCAAGTAAGCAGGCATGTCTGTTTCTATAGTGTAGTGGTTATCACGTTCGCCTTACACGCGAAAGGTCCCTGGTTCGAGGCCAGGCAGAAACAGCAAGTTGCTGTGCTTTATCACATTATTTGCATTAACCACCTCACCTGACAGGTAAATTGAAATTAAAGAGGCTGGGTCTATCCCTCACCATCGTGGGGTACTACGCTCCAAGGGCATCGGTCTCAACTCACCAAGAGAAGACGATACACCTTACGGCAGTCAGTTGCTCCCTTTTTGACCTTTCCATTGAAGCCTGGGCCTACTGTGGTCAAGCCAGCCATGGAAGGAAGGTATGAGAGCGAAAATGGCTTTCCTACCTTCACCAAGAACATACACCTTGAGCAAAGAAAGGGCCAGACTTACAAGGCCCTATCGCCACCGGCACATCATCTTTAGTGACGCCCCGGTGGCACTATGTACTGTGCCGTATTTACAAGACGCCGTTCAACCACGGTTTGTGGCTTAACACCACCTTGTAAATACGGCCCCTTCACACGCAGCCCTTTCCCTGGAAGGGGCGTGCAATGGGCGTTGCTCTGGGTGGGCCACTGCAACACCATAGCATTTTGATGCTGCTCCAGTTTTACGAGTTTTTGTAAATCTGTGGCAGCGCCAAAAACCAAGCGCCATACAATGGGTGTCGTTATAGTGGAGAAACGAGCAGAAATGTTTTCATTTCTCCTCATTTTTGCTCTTTCTATGTGTGCTGCACGAACATATCGCCACTGAAGATTTCTGTTGTGCAGGAAGGTGTGCCTTCCTGAACAAAAACAATTTCCCCCTCCACGCAGCCATCCTTGTACCATGGCGCAAGGATGGCTGCGTTGGTGCTCGGCAGCTAATTTAGAGCTGGCGCAGAGGGAAGCACAGGGGTGCGCTGTATTCTACTAAATACGGCGCTTCCCTGCATTTTGAAAATGACTGAGTGCGAGGCTGCCAAATTTGGCAGAGCGTCTCACTCAGTCATCCTCTTGTAATTATGGGCCAAAAGGTCTAAAGGATAGAGGCGTTTTATGTCATGTTCGATGACGACCATGGAAATGACTCTAGTCATATTGCAGAAGAGAGAACCATGTGCATTTTCTTGCCTTGCGATGTATTCGCCCACTCTCTGCCCTCAACCCTAGGAGCAGGGTCTGAGCAGTGGTGCTTCTGTGCCCTCGCTCGTTGGTGTCCGGGTCCAAATCCCCAACACACCCTTTTTAGCAGAAAACACACAAATTTTACTCAAAATACACAAAGCTTGAAGATTCCTCATTCCACTCAAAGCATTGTTGTGCAAAATATTTTTAGCCTCAGGAGAAAAAAAGGATCACCATGCCTTGGCTTCCTTCCTGCTTGCTTTCAGTGTGCTCTGTGTGATGTTTTCACAGGCTCTGGTTTCAGGCATTTAGGCATCAGATATTTGTCTCTACCCGCAGCTGTGACTTTTCAGTACATCTGAGTGTACGCTTGCTGGCTGACAACGCTGCAATTTTCACACTTACTCCTCGCTTTGCGAGCAACTGCTGATCAAGTATAGAGGCAATCGGGCAAACATATGAGGGGAATTTTGCTCCTTCAGTCAAGCCCTCATGCTTGTTTCTGTAGTGTAGTGGTTATCACGTTCGCCTAACACGCGAAAGGTCCCCGGTTCGAGACCGGGCAGAAACAATGGGCAGTGTCTGCTTTTGTGTTTGCTCCCTAAAAGCTTAGTCTCACTCAGGGATGGCCTTTAAAAACTTGTGACCTGTGTAAAACCTGTATTACTATTGCAGGCCGGTAAAAAGTTATCTGCATCTTTGCGTAGTCGTGCATGTGCCTGGTTTCTTATTCTGTTTTTTACTTTTTTTTTTCTTGGCCATGTTATATTGTGGGGCCTTTAAACCTGTCACCTTGATAGGAACATTGCAAGCGGCAGCATCGACAAGTGCAGACTGAGGAGTCAGACCTAAACACAGACTCAGCTGTCAGGATGGCCGAGTGGTCTAAGGCGGCAGCCTCAAGAGAGCTTGATCTTCAGTTAAGCTAAGCATCCTGGTTTGCTCATGTAGTTGTGGGTTCAAATCGCACTTCTGATAGGTCTATTTTCTGCCCTTAAATCTTCCTCTGCTTGCACAGCCAGCTCCCCACAACACTATCTTTGCAAGCTGCTGTAGCATATGAAAAGAAATCCACCAACCCTCCGGCTGGGCCCTCAATCAGCATTCCATGTATTTCTGGAAGGGGCATCTCAGTCACGCCTTCTGTTAGAGCTGCACCTTATCACTGTAACTACCATGCTGGTTTCTACTTAAGCAGTTGATTCCATCGTTTGAAGTGAGGCTCTCCTGCCACTTTTGGGCAGAGAAGGCACTGCCCCTGCAACAACAACAGGCAGACAAGCTCAACCTGGGTTTCCTGGTTAGGTGGGCGGAGCAGAATGGCAATGGTCCCTCCTTGTGACTTGAAATTAACATGAAGAAGACAGAGAGGCAGCTGGGAGTAGGCAGTACCCATGCACCCCTGAACACTGTCTTGCGATTTTCACCCAATTCTGAAATGAGTCGGGAGGAAAGGAGGTGATTTTCCTATCGAAGGCCATTCTGGGAATTCAGCCACCCCGCGTCTCCCAGGTGAGTGTTTCAGGCCTGTGAGGCACTCATATAAATCTCGCCTGATCGAGCCTGATCGAGCAATTGTGCTTGAATACAAGAGGCATGCTCCTCTGGCTCAGGCGCAAGAGATGGCAGGCCCTTCAGTGCTTCTGGTCTGGAAGTCTACGGTGCAAGGGCCCAGGTCCTGCGGAGGCGTACAACTACCAGAAAGGGTCTGCTTTTCTCATCAGCGCCACAGTTCAGCTTGCTAGCATACGGCTTCTTGACTACCTCTTGCCTTGCTAGAGGCAAAAAAAAAACCCTTGGCACAAAACATCAATTGCTATGGCACGCTTAGAAGGAGAGTCTCCAAGTGGCCCTGCTTTTTCACAAAGACACTTCAGAAGATGTTTGAAAGGCTTTTGCAGCAGCAGGCTCGTTGGTCTAGGGGTATGATTCTCGCTTTGGGTGTGAGAGGTCCCGGGTTCAAATCCCAGACGAGCCCGTGCCTTCATAGGTTCGATCTGTTTTTAAACAGGAGTATTTCTGCTTTCCACTCTTGTAAGATGCCATGGTGGAATGCATTGCATGCTTTCTACTGGTGTCGAGGCAGTTCGGCATGATGAAGGAGTGCGGGATTTCTTTCTAACTGCTTTTTTGTGTTGGAGCAGCACTTCTCGTTGGAACATGAAATGCACAGTGCTTCTCCAAAGTAATTGCAGGGCTGGTTTTGAAATCACCTCTTGGAATGAAAGTGATCCCAGTTCCTTTCTTCCAAAGGAAGAGATCCTGTCAGAAAGGCTCAGCTTTGAGAGTCATGAATATTGTCCCTTAGTCCTTGCATTCCAGTCCAAAGCATAGCCACATAAAGAAAGCAGGTGTGTCTGTTTCCAGTGCAGTGGTTCCAGTCCAATGCATAGCCACATGAAGCAAGTAAGCTGGCATGTCTGTTTCTATAGTGTAGTGGTTATCACGTTCGCCTTACACGCGAAAGGTCCCTGGTTCGAGGCCAGGCAGAAACAGCAAGTTGCTGTGTTTTATCACATTATTTGCATTTACCACCTCACCTGACAGGTAAATTGAAATTAAAGAGGCTGTGTCTATCCCTCACCATCGTGAGGTACTACGCTCCAAGGGCATCGGTCTCAACTCACCAAGAGAAGACGATACACCTTACGGCAGTCAGTTGCTCCCTTTTTGACCTTTCCATTGAAGCCTGGGCCTACTGTGGTCAAGCCAGCCAAGGAAGGAAGGTATGAGAGCGAAAATGGCTTTCCTACCTTCACCAAGAACATACACCTTGAGCAAAGAAAGGGCCAGACTTACAAGGCCCTATCGCCACCGGCACATCATCTTTAGTGACGCCCCGGTGGCACTATGTACTGTGCCGTATTTACAAGACGCCGTTCAACCACATTTTGTGGCTTAACACCACCTTGTAAATACGGCCCCTTCACACGCAGCCCTTTCCCTGGAAGGGGCGTGCAATGGGCGTTGCTCTGGGTGGGCCACTGCAACACCATAGCATTTTGATGCTGCTCCAGTTTTACGAGTTTTTGTAAATCTGTGGCAGCGCCAAAAACCAAGCGCCATACAATGGGTGTCGTTATAGTGGAGAAACGAGCAGAAATGTTTTCATTTCTCCTCATTTTTGCTCTTTCTATGTGTGCTGCACGAACATATCGCCACTGAAGATTTCTGTTGTGCAGGAAGGTGTGCCTTCCTGAACAAAAACAATTTCCCCCTCCACGCAGCCATCCTTGTACCATGGCGCAAGGATGGCTGCGTTGGTGCTCGGCAGCTAATTTAGAGCTGGCGCAGAGGGAAGCACAGGGGTGCGCTGTATTCTACTAAATACGGCGCTTCCCTGCATTTTGAAAATGACTGAGTGCGAGGCTGCCAAATTTGGCAGAGCGTCTCACTCAGTCATCCTCTTGTAATTATGGGCCAAAAGGTCTAAAGGATAGAGGCGTTTTATGTCATGTTCGATGACGACCATGGAAATGACTCTAGTCATATTGCAGAAGAGAGAACTATGTGCATTTTCTTGCCTTGCGATGTATTCGCCCACTCTCTGCCCTCAACCCTAGGAGCAGGGTCTGAGCAGTGGTGCTTCTGTGCCCTCGCTCGTTGGTGTCCGGGTCCAAATCCCCAACACACCCTTTTTAGCAGAAAACACACAAATTTTACTCAAAATACACAAAGCTTGAAGATTCCTCATTCCACTCAAAGCATTGTTGTGCAAAATATTTTTAGCCTCAGGAGAAAAAAAGGATCACCATGCCTTGGCTTCCTTCCTGCTTGCTTTCAGTGTGCTCTGTGTGATGCTTTCACAGGCTCTGGTTTCAGGCATTTAGGCATCAGATATTTGTCTCTACCCGCAGCTGTGACTTTTCAGTACATCTGAGTGTACGCTTGCTGGCTGACAACGCTGCAATTTTCACACTTACTCCTCGCTTTGCGAGCAACTGCTGATCAAGTATAGAGGCAATCGGGCAAACATATGAGGGGAATTTTGCTCCTTCAGTCAAGCCCTCATGCTTGTTTCTGTAGTGTAGTGGTTATCATGTTCGCCTAGCACGTGAAAGGTCCCCGGTTCGAGACCGGGCAGAAACAATGGGCAGTGTCTGCTTTTGTGTTTGCTCCCTAAAAGCTTAGTCTCACTCAGGGATGGCCTTTAAAAACTTGTGACCTGTGTAAAACTTGTATTACTATTGTAGGCCGGTAAAAAGTTATCTGCATCTTTGCGTAGTCGTGCATGTGCCTGGTTTCTTATTCTGTTTTTTACATTTTTTTTTCTTGGCCATGTTATATTGTGGGGCCTTTAAACCTGTCACCTTGATAGGAACATTGCAAGCGGCAGCATCGACAAGTGCAGACTGAGGAGTCAGACCTAAACACAGACTCAGCTGTCAGGATGGCCGAGTGGTCTAAGGCGGCAGCCTCAAGAGAGCTTGATCTTCAGTTAAGCTAAGCATCCTGGTTTGCTCATGTAGTTGTGGGTTCATATCGCACTTCTGATAGGTCTATTTTCTGCCCTTAAATCTTCCTCTGCTTGCACAGCCAGCTCCCCACAACACTATCTTTGCAAGCTGCTGTAGCATATGAAAAGAAATCCACCAACCCTCCGGCTGGGCCCTCAATCAGCATTCCATGTATTTCTGGAAGGGGCATCTCAGTCACGCCTTCTGTTAGAGCTGCACCTTATCACTGTAACTACCATGCTGGTTTCTACTTAAGCAGTTGATTCCATCGTTTGAAGTGAGGCTCTCCTGCCACTTTTGGGCAGAGAAGGCACTGCCCCTGCAACAACAACAGGCAGACAAGCTCAACCTGGGTTTCCTGGTTAGGTGGGCGGAGCAGAATGGCAATGGTCCCTCCTTGTGACTTGAAATTAACATGAAGAAGACAGAGAGGCAGCTGGGAGTAGGCAGTACCCATGCACCCCTGAACACTGTCTTGCGATTTTCACCCAATTCTGAAATGAGTCGGGAGGAAAGGAGGTGATTTTCCTATCGAAGGCCATTCTGGGAATTCAGCCACCCCGCGTCTCCCAGGTGAGTGTTTCAGGCCTGTGAGGCACTCATATAAATCTCGCCTGATCGAGCACTGAGCGAGCAAGTGTGCTTGAATACAAGAGGCATGCTCCTCTGGCTCAGGCGCAAGAGATGGCAGGCCCTTCAGTGCTTCTGGTCTGGAAGTCTACGGTGCAAGGGCCCAGGTCCTGCGGAGGCGTACAACTACCAGAAAGGGTCTGCTTTTCTCATCAGCGCCACAGTTCAGCTTGCTAGCATAGGGCTTCTTGACTACCTCTTGCCTTGCTAGAGGCAAAAAAAAAACCCTTGGCACAAAACATCAATTGCTATGGCACGCTTAGAAGGAGAGTCTCCAAGTGGCCCTGCTTTTTCACAAAGACACTTCAGAAGATGTTTGAAAGGCTTTTGCAGCAGCAGGCTCGTTGGTCTAGGGGTATGATTCTCGCTTTGGGTGTGAGAGGTCCCGGGTTCAAATCCCGGACGAGCCCGTGCCTTCATAGGTTCGATCTGTTTTTAAACAGGAGTATTTCTGCTTTCCACTCTTGTAAGATGCCATGGTGGAATGCATTGCATGCTTTCTACTGGTGTCGAGGCAGTTCGGCATGATGAAGGAGTGCGGGATTTCTTTCTAACTGCTTTTTTGTGTTGGAGCAGCACTTCTCGTTGGAACATGAAATGCACAGTGCTTCTCCAAAGTAATTGCAGGGCTGGTTTTGAAATCACCTCTTGGAATGAAAGTGATCCCAGTTCCTTTCTTCCAAAGGAAGAGATCCTGTCAGAAAGGCTCAGCTTTGAGCGTCATGAATATTGTCCCTTAGTCCTTGCATTCCAGTCCAAAGCATAGCCACATAAAGAAAGCAGGTGTGTCTGTTTCCAGTGCAGTGGTTCCAGTCCAATGCATAGCCACATGAAGCAAGTAAGCAGGCATGTCTGTTTCTATAGTGTAGTGGTTATCACGTTCGCCTTACACGCGAAAGGTCCCTGGTTCGAGGCCAGGCAGAAACAGCAAGTTGCTGTGCTTTATCACATTATTTGCATTTACCACCTCACCTGACAGGTAAATTGAAATTAAAGAGGCTGTGTCTATCCCTCACCATGGTGAGGTACTACGCTCCAAGGGCATCGGTCTCAACTCACCAAGAGAAGACGATACACCTTACGGCAGTCAGTTGCTCCCTTTTTGACCTTTCCATTGAAGCCTGGGCCTACTGTGGTCAAGCCAGCCAAGGAAGGAAGGTATGAGAGCGAAAATGGCTTTCCTATCTTCACCAAGAACATACACCTTGAGCAAAGAAAGGGCCAGACTTACAAGGCCCTATCGCCACCGGCACATCATCTTTAGTGACGCCCCGGTGGCACTATGTACTGTGCCGTATTTACAAGACGCCGTTCAACCACGTTTTGTGGCTTAACACCACCTTGTAAATACGGCCCCTTCACACGCAGCCCTTTCCCTGGAAGGGGCGTGCAATGGGCGTTGCTCTGGGTGGGCCACTGCAACACCATAGCATTTTGATGCTGCTCCAGTTTTACGAGTTTTTGTAAATCTGTGGCAGCGCCAAAAACCAAGCGCCATACAATGGGTGTCGTTATAGTGGAGAAACGAGCAGAAATGTTTTCATTTCTCCTCATTTTTGCTCTTTCTATGTGTGCTGCACGAACATATCGCCACTGAAGATTTCTGTTGTGCAGGAAGGTGTGCCTTCCTGAACAAAAACAATTTCCCCCTCCACGCAGCCATCCTTGTACCATGGCGCAAGGATGGCTGCGTTGGTGCTCGGCAGCTAATTTAGAGCTGGCGCAGAGGGAAGCACAGGGGTGCGCTGTATTCTACTAAATACGGCGCTTCCCTGCATTTTGAAAATGACTGAGTGCGAGGCTGCCAAATTTGGCAGAGCGTCTCACTCAGTCATCCTCTTGTAATTATGGGCCAAAAGGTCTAAAGGATAGAGGCGTTTTATGTCATGTTCGATGACGACCATGGAAATGACTCTAATCATATTGCAGAAGAGAGAACCATGTGCATTTTCTTGCCTTGCGATGTATTCGCCCACTCTCTGCCCTCAACCCTAGGAGCAGGGTCTGAGCAGTGGTGCTTCTGTGCCCTCGCTCGTTGGTGTCCGGGTCCAAATCCCCAACGCACCCTTTTTAGCAGAAAACACACAAATTTTACTCAAAATACACAAAGCTTGAAGATTCCTCATTCCACTCAAAGCATTGTTGTGCAAAATATTTTTAGCCTCAGGAGAAAAAAAGGATCACCATGCCTTGGCTTCCTTCCTGCTTGCTTTCAGTGTGCTCTGTGTGATGCTTTCACAGGCTCTGGTTTCAGGCATTTAGGCATCAGATATTTGTCTCTACCCGCAGCTGTGACTTTTCAGTACATCTGAGTGTACGCTTGCTGGCTGACAACGCTGCAATTTTCACACTTACTCCTCGCTTTGCGAGCAACTGCTGATCAAGTATAGAGGCAATCGGGCAAACATATGAGGGGAATTTTGCTCCTTCAGTCAAGCCCTCATGCTTGTTTCTGTAGTGTAGTGGTTATCACGTTCGCCTAACACGCGAAAGGTCCCCGGTTCGAGACCGGGCAGAAACAATGGGCAGTGTCTGCTTTTGTGTTTGCTCCCTAAAAGCTTAGTCTCACTCAGGGATGGCCTTTAAAAACTTGTGACCTGTGTAAAACTTGTATTACTATTGCAGGCCGGTAAAAAGTTATCTGCATCTTTGCGTAGTCGTGCATGTGCCTGGTTTCTTATTCTGTTTTTTACTTTTTTTTTTCTTGGCCATGTTATATTGTGGGGCCTTTAAACCTGTCACCTTGATAGGAACATTGCAAGCGGCAGCATCGACAAGTGCAGACTGAGGAGTCAGACCTAAACACAGACTCAGCTGTCAGGATGGCCGAGTGGTCTAAGGCGGCAGCCTCAAGAGAGCTTGATCTTCAGTTAAGCTAAGCATCCTGGTTTGCTCATGTAGTTGTGGGTTCAAATCGCACTTCTGATAGGTTTATTTTCTGCCCTTAAATCTTCCTCTGCTTGCACAGCCAGCTCCCCACAACACTATCTTTGCAAGCTGCTGTAGCATATGAAAAGAAATCCACCAACCCTCCGGCTGGGCCCTCAATCAGCATTCCATGTATTTCTGGAAGGGGCATCTCAGTCACGCCTTCTGTTAGAGCTGCACCTTATCACTGTAACTACCATGCTGGTTTCTACTTAAGCAGTTGATTCCATCGTTTGAAGTGAGGCTCTCCTGCCACTTTTGGGCAGAGAAGGCACTGCCCCTGCAACAACAACAGGCAGACAAGCTCAACCTGGGTTTCCTGGTTAGGTGGGCGGAGCAGAATGGCAATGGTCCCTCCTTGTGACTTGAAATTAACATGAAGAAGACAGAGAGGCAGCTGGGAGTAGGCAGTACCCATGCACCCCTGAACACTGTCTTGCGATTTTCACCCAATTCTGAAATGAGTCGGGAGGAAAGGAGGTGATTTTCCTATCGAAGGCCATTCTGGGAATTCAGCCACCCCGCGTCTCCCAGGTGAGTGTTTCAGGCCTGTGAGGCACTCATATAAATCTCGCCTGATCGAGCACTGAGCGAGCAAGTGTGCTTGAATACAAGAGGCATGCTCCTCTGGCTCAGGCGCAAGAGATGGCAGGCCCTTCAGTGCTTCTGGTCTGGAAGTCTACGGTGCAAGGGCCCAGGTCCTGCGGAGGCGTACAACTATCAGAAAGGGTCTGCTTTTCTCATCAGCGCCACAGTTCAGCTTGCTAGTATAGGGCTTCTTGACTACCTCTTGCCTTGCTAGAGGCAAAAAAAAAACCCTTGGCACAAAACATCAATTGCTATGGCACGCTTAGAAGGTGAGTCTCCAAGTGGCCCTGCTTTTTCACAAAGACACTTCAGAAGATGTTTGAATGGCTTTTGCAGCAGCAGGCTCGTTGGTCTAGGGGTATGATTCTCGCTTTGGGTGTGAGAGGTCCCGGGTTCAAATCCCGGACGAGCCCGTGCCTTCATAGGTTCGATCTGTTTTTAAACAGGAGTATTTCTGCTTTCCACTCTTGTAAGATGCCATGGTGGAATGCATTGCATGCTTTCTACTGGTGTCGAGGCAGTTCGGCATGATGAAGGAGTGCGGGATTTCTTTCTAACTGCTTTTTTGTGTTGGAGCAGCACTTCTCGTTGGAACATGAAATGCACAGTGCTTCTCCAAAGTAATTGCAGGGCTAGTTTTGAAATCACCTCTTGGAATGAAAGTGATCCCAGTTCCTTTCTTCCAAAGGAAGAGATCCTGTCAGAAAGGCTCAGCTTTGAGCGTCATGAATATTGTCCCTTAGTCCTTGCATTCCAGTCCAAAGCATAGCCACATAAAGAAAGCAGGTGTGTCTGTTTCCAGTGCAGTGGTTCCAGTCCAATGCATAGCCACATGAAGCAAATAAGCAGGCATGTCTGTTTCTGTAGTGTAGTGGTTATCACGTTCGCCTTACACGCGAAAGGTCCCTGGTTCGAGGCCAGGCAGAAACAGCAAGTTGCTGTGCTTTATCACATTATTTGCATTTACCACCTCACCTGACAGGTAAATTGAAATTAAAGAGGCTGTGTCTATCCCTCACCATGGTGAGGTACTACGCTCCAAGGGCATCGGTCTCAACTCACCAAGAGAAGACGATACACCTTACGGCAGTCAGTTGCTCCCTTTTTGACCTTTCCATTGAAGCCTGGGCCTACTGTGGTCAAGCCAGCCAAGGAAGGAAGGTATGAGAGCGAAAATGGCTTTCCTACCTTCACCAAGAACATACACCTTGAGCAAAGAAAGGGCCAGACTTACAAGGCCCTATCGCCACCGGCACATCATCTTTAGTGACGCCCCGGTGGCACTATGTACTGTGCCGTATTTACAAGACGCCGTTCAACCACGTTTTGTGGCTTAACACCACCTTGTAAATACGGCCCCTTCACACGCAGCCCTTTCCCTGGAAGGGGCGTGCAATGGGCGTTGCTCTGGGTGGGCCACTGCAACACCATAGCATTTTGATGCTGCTCCAGTTTTACGAGTTTTTGTAAATCTGTGGCAGCGCCAAAATCCAATCGCCATACAATGAGTGTCGTTATAGTGGAGAAACGAGCAGAAATGTTTTCATTTCTCCTCATTTTTGCTCTTTCTATGTGTGCTGCACGAACATATCGCCACTGAAGATTTCTGTTGTGCAGGAAGGTGTGCCTTCCTGAACAAAAACAATTTCCCCCTCCACGCAGCCATCCTTGTACCATGGCGCAAGGATGGCTGCGTTGGTGCTCGGCAGCTAATTTAGAGCTGGCGCAGAGGGAAGCACAGGGGTGCGCTGTATTCTACTAAATACGGCGCTTCCCTGCATTTTGAAAATGACTGAGTGCGAGGCTGCCAAATTTGGCAGAGCGTCTCACTCAGTCATCCTCTTGTAATTATGGGCCAAAAGGTCTAAAGGATAGAGACGTTTTATGTCATGTTCGATGACGACCATGGAAATGACTCTAGTCATATTGCAGAAGAGAGAACCATGTGCATTTTCTTGCCTTGCGATGTATTCGCCCACTCTCTGCCCTCAACCCTAGGAGCAGGGTCTGAGCAGTGGTGCTTCTGTGCCCTCGCTCGTTGGTGTCCGGGTCCAAATCCCCAACACACCCTTTTTAGCAGAAAACACACAAATTTTACTCAAAATACACAAAGCTTGAAGATTCCTCATTCCACTCAAAGCATTGTTGTGCAAAATATTTTTAGCCTCAGGAGAAAAAAAGGATCACCATGCCTTGGCTTCCTTCCTGCTTGCTTTCAGTGTGCTCTGTGTGATGCTTTCACAGGCTCTGGTTTCAGGCATTTAGGCATCAGATATTTGTCTCTACCCGCAGCTGTGACTTTTCAGTACATCTGAGTGTACGCTTGCTGGCTGACAACGCTGCAATTTTCACACTTACTCCTCGCTTTGCGAGCAACTGCTGATCAAGTATAGAGGCAATCGGGCAAACATATGAGGGGAATTTTGCTCCTTCAGTCAAGCCCTCATGCTTGTTTCTGTAGTGTAGTGGTTATCACGTTCGCCTAACACGCGAAAGGTCCCCGGTTCGAGACCGGGCAGAAACAATGGGCAGTGTCTGCTTTTGTGTTTGCTCCCTAAAAGCTTAGTCTCACTCAGGGATGGCCTTTAAAAACTTGTGACCTGTGTAAAACTTGTATTACTATTGCAGGCCGGTAAAAAGTTATCTGCATCTTTGCGTAGTCGTGCATGTGCCTGGTTTCTTATTCTGTTTTTTTCTTTTTTTTTTCTTGGCCATGTTATATTGTGGGGCCTTTAAACCTGTCACCTTGATAGGAACATTGCAAGCGGCAGCATCGACAAGTGCAGACTGAGGAGTCAGACCTAAACACAGACTCAGCTGTCAGGATGGCCGAGTGGTCTAAGGCGGCAGCCTCAAGAGAGCTTGATCTTCAGTTAAGCTAAGCATCCTGGTTTGCTCATGTAGTTGTGGGTTCAAATCGCACTTCTGATAGGTCTATTTTCTGCCCTTAAATCTTCCTCTGCTTGCACAGCCAGCTCCCCACAACACTATCTTTGCAAGCTGCTGTAGCATATGAAAAGAAATCCACCAACCCTCCGGCTGGGCCCTCAATCAGCATTCCATGTATTTCTGGAAGGGGCATCTCAGTCACGCCTTCTGTTAGAGCTGCACCTTATCACTGTAACTACCATGCTGGTTTCTACTTAAGCAGTTGATTCCATCGTTTGAAGTGAGGCTCTCCTGCCACTTTTGGGCAGAGAAGGCACTGCCCCTGCAACAACAACAGGCAGACAAGCTCAACCTGGGTTTCCTGGTTAGGTGGGCGGAGCAGAATGGCAATGGTCCCTCTTTGTGACTTGAAATTAACATGAAGAAGACAGAGAGGCAGCTGGGAGTAGGCAGTACCCATGCACCCCTGAACACTGTCTTGCGATTTTCACCCAATTCTGAAATGAGTCGGGAGGAAAGGAGGTGATTTTCCTATCGAAGGCCATTCTGGGAATTCAGCCTCCCCGCGTCTCCCAGGTGAGTGTTTCAGGCCTGTGAGGCACTCATATAAATCTCGCCTGATCGAGCACTGAGCGAGCAAGTGTGCTTGAATACAAGAGGCATGCTCCTCTGGCTCAGGCGCAAGAGATGGCAGGCCCTTCAGTGCTTCTGGTCTGGAAGTCTACGGTGCAAGGGTCTGCTTTTCTCATCAGCGCCACAGTTCAGCTTGCTAGCATAGGGCTTCTTGACTACCTATTGCCTTGCTAGAGGCAAAAAAAAAACCCTTGGCACAAAACATCAATTGCTATGGCACGCTTAGAAGGAGAGTCTCTAAGTGGCCATGCTTTTTCACAAAGACACTTCAGAAGATGTTTGAAAGGCTTTTGCAGCAGCATGCTCGTTGGTCTAGGGGTATGATTCTTGCTTTGGGTGTGAGAGGTCCCGGGTTCAAATCCCGGACGAGCCCGTGCCTTCATAGGTTCGATCTGTTTTTAAACAGGAGTATTTCTGCTTTCCACTCTTGTAAGATGCCATGGTGGAATGCATTGCATGCTTTCTACTGGTGTCGAGGCAGTTCGGCATGATGAAGGAGTGCGGGATTTCTTTCTAACTGCTTTTTTGTGTTGGAGCAGCACTTCTCGTTGGAACATGAAATGCACAGTGCTTCTCCAAAGTAATTGCAGGGCTGGTTTTGAAATCACCTCTTGGAATGAAAGTGATCCCAGTTCCTTTCTTCCAAAGGAAGAGATCCTGTCAGAAAGGCTCAGCTTTGAGCGTCATGAATATTGTCCCTTAGTCCTTGCATTCCAGTCCAAAGCATAGCCACATAAAGAAAGCAGGTGTGTCTGTTTCCAGTGCAGTGGTTCCAGTCCAATGCATAGCCACATGAAGCAAATAAGCAGGCATGTCTGTTTCTGTAGTGTAGTGGTTATCACGTTTGCCTTACACGCGAAAGGTCCCTGGTTTGAGGCCAGGCAGAAACAGCAAGTTGCTGTGCTTTATCACATTATTTGCATTTACCACCTCACCTGACAGGTAAATTGAAATTAAAGAGGCTGTGTCTATCCCTCACCATCGTGAGGTACTACGCTCCAAGGGCATCGGTCTCAACTCACCAAGAGAAGACGATACACCTTACGGCAGTCAGTTGCTCCCTTTTTGACCTTTCCATTGAAGCCTGGGCCTACTGTGGTCAAGCCAGCCAAGGAAGGAAGGTATGAGAGCGAAAATGGCTTTCCTACCTTCACCAAGAACATACACCTTGAGCAAAGAAAGGGCCAGACTTACAAGGCCCTATCGCCACCGGCACATCATCTTTAGTGACGCCCCGGTGGCACTATGTACTGTGCCGTATTTACAAGACGCCGTTCAACCACGTTTTGTGGCTTAACACCACCTTGTAAATACGGCCCCTTCACACGCAGCCCTTTCCCTGGAAGGGGCGTGCAATGGGCGTTGCTCTGGGTGGGCCACTGCAACACCATAGCATTTTGATGCTGCTCCAGTTTTACGAGTTTTTGTAAATCTGTGGCAGCGCCAAAATCCAAGCGCCATACAATGAGTGTCGTTATAGTGGAGAAACGAGCAGAAATGTTTTCATTTCTCCTGATTTTTGCTCTTTCTATGTGTGCTGCACGAACATATCGCCACTGAAGATTTCTGTTGTGCAGGAAGGTGTGCCTTCCTGAACAAAAACAATTTCCCCCTCCACGCAGCCATCCTTGTACCATGGCGCAAGGATGGCTGCGTTGGTGCTCGGCAGCTAATTTAGAGCTGGCGCAGAGGGAAGCACAGGGGTGCGCTGTATTCTACTAAATACGGCGCTTCCCTGCATTTTGAAAATGACTGAGTGCGAGGCTGCCAAATTTGGCAGAGCGTCTCACTCAGTCATCCTCTTGTAATTATGGGCCAAAAGGTCTAAAGGATAGAGGCGTTTTATGTCATGTTCGATGACGAC
The DNA here is from genome assembly GCF_031143425.1 of Pleurodeles waltl. Taxonomy (NCBI): domain Eukaryota; kingdom Metazoa; phylum Chordata; class Amphibia; order Caudata; family Salamandridae; genus Pleurodeles; species Pleurodeles waltl. The sequence continues at coordinate 327,153,178 of NC_090449.1, read as the reverse complement.
CATGGAAATGACTCTAGTCATATTGCAGAAGAGAGAACCATGTGCATTTTCTTGCCTTGCGATGTATTCGCCCACTCTCTGCCCTCAACCCTAGGAGCAGGGTCTGAGCAGTGGTGCTTCTGTGCCCTCGCTCGTTGGTGTCCGGGTCCAAATCCCCAACACACCCTTTTTAGCAGAAAACACACAAATTTTACTCAAAATACACAAAGCTTGAAGATTCCTCATTCCACTCAAAGCATTGTTGTGCAAAATATTTTTAGCCTCAGGAGAAAAAAAGGATCACCATGCCTTGGCTTCCTTCCTGCTTGCTTTCAGTGTGCTCTGTGTGATGCTTTCACAGGCTCTGGTTTCAGGCATTTAGGCATCAGATATTTGTCTCTACCCGCAGCTGTGACTTTTCAGTACATCTGAGTGTACGCTTGCTGGCTGACAACGCTGCAATTTTCACACTTACTCCTCGCTTTGCGAGCAACTGCTGATCAAGTATAGAGGCAATCGGGCAAACATATGAGGGGAATTTTGCTCCTTCAGTCAAGCCCTCATGCTTGTTTCTGTAGTGTAGTGGTTATCACGTTCGCCTAACACGCGAAAGGTCCCCGGTTCGAGACCAGGCAGAAACAATGGGCAGTGTCTGCTTTTGTGTTTGCTCCCTAAAAGCTTAGTCTCACTCAGGGATGGCCTTTAAAAACTTGTGACCTGTGTAAAACTTGTATTACTATTGCAGGCCGGTAAAAAGTTATCTGCATCTTTGCGTAGTCGTGCATGTGCCTGGTTTCTTATTCTGTTTTTTACTTTTTTTTTTCTTGGCCATGTTATATTGTGGGGCCTTTAAACCTGTCACCTTGATAGGAACATTGCAAGCGGCAGCATCGACAAGTGCAGACTGAGGAGTCAGACCTAAACACAGACTCAGCTGTCAGGATGGCCGAGTGGTCTAAGGCGGCAGCCTCAAGAGAGCTTGATCTTCAGTTAAGCTAAGCATCCTGGTTTGCTCATGTAGTTGTGGGTTCAAATCGCACTTCTGATAGGTCTATTTTCTGCCCTTAAATCTTCCTCTGCTTGCACAGCCAGCTCCCCACAACACTATCTTTGCAAGCTGCTGTAGCATATGAAAAGAAATCCACCAACCCTCCGGCTGGGCCCTCAATCAGCATTCCATGTATTTCTGGAAGGGGCATCTCAGTCACGCCTTCTGTTAGAGCTGCACCTTATCACTGTAACTACCATGCTGGTTTCTACTTAAGCAGTTGATTCCATCGTTTGAAGTGAGGCTCTCCTGCCACTTTTGGGCAGAGAAGGCACTGCCCCTGCAACAACAACAGGCAGACAAGCTCAACCTGGGTTTCCTGGTTAGGTGGGCGGAGCAGAATGGCAATGGTCCCTCCTTGTGACTTGAAATTAACATGAAGAAGACAGAGAGGCAGCTGGGAGTAGGCAGTACCCATGCACCCCTGAACACTGTCTTGCGATTTTCACTCAATTCTGAAATGAGTCGGGAGGAAAGGAGGTGATTTTCCTATCGAAGGCCATTCTGGGAATTCAGCCACCCCGCGTCTCCCAGGTGAGTGTTTCAGGCCTGTGAGGCACTCATATAAATCTCGCCTGATCGAGCACTGAGCGAGCAAGTGTGCTTGAATACAAGAGGCATGCTCCTCTGGTTCAGGCGCAAGAGATGGCAGGCCCTTCAGTGCTTCTGGTCTGGAAGTCTACGGTGCAAGGGCCCAGGTCCTGCGGAGGCGTACAACTACCAGAAAGGGTCTGCTTTTCTCATCAGCGCCACAGTTCAGCTTGCTAGCATAGGGCTTCTTGACTACCTCTTGCCTTGCTAGAGGCAAAAAAAAAACCCTTGGCACAAAACATCAATTGCTATGGCACGCTTAGAAGGAGAGTCTCCAAGTGGCCCTGCTTTTTCACAAAGACACTTCAGAAGATGTTTGAAAGGCTTTTGCAGCAGCAGGACTGTTGGTCTAGGGGTATGATTCTCGCTTTGGGTGTGAGAGGTCCCGGGTTCAAATCCCGGACGAGCCCGTGCCTTCATAGGTTCGATCTGTTTTTAAACAGGAGTATTTCTGCTTTCCACTCTTGTAAGATGCCATGGTGGAATGCATTGCATGCTTTCTACTGGTGTCGAGGCAGTTCGGCATGATGAAGGAGTGCGGGATTTCTTTCTAACTGCTTTTTTGTGTTGGAGCAGCACTTCTCGTTGGAACATGAAATGCACAGTGCTTCTCCAAAGTAATTGCAGGGCTGGTTTTGAAATCACCTCTTGGAATGAAAGTGATCCCAGTTCCTTTCTTCCAAAGGAAGAGATCCTGTCAGAAAGGCTCAGCTTTGAGCGTCATGAATATTGTCCCTTAGTCCTTGCATTCCAGTCCAAAGCATAGCCACATAAAGAAAGCAGGTGTGTCTGTTTCCAGTGCAGTGGTTCCAGTCCAATGCATAGCCACATGAAGCAAGTAAGCAGGCATGTCTGTTTCTATAGTGTAGTGGTTATCACGTTCGCCTTACACGCGAAAGGTCCCTGGTTCGAGGCCAGGCAGAAACAGCAAGTTGCTGTGCTTTATCACATTATTTGCATTTACCACCTCACCTGACAGGTAAATTGAAATTAAAGAGGCTGTGTCTATCCCTCACCATGGTGAGGTACTACGCTCCAAGGGCATCGGTCTCAACTCACCAAGAGAAGACGATACACCTTACGGCAGTCAGTTGCTCCCTTTTTGACCTTTCCATTGAAGCCTGGGCCTACTGTGGTCAAGCCAGCCAAGGAAGGAAGGTATGAGAGCGAAAATGGCTTTCCTACCTTCACCAAGAACATACACCTTGAGCAAAGAAAGGGCCAGACTTACAAGGCCCTATCGCCACCGGCACATCATCTTTAGTGACGCCCCGGTGGCACTATGTACTGTGCCGTATTTACAAGACGCCGTTCAACCACGTTTTGTGGCTTAACACCACCTTGTAAATACGGCCCCTTCACACGCAGCCCTTTCCCTGGAAGGGGCGTGCAATGGGCGTTGCTCTGGGTGGGCCACTGCAACACCATAGCATTTTGATGCTGCTCCAGTTTTACGAGTTTTTGTAAATCTGTGGCAGCGCCAAAAACCAAGCGCCATACAATGGGTGTCGTTATAGTGGAGAAACGAGCAGAAATGTTTTCATTTCTCCTCATTTTTGCTCTTTCTATGTGTGCTGCACGAACATATCGCCACTGAAGATTTCTGTTGTGCAGGAAGGTGTGCCTTCCTGAACAAAAACAATTTCCCCCTCCACGCAGCCATCCTTGTACCATGGCGCAAGGATGGCTGCGTTGGTGCTCGGCAGCTAATTTAGAGCTGGCGCAGAGGGAAGCACAGGGGTGCGCTGTATTCTACTAAATACGGCGCTTCCCTGCATTTTGAAAATGACTGAGTGCGAGGCTGCCAAATTTGGCAGAGCGTCTCACTCAGTCATCCTCTTGTAATTATGGGCCAAAAGGTCTAAAGGATAGAGGCGTTTTATGTCATGTTCGATGACGACCATGGAAATGACTCTAGTCATATTGCAGAAGAGAGAACCATGTGCATTTTCTTGCCTTGCGATGTATTCGCCCACTCTCTGCCCTCAACCCTAGGAGCAGGGTCTGAGCAGTGGTGCTTCTGTGCCCTCGCTCGTTGGTGTCCGGGTCCAAATCCCCAACACACCCTTTTTAGCAGAAAACACACAAATTTTACTCAAAATACACAAAGCTTGAAGATTCCTCATTCCACTCAAAGCATTGTTGTGCAAAATATTTTTAGCCTCAGGAGAAAAAAAGGATCACCATGCCTTGGCTTCCTTCCTGCTTGCTTTCAGTGTGCTCTGTGTGATGTTTTCACAGGCTCTGGTTTCAGGCATTTAGGCATCAGATATTTGTCTCTACCCGCAGCTGTGACTTTTCAGTACATCTGAGTGTACGCTTGCTGGCTGACAACGCTGCAATTTTCACACTTACTCCTCGCTTTGCGAGCAACTGCTGATCAAGTATAGAGGCAATCGGGCAAACATATGAGGGGAATTTTGCTCCTTCAGTCAAGCCCTCATGCTTGTTTCTGTAGTGTAGTGGTTATCACGTTCGCCTAACACGCGAAAAGTCCCCGGTTCGAGACCGGGCAGAAACAATGGGCAGTGTCTGCTTTTGTGTTTGCTCCCTAAAAGCTTAGTCTCACTCAGGGATGGCCTTTAAAAACTTGTGACCTGTGTAAAACTTGTATTACTATTGCAGGCCGGTAAAAAGTTATCTGCATCTTTGCGTAGTCGTGCATGTGCCTGGTTTCTTATTCTGTTTTTTACTTTTTTTTTTCTTGGCCATGTTATATTGTGGGGCCTTTAAACCTGTCACCTTGATAGGAACATTGCAAGCGGCAGCATCGACAAGTGCAGACTGAGGAGTCAGACCTAAACACAGACTCAGCTGTCAGGATGGCCGAGTGGTCTAAGGCGGCAGCCTCAAGAGAGCTTGATCTTCAGTTAAGCTAAGCATCCTGGTTTGCTCATGTAGTTGTGGGTTCAAATCGCACTTCTGATAGGTCTATTTTCTGCCCTTAAATCTTCCTCTGCTTGCACAGCCAGCTCCCCACAACACTATCTTTGCAAGCTGCTGTAGCATATGAAAAGAAATCCACCAACCCTCCGGCTGGGCCCTCAATCAGCATTCCATGTATTTCTGGAAGGGGCATCTCAGTCACGCCTTCTGTTAGAGCTGCACCTTATCACTGTAACTACCATGCTGGTTTCTACTTAAGCAGTTGATTCCATCGTTTGAAGTGAGGCTCTCCTGCCACTTTTGGGCAGAGAAGGCACTGCCCCTGCAACAACAACAGGCAGACAAGCTCAACCTGGGTTTCCTGGTTAGGTGGGCGGAGCAGAATGGCAATGGTCCCTCCTTGTGACTTGAAATTAACATGAAGAAGACAGAGAGGCAGCTGGGAGTAGGCAGTACCCATGCACCCCTGAACACTGTCTTGCGATTTTCACCCAATTCTGAAATGAGTCGGGAGGAAAGGAGGTGATTTTCCTATCGAAGGCCATTCTGGGAATTCAGCCACCCCGCGTCTCCCAGGTGAGTGTTTCAGGCCTGTGAGGCACTCATATAAATCTCGCCTGATCGAGCCTGATCGAGCAATTGTGCTTGAATACAAGAGGCATGCTCCTCTGGCTCAGGCGCAAGAGATGGCAGGCCCTTCAGTGCTTCTGGTCTGGAAGTCTACGGTGCAAGGGCCCAGGTCCTGCGGAGGCGTACAACTACCAGAAAGGGTCTGCTTTTCTCATCAGCGCCACAGTTCAGCTTGCTAGCATACGGCTTCTTGACTACCTCTTGCCTTGCTAGAGGCAAAAAAAAAACCCTTGGCACAAAACATCAATTGCTATGGCACGCTTAGAAGGAGAGTCTCCAAGTGGCCCTGCTTTTTCACAAAGACACTTCAGAAGATGTTTGAAAGGCTTTTGCAGCAGCAGGCTAGTTGGTCTAGGGGTATGATTCTCGCTTTGGGTGTGAGAGGTCCCGGGTTCAAATCCCGGACGAGCCCGTGCCTTCATAGGTTCGTTCTGTTTTTAAACAGGAGTATTTCTGCTTTCCACTCTTGTAAGATGCCATGGTGGAATGCATTGCATGCTTTCTACTGGTGTCGAGGCAGTTCGGCATGATGAAGGAGTGCGGGATTTCTTTCTAACTGCTTTTTTGTGTTGGAGCAGCACTTCTCGTTGGAACATGAAATGCACAGTGCTTCTCCAAAGTAATTGCAGGGCTGGTTTTGAAATCACCTCTTGGAATGAAAGTGATCCCAGTTCCTTTCTTCCAAAGGAAGAGATCCTGTCAGAAAGGCTCAGCTTTGAGCGTCATGAATATTGTCCCTTAGTCCTTGCATTCCAGTCCAAAGCATAGCCACATAAAGAAAGCAGGTGTGTCTGTTTCCAGTGCAGTGGTTCCAGTCCAATGCATAGCCACATGAAGCAAGTAAGCTGGCATGTCTGTTTCTATAGTGTAGTGGTTATCACGTTCGCCTTACACGCGAAAGGTCCCTGGTTCGAGGCCAGGCAGAAACAGCAAGTTGCTGTGTTTTATCACATTATTTGCATTTACCACCTCACCTGACAGGTAAATTGAAATTAAAGAGGCTGTGTCTATCCCTCACCATCGTGAGGTACTACGCTCCAAGGGCATCGGTCTCAACTCACCAAGAGAAGACGATACACCTTACGGCAGTCAGTTGCTCCCTTTTTGACCTTTCCATTGAAGCCTGGGCCTACTGTGGTCAAGCCAGCCAAGGAAGGAAGGTATGAGAGCGAAAATGGCTTTCCTACCTTCACCAAGAACATACACCTTGAGCAAAGAAAGGGCCAGACTTACAAGGCCCTATCGCCACCGGCACATCATCTTTAGTGACGCCCCGGTGGCACTATGTACTGTGCCGTATTTACAAGACGCCGTTCAACCACATTTTGTGGCTTAACACCACCTTGTAAATACGGCCCCTTCACACGCAGCCCTTTCCCTGGAAGGGGCGTACAATGGGCGTTGCTCTGGGTGGGCCACTGCAACACCATAGCATTTTGATGCTGCTCCAGTTTTACGAGTTTTTGTAAATCTGTGGCAGCGCCAAAAACCAAGCGCCATACAATGGGTGTCGTTATAGTGGAGAAACGAGCAGAAATTTTTTCATTTCTCCTCATTTTTGCTCTTTCTATGTGTGCTGCACGAACATATCGCCACTGAAGATTTCTGTTGTGCAGGAAGGTGTGCCTTCCTGAACAAAAACAATTTCCCCCTCCACGCAGCCATCCTTGTACCATGGCGCAAGGATGGCTGCGTTGGTGCTCGGCAGCTAATTTAGAGCTGGCGCAGAGGGAAGCACAGGGGTGCGCTGTATTCTACTAAATACGGCGCTTCCCTGCATTTTGAAAATGACTGAGTGCGAGGCTGCCAAATTTGGCAGAGCGTCTCACTCAGTCATCCTCTTGTAATTATGGGCCAAAAGGTCTAAAGGATAGAGGCGTTTTATGTCATGTTCGATGACGACCATGGAAATGACTCTAGTCATATTGCAGAAGAGAGAACCATGTGCATTTTCTTGCCTTGCGATGTATTCGCCCACTCTCTGCCCTCAACCCTAGGAGCAGGGTCTGAGCAGTGGTGCTTCTGTGCCCTCGCTCGTTGGTGTCCGGGTCCAAATCCCCAACACACCCTTTTTAGCAGAAAACACACAAATTTTACTCAAAATACACAAAGCTTGAAGATTCCTCATTCCACTCAAAGCATTGTTGTGCAAAATATTTTTAGCCTCAGGAGAAAAAAAGGATCACCATGCCTTGGCTTCCTTCCTGCTTGCTTTCAGTGTGCTCTGTGTGATGCTTTCACAGGCTCTGGTTTCAGGCATTTAGGCATCAGATATTTGTCTCTACCCGCTGCTGTGACTTTTCAGTACATCTGAGTGTACGCTTGCTGGCTGACAACGCTGCAATTTTCACACTTACTCCTCGCTTTGCGAGCAACTGCTGATCAAGTATAGAGGCAATCGGGCAAACATATGAGGGGAATTTTGCTCCTTCAGTCAAGCCCTCATGCTTGTTTCTGTAGTGTAGTGGTTATCACGTTCGCCTAACACGCGAAAGGTCCCCGGTTCGAGACCGGGCAGAAACAATGGGCAGTGTCTGCTTTTGTGTTTGCTCCCTAAAAGCTTAGTCTCACTCAGGGATGGCCTTTAAAAACTTGTGACCTGTGTAAAACTTGTATTACTATTGCAGGCCGGTAAAAAGTTATCTGCATCTTTGCGTAGTCGTGCATGTGCCTGGTTTCTTATTCTGTTTTTTACTTTTTTTTTTCTTGGCCATGTTATATTGTGGGGCCTTTAAACCTGTCACCTTGATAGGAACATTGCAAGCGGCAGCATCGACAAGTGCAGACTGAGGAGTCAGACCTAAACACAGACTCAGCTGTCAGGATGGCCGAGTGGTCTAAGGCGGCAGCCTCAAGAGAGCTTGATCTTCAGTTAAGCTAAGCATCCTGGTTTGCTCATGTAGTTGTGGGTTCAAATCGCACTTCTGATAGGTCTATTTTCTGCCCTTAAATCTTCCTCTGCTTGCACAGCCAGCTCCCCACAACACTATCTTTGCAAGCTGCTGTAGCATATGAAAAGAAATCCACCAACCCTCCGGCTGGGCCCTCAATCAGCATTCCATGTATTTCTGGAAGGGGCATCTCAGTCACGCCTTCTGTTAGAGCTGCACCTTATCACTGTAACTACCATGCTGGTTTCTACTTAAGCAGTTGATTCCATCGTTTGAAGTGAGGCTCTCCTGCCACTTTTGGGCAGAGAAGGCACTGCCCCTGCAACAACAACAGGCAGACAAGCTCAACCTGGGTTTCCTGGTTAGGTGGGCGGAGCAGAATGGCAATGGTCCCTCCTTGTGACTTGAAATTAACATGAAGAAGACAGAGAGGCAGCTGGGAGTAGGCAGTACCCATGCACCCCTGAACACTGTCTTGCGATTTTCACTCAATTCTGAAATGAGTCGGGAGGAAAGGAGGTGATTTTCCTATCGAAGGCCATTCTGGGAATTCAGCCACCCCGCGTCTCCCAGGTGAGTGTTTCAGGCCTGTGAGGCACTCATATAAATCTCGCCTGATCGAGCACTGAGCGAGCAAGTGTGCTTGAATACAAGAGGCATGCTCCTCTGGTTCAGGCGCAAGAGATGGCAGGCCCTTCAGTGCTTCTGGTCTGGAAGTCTACGGTGCAAGGGCCCAGGTCCTGCGGAGGCGTACAACTACCAGAAAGGGTCTGCTTTTCTCATCAGCGCCACAGTTCAGCTTGCTAGCATAGGGCTTCTTGACTACCTCTTGCCTTGCTAGAGGCAAAAAAAAAACCCTTGGCACAAAACATCAATTGCTATGGCACGCTTAGAAGGAGAGTCTCCAAGTGGCCCTGCTTTTTCACAAAGACACTTCAGAAGATGTTTGAAAGGCTTTTGCAGCAGCAGGACTGTTGGTCTAGGGGTATGATTCTCGCTTTGGGTGTGAGAGGTCCCGGGTTCAAATCCCGGACGAGCCCGTGCCTTCATAGGTTCGATCTGTTTTTAAACAGGAGTATTTCTGCTTTCCACTCTTGTAAGATGCCATGGTGGAATGCATTGCATGCTTTCTACTGGTGTCGAGGCAGTTCGGCATGATGAAGGAGTGCGGGATTTCTTTCTAACTGCTTTTTTGTGTTGGAGCAGCACTTCTCGTTGGAACATGAAATGCACAGTGCTTCTCCAAAGTAATTGCAGGGCTGGTTTTGAAATCACCTCTTGGAATGAAAGTGATCCCAGTTCCTTTCTTCCAAAGGAAGAGATCCTGTCAGAAAGGCTCAGCTTTGAGCGTCATGAATATTGTCCCTTAGTCCTTGCATTCCAGTCCAAAGCATAGCCACATAAAGAAAGCAGGTGTGTCTGTTTCCAGTGCAGTGGTTCCAGTCCAATGCATAGCCACATGAAGCAAGTAAGCAGGCATGTCTGTTTCTATAGTGTAGTGGTTATCACGTTCGCCTTACACGCGAAAGGTCCCTGGTTCGAGGCCAGGCAGAAACAGCAAGTTGCTGTGCTTTATCACATTATTTGCATTAACCACCTCACCTGACAGGTAAATTGAAATTAAAGAGGCTGGGTCTATCCCTCACCATCGTGGGGTACTACGCTCCAAGGGCATCGGTCTCAACTCACCAAGAGAAGACGATACACCTTACGGCAGTCAGTTGCTCCCTTTTTGACCTTTCCATTGAAGCCTGGGCCTACTGTGGTCAAGCCAGCCAAGGAAGGAAGGTATGAGAGCGAAAATGGCTTTCCTACCTTCACCAAGAACATACACCTTGAGCAAAGAAAGGGCCAGACTTACAAGGCCCTATCGCCACCGGCACATCATCTTTAGTGACGCCCCGGTGGCACTATGTACTGTGCCGTATTTACAAGACGCCGTTCAACCACGGTTTGTGGCTTAACACCACCTTGGAAATACGGCCCCTTCACACGCAGCCCTTTCCCTGGAAGGGGCGTGCAATGGGCGTTGCTCTGGGTGGGCCACTGCAACACCATAGCATTTTGATGCTGCTCCAGTTTTACGAGTTTTTGTAAATCTGTGGCAGCGCCAAAAACCAAGCGCCATACAATGGGTGTCGTTATAGTGGAGAAACGAGCAGAAATGTTTTCATTTCTCCTCATTTTTGCTCTTTCTATGTGTGCTGCACGAACATATCGCCACTGAAGATTTCTGTTGTGCAGGAAGGTGTGCCTTCCTGAACAAAAACAATTTCCCCCTCCACGCAGCCATCCTTGTACCATGGCGCAAGGATGGCTGCGTTGGTGCTCGGCAGCTAATTTAGAGCTGGCGCAGAGGGAAGCACAGGGGTGCGCTGTATTCTACTAAATACGGCGCTTCCCTGCATTTTGAAAATGACTGAGTGCGAGGCTGCCAAATTTGGCAGAGCGTCTCACTCAGTCATCCTCTTGTAATTATGGGCCAAAAGGTCTAAAGGATAGAGGCGTTTTATGTCATGTTCGATGACGACCATGGAAATGACTCTAGTCATATTGCAGAAGAGAGAACCATGTGCATTTTCTTGCCTTGCGATGTATTCGCCCACTCTCTGCCCTCAACCCTAGGAGCAGGGTCTGAGCAGTGGTGCTTCTGTGCCCTCGCTCGTTGGTGTCCGGGTCCAAATCCCCAACACACCCTTTTTAGCAGAAAACACACAAATTTTACTCAAAATACACAAAGCTTGAAGATTCCTCATTCCACTCAAAGCATTGTTGTGCAAAATATTTTTAGCCTCAGGAGAAAAAAAGGATCACCATGCCTTGGCTTCCTTCCTGCTTGCTTTCAGTGTGCTCTGTGTGATGTTTTCACAGGCTCTGGTTTCAGGCATTTAGGCATCAGATATTTGTCTCTACCCGCAGCTGTGACTTTTCAGTACATCTGAGTGTACGCTTGCTGGCTGACAACGCTGCAATTTTCACACTTACTCCTCGCTTTGCGAGCAACTGCTGATCAAGTATAGAGGCAATCGGGCAAACATATGAGGGGAATTTTGCTCCTTCAGTCAAGCCCTCATGCTTGTTTCTGTAGTGTAGTGGTTATCACGTTCGCCTAACACGCGAAAAGTCCCCGGTTCGAGACCGGGCAGAAACAATGGGCAGTGTCTGCTTTTGTGTTTGCTCCCTAAAAGCTTAGTCTCACTCAGGGATGGCCTTTAAAAACTTGTGACCTGTGTAAAACTTGTATTACTATTGCAGGCCGGTAAAAAGTTATCTGCATCTTTGCGTAGTCGTGCATGTGCCTGGTTTCTTATTCTGTTTTTTACTTTTTTTTTTCTTGGCCATGTTATATTGTGGGGCCTTTAAACCTGTCACCTTGATAGGAACATTGCAAGCGGCAGCATCGACAAGTGCAGACTGAGGAGTCAGACCTAAACACAGACTCAGCTGTCAGGATGGCCGAGTGGTCTAAGGCGGCAGCCTCAAGAGAGCTTGATCTTCAGTTAAGCTAAGCATCCTGGTTTGCTCATGTAGTTGTGGGTTCAAATCGCACTTCTGATAGGTCTATTTTCTGCCCTTAAATCTTCCTCTGCTTGCACAGCCAGCTCCCCACAACACTATCTTTGCAAGCTGCTGTAGCATATGAAAAGAAATCCACCAACCCTCCGGCTGGGCCCTCAATCAGCATTCCATGTATTTCTGGAAGGGGCATCTCAGTCACGCCTTCTGTTAGAGCTGCACCTTATCACTGTAACTACCATGCTGGTTTCTACTTAAGCAGTTGATTCCATCGTTTGAAGTGAGGCTCTCCTGCCACTTTTGGGCAGAGAAGGCACTGCCCCTGCAACAACAACAGGCAGACAAGCTCAACCTGGGTTTCCTGGTTAGGTGGGCGGAGCAGAATGGCAATGGTCCCTCCTTGTGACTTGAAATTAACATGAAGAAGACAGAGAGGCAGCTGGGAGTAGGCAGTACCCATGCACCCCTGAACACTGTCTTGCGATTTTCACCCAATTCTGAAATGAGTCGGGAGGAAAGGAGGTGATTTTCCTATCGAAGGCCATTCTGGGAATTCAGCCACCCCGCGTCTCCCAGGTGAGTGTTTCAGGCCTGTGAGGCACTCATATAAATCTCGCCTGATCGAGCAATTGTGCTTGAATACAAGAGGCATGCTCCTCTGGCTCAGGCGCAAGAGATGGCAGGCCCTTCAGTGCTTCTGGTCTGGAAGTCTACGGTGCAAGGGCCCAGGTCCTGCGGAGGCGTACAACTACCAGAAAGGGTCTGCTTTTCTCATCAGCGCCACAGTTCAGCTTGCTAGCATACGGCTTCTTGACTACCTCTTGCCTTGCTAGAGGCAAAAAAAAAACCCTTGGCACAAAACATCAATTGCTATGGCACGCTTAGAAGGAGAGTCTCCAAGTGGCCCTGCTTTTTCACAAAGACACTTCAGAAGATGTTTGAAAGGCTTTTGCAGCAGCAGGCTAGTTGGTCTAGGGGTATGATTCTCGCTTTGGGTGTGAGAGGTCCCGGGTTCAAATCCCGGACGAGCCCGTGCCTTCATAGGTTCGATCTGTTTTTAAACAGGAGTATTTCTGCTTTCCACTCTTGTAAGATGCCATGGTGGAATGCATTGCATGCTTTCTACTGGTGTCGAGGCAGTTCGGCATGATGAAGGAGTGCGGGATTTCTTTCTAACTGCTTTTTTGTGTTGGAGCAGCACTTCTCGTTGGAACATGAAATGCACAGTGCTTCTCCAAAGTAATTGCAGGGCTGGTTTTGAAATCACCTCTTGGAATGAAAGTGATCCCAGTTCCTTTCTTCCAAAGGAAGAGATCCTGTCAGAAAGGCTCAGCTTTGAGCGTCATGAATATTGTCCCTTAGTCCTTGCATTCCAGTCCAAAGCATAGCCACATAAAGAAAGCAGGTGTGTCTGTTTCCAGTGCAGTGGTTCCAGTCCAATGCATAGCCACATGAAGCAAGTAAGCTGGCATGTCTGTTTCTATAGTGTAGTGGTTATCACGTTCGCCTTACACGCGAAAGGTCCCTGGTTCGAGGCCAGGCAGAAACAGCAAGTTGCTGTGTTTTATCACATTATTTGCATTTACCACCTCACCTGACAGGTAAATTGAAATTAAAGAGGCTGTGTCTATCCCTCACCATCGTGAGGTACTACGCTCCAAGGGCATCGGTCTCAACTCACCAAGAGAAGACGATACACCTTACGGCAGTCAGTTGCTCCCTTTTTGACCTTTCCATTGAAGCCTGGGCCTACTGTGGTCAAGCCAGCCAAGGAAGGAAGGTATGAGAGCGAAAATGGCTTTCCTACCTTCACCAAGAACATACACCTTGAGCAAAGAAAGGGCCAGACTTACAAGGCCCTATCGCCACCGGCACATCATCTTTAGTGACGCCCCGGTGGCACTATGTACTGTGCCGTATTTACAAGACGCCGTTCAACCACATTTTGTGGCTTAACACCACCTTGTAAATACGGCCCCTTCACACGCAGCCCTTTCCCTGGAAGGGGCGTGCAATGGGCGTTGCTCTGGGTGGGCCACTGCAACACCATAGCATTTTGATGCTGCTCCAGTTTTACGAGTTTTTGTAAATCTGTGGCAGCGCCAAAAACCAAGCGCCATACAATGGGTGTCGTTATAGTGGAGAAACGAGCAGAAATTTTTTCATTTCTCCTCATTTTTGCTCTTTCTATGTGTGCTGCACGAACATATCGCCACTGAAGATTTCTGTTGTGCAGGAAGGTGTGCCTTCCTGAACAAAAACAATTTCCCCCTCCACGCAGCCATCCTTGTACCATGGCGCAAGGATGGCTGCGTTGGTGCTCGGCAGCTAATTTAGAGCTGGCGCAGAGGGAAGCACAGGGGTGCGCTGTATTCTACTAAATACGGCGCTTCCCTGCATTTTGAAAATGACTGAGTGCGAGGCTGCCAAATTTGGCAGAGCGTCTCACTCAGTCATCCTCTTGTAATTATGGGCCAAAAGGTCTAAAGGATAGAGGCGTTTTATGTCATGTTCGATGACGACCATGGAAATGACTCTAGTCATATTGCAGAAGAGAGAACCATGTGCATTTTCTTGCCTTGCGATGTATTCGCCCACTCTCTGCCCTCAACCCTAGGAGCAGGGTCTGAGCAGTGGTGCTTCTGTGCCCTCGCTCGTTGGTGTCCGGGTCCAAATCCCCAACACACCCTTTTTAGCAGAAAACACACAAATTTTACTCAAAATACACAAAGCTTGAAGATTCCTCATTCCACTCAAAGCATTGTTGTGCAAAATATTTTTAGCCTCAGGAGAAAAAAAGGATCACCATGCCTTGGCTTCCTTCCTGCTTGCTTTCAGTGTGCTCTGTGTGATGCTTTCACAGGCTCTGGTTTCAGGCATTTAGGCATCAGATATTTGTCTCTACCCGCTGCTGTGACTTTTCAGTACATCTGAGTGTACGCTTGCTGGCTGACAACGCTGCAATTTTCACACTTACTCCTCGCTTTGCGAGCAACTGCTGATCAAGTATAGAGGCAATCGGGCAAACATATGAGGGGAATTTTGCTCCTTCAGTCAAGCCCTCATGCTTGTTTCTGTAGTGTAGTGGTTATCACGTTCGCCTAACACGCGAAAGGTCCCCGGTTCGAGACTGGGCAGAAACAATGGGCAGTGTCTGCTTTTGTGTTTGCTCCCTAAAAGCTTAGTCTCACTCAGGGATGGCCTTTAAAAACTTGTGACCTGTGTAAAACTTGTATTACTATTGCAGGCCGGTAAAAAGTTATCTGCATCTTTGCGTAGTCGTGCATGTGCCTGGTTTCTTATTCTGTTTTTTACTTTTTTTTTTCTTGGCCATGTTATATTGTGGGGCCTTTAAACCTGTCACCTTGATAGGAACATTGCAAGCGGCAGCATCGACAAGTGCAGACTGAGGAGTCAGACCTAAACACAGACTCAGCTGTCAGGATGGCCGAGTGGTCTAAGGCGGCAGCCTCAAGAGAGCTTGATCTTCAGTTAAGCTAAGCATCCTGGTTTGCTCATGTAGTTGTGGGTTCAAATCGCACTTCTGATAGGTCTATTTTCTGCCCTTACATCTTCCTCTGCTTGCACAGCCAGCTCCCCACAACACTATCTTTGCAAGCTGCTGTAGCATATGAAAAGAAATCCACCAACCCTCCGGCTGGGCCCTCAATCAGCATTCCATGTATTTCTGGAAGGGGCATCTCAGTCACGCCTTCTGTTAGAGCTGCACCTTATCACTGTAACTACCATGCTGGTTTCTACTTAAGCAGTTGATTCCATCGTTTGAAGTGAGGCTCTCCTGCCACTTTTGGGCAGAGAAGGCACTGCCTCTGCAACAACAACAGGCAGACAAGCTCAACCTGGGTTTCCTGGTTAGGTGGGCGGAGCAGAATGGCAATGGTCCCTCCTTGTGACTTGAAATTAACATGAAGAAGACAGAGAGGCAGCTTGGAGTAGGCAGTACCCATGCACCCCTGAACACTGTCTTGCGATTTTCACCCAATTCTGAAATGAGTCGGGAGGAAAGGAGGTGATTTTCCTATCGAAGGCCATTCTGGGAATTCAGCCACCCCGCGTCTCCCAGGTGAGTGTTTCAGGCCTGTGAGGCACTCATATAAATCTCGCCTGATCGAGCACTGAGCGAGCAAGTGTGCTTGAATACAAGAGGCATGCTCCTCTGGCTCAGGCGCAAGAGATGGCAGGCCCTTCAGTGCTTCTGGTCTGGAAGTCTACGGTGCAAGGGCCCAGGTCCTGCGGAGTCGTACAACTACCAGAAAGGGTCTGCTTTTCTCATCAGCGCCACAGTTCAGCTTGCTAGCATAGGGCTTCTTGACTACCTCTTGCCTTGCTAGAGGCAAAAAAAAAACCCTTGGCACAAAACATCAATTGCTAAGGCACGCTTAGAAGGAGAGTCTCCAAGTGGCCCTGCTTTTTCACAAAGACACTTCAGAAGATGTTTGAAAGGCTTTTGCAGCAGCAGGCTCGTTGGTCTAGGGGTATGATTCTCGCTTTGGGTGTGAGAGGTCCCGGCTTCAAATCCCGGACGAGCCCGTGCCTTCATAGGTTCGATCTGTTTTTAAACAGGAGTATTTCTGCTTTCCACTCTTGTAAGATGCCATGGTGGAATGCATTGCATGCTTTCTACTGGTGTCGAGGCAGTTCGGCATGATGAAGGAGTGCGGGATTTCTTTCTAACTGCTTTTTTGTGTTGGAGCAGCACTTCTCGTTGGAACATGAAATGCACAGTGCTTCTCCAAAGTAATTGCAGGGCTGGTTTTGAAATCACCTCTTGGAATGAAAGTGATCCCAGTTCCTTTCTTCCAAAGGAAGAGATCCTGTCAGAAAGGCTCAGCTTTGAGCGTCATGAATATTGTCCCTTAGTCCTTGCATTCCAGTCCAAAGCATAGCCACATAAAGAAAGCAGGTGTGTCTGTTTCCAGTGCAGTGGTTCCAGTCCAATGCATAGCCACATGAAGCAAGTAAGCAGGCATGTCTGTTTCTATAGTGTAGTGGTTATCACGTTCGCCTTACACGCGAAAGGTCCCTGGTTCGAGGCCAGGCAGAAACAGCAAGTTGCTGTGCTTTATCACATTATTTGCATTAACCACCTCACCTGACAGGTAAATTGAAATTAAAGAGGCTGTGTCTATTCCTCACCATTGTGGGGTACTACGCTCCAAGGGCATCGGTCTCAACTCACCAAGAGAAGACGATACACCTTACGGCAGTCAGTTGCTCCCTTTTTGACCTTTCCATTGAAGCCTGGGCCTACTGTGGTCAAGCCAGCCAAGGAAGGAAGGTATGAGAGCGAAAATGGCTTTCCTACCTTCACCAAGAACATACACCTTGAGCAAAGAAAGGGCCAGACTTACAAGGCCCTATCGCCACCGGCACATCATCTTTAGTGACGCCCCGGTGGCACTATGTACTGTGCCGTATTTACAAGACGCCGTTCAACCACGGTTTGTGGCTTAACACCACCTTGTAAATACGGCCCCTTCACACGCAGCCCTTTCCCTGGAAGGGGCGTGCAATGGGCGTTGCTCTGGGTGGGCCACTGCAACACCATAGCATTTTGATGCTGCTCCAGTTTTACGAGTTTTTGTAAATCTGTGGCAGCGCCAAAAACCAAGCGCCATACAATGGGTGTCGTTATAGTGGAGAAACGAGCAGAAATGTTTTCATTTCTCCTCATTTTTGCTCTTTCTATGTGTGCTGCACGAACATATCGCCACTGAAGATTTCTGTTGTGCAGGAAGGTGTGCCTTCCTGAACAAAAACAATTTCCCCCTCCACGCAGCCATCCTTGTACCATGGCGCAAGGATGGCTGCGTTGGTGCTCGGCAGCTAATTTAGAGCTGGCGCAGAGGGAAGCACAGGGGTGCGCTGTATTCTACTAAATACGGCGCTTCCCTGCATTTTGAAAATGACTGAGTGCGAGGCTGCCAAATTTGGCAGAGCGTCTCACTCAGTCATCCTCTTGTAATTATGGGCCAAAAGGTCTAAAGGACAGAGGCGTTTTATGTCATGTTCGATGACGACCATGGAAATGACTCTAGTCATATTGCAGAAGAGAGAACCATGTGCATTTTCTTGCCTTGCGATGTATTCGCCCACTCTCTGCCCTCAACCCTAGGAGCAGGGTCTGAGCAGTGGTGCTTCTGTGCCCTCGCTCGTTGGTGTCCGGGTCCAAATCCCCAACACACCCTTTTTAGCAGAAAACACACAAATTTTACTCAAAATACACAAAGCTTGAAGATTCCTCATTCCACTCAAAGCATTGTTGTGCAAAATATTTTTAGCCTCAGGAGAAAAAAAGGATCACCATGCCTTGGCTTCCTTCCTGCTTGCTTTCAGTGTGCTCTGTGTGATGCTTTCACAGGCTCTGGTTTCAGGCATTTAGGCATCAGATATTTGTCTCTACCCGCAGCTGTGACTTTTCAGTACATCTGAGTGTACGCTTGCTGGCTGACAACGCTGCAATTTTCACACTTACTCCTCGCTTTGCGAGCAACTGCTGATCAAGTATAGAGGCAATCGGGCAAACATATGAGGGGAATTTTGCTCCTTCAGTCAAGCCCTCATGCTTGTTTCTGTAGTGTAGTGTTTATCACGTTCGCCTAACACGCGAAAGGTCCCCGGTTCGAGACCGGGCAGAAACAATGGGCAGTGTCTGCTTTTGTGTTTGCTCCCTAAAAGCTTAGTCTCACTCAGGGATGGCCTTTAAAAACTTGTGACCTGTGTAAAACTTGTATTACTATTGCAGGCCGGTAAAAAGTTATCTGCATCTTTGCGTAGTCGTGCATGTGCCTGGTTTCTTATTCTGTTTTTTACTTTTTTTTTTCTTGGCCATGTTATATTGTGGGGCCTTTAAACCTGTCACCTTGATAGGAACATTGCAAGCGGCAGCATCGACAAGTGCAGACTGAGGAGTCAGACCTAAACACAGACTCAGCTGTCAGGATGGCCGAGTGGTCTAAGGCGGCAGCCTCAAGAGAGCTTGATCTTCAGTTAAGCTAAGCATCCTGGTTTGCTCATGTAGTTGTGGGTTCAAATCGCACTTCTGATAGGTCTATTTTCTGCCCTTAAATCTTCCTCTGCTTGCACAGCCAGCTCCCCACAACACTATCTTTGCAAGCTGCTGTAGCATATGAAAAGAAATCCACCAACCCTCCGGCTGGGCCCTCAATCAGCATTCCATGTATTTCTGGAAGGGGCATCTCAGTCACGCCTTCTGTTAGAGCTGCACCTTATCACTGTAACTACCATGCTGGTTTCTACTTAAGCAGTTGATTCCATTGTTTGAAGTGAGGCTCTCCTGCCACTTTTGGGCAGAGAAGGCACTGCCCCTGCAACAACAACAGGCAGACAAGCTCAACCTGGGTTTCCTGGTTATGTGGGCGGAGCAGAATGGCAATGGTCCCTCCTTGTGACTTGAAATTAACATGAAGAAGACAGAGAGGCAGCTGGGAGTAGGCAGTACCCATGCACCCCTGAACACTGTCTTGCGATTTTCACCCAATTCTGAAATGAGTCGGGAGGAAAGGAGGTGATTTTCCTATCGAAGGCCATTCTGGGAATTCAGCCACCCCGCGTCTCCCAGGTGAGTGTTTCAGGCCTGTGAGGCACTCATATAAATCTCGCCTGATCGAGCCTGATCGAGCAATTGTGCTTGAATACAAGAGGCATGCTCCTCTGGCTCAGGCGCAAGAGATGGCAGACCCTTCAGTGCTTCTGGTCTGGAAGTCTACGGTGCAAGGGCCCAGGTCCTGCGGAGGCGTACAACTACCAGAAAGGGTCTGCTTTTCTCATCAGCGCCACAGTTCAGCTTGCTAGCATAGGGCTTCTTGACTACCTCTTGCCTTGCTAGAGGCAAAAAAAAAACCCTTGGCACAAAACATCAATTGCTATGGCACGCTTAGAAGGAGAGTCTCCAAGTGGCCCTGCTTTTTCACAAAGACACTTCAGAAGATGTTTGAAAGGCTTTTGCAGCAGCAGGCTCGTTGGTCTAGGGGTATGATTCTCGCTTTGGGTGTGAGAGGTCCCGGGTTCAAATCCCGGACGAGCCCGTGCCTTCATAGGTTCGATCTGTTTTTAAACAGGAGTATTTCTGCTTTCCACTCTTGTAAGATGCCATGGTGGAATGCATTGCATGCTTTCTACTGGTGTCGAGGCAGTTCGGCATGATGAAGGAGTGCGGGATTTCTTTCTAACTGCTTTTTTGTGTTGGAGCAGCACTTCTCGTTGGAACATGAAATGCACAGTGCTTCTCCAAAGTAATTGCAGGGCTGGTTTTGAAATCACCTCTTGGAATGAAAGTGATCCCAGTTCCTTTCTTCCAAAGGAAGAGATCCTGTCAGAAAGGCTCAGCTTTGAGCGTCATGAATATTGTCCCTTAGTCCTTGCATTCCAGTCCAAAGCATAGCCACATAAAGAAAGCAGGTGTGTCTGTTTCCAGTGCAGTGGTTCCAGTCCAATGCATAGCCACATGAAGCAAGTAAGCTGGCATGTCTGTTTCTATAGTGTAGTGGTTATCACGTTCGCCTTACACGCGAA
This sequence comes from Pleurodeles waltl, assembly GCF_031143425.1. Taxonomy (NCBI): domain Eukaryota; kingdom Metazoa; phylum Chordata; class Amphibia; order Caudata; family Salamandridae; genus Pleurodeles; species Pleurodeles waltl. Next base: position 327,133,081 of record NC_090449.1, on the reverse strand, counting down.
AGGTCCCTGGTTCGAGGCCAGGCAGAAACAGCAAGTTGCTGTGCTTTATCACATTATTTGCATTTACCACCTCACCTGACAGGTAAATTGAAATTAAAGAGGCTGTGTCTATCCCTCACCATCGTGAGGTACTACGCTCCAAGGGCATCGGTCTCAACTCACCAAGAGAAGACGATACACCTTACGGCAGTCAGTTGCTCCCTTTTTGACCTTTCCATTGAAGCCTGGGCCTACTGTGGTCAAGCCAGCCAAGGAAGGAAGGTATGAGAGCGAAAATGGCTTTCCTACCTTCACCAAGAACATACACCTTGAGCAAAGAAAGGGCCAGACTTACAAGGCCCTATCGCCACCGGCACATCATCTTTAGTGACGCCCCGGTGGCACTATGTACTGTGCCGTATTTACAAGACGCAGTTCAACCACATTTTGTGGCTTAACACCACCTTGTAAATACGGCCCCTTCACACGCAGCCCTTTCCCTGGAAGGGGCGTGCAATGGGCGTTGCTCTGGGTGGGCCACTGCAACACCATAGCATTTTGATGCTGCTCCAGTTTTACGAGTTTTTGTAAATCTGTGGCAGCGCCAAAAACCAAGCGCCATACAATGGGTGTCGTTATAGTGGAGAAACGAGCAGAAATGTTTTCATTTCTCCTCATTTTTGCTCTTTCTATGTGTGCTGCACGAACATATCGCCACTGAAGATTTCTGTTGTGCAGGAAGGTGTGCCTTCCTGAACAAAAACAATTTCCCCCTCCACGCAGCCATCCTTGTACCATGGCGCAAGGATGGCTGCGTTGGTGCTCGGCAGCTAATTTAGAGCTGGCGCAGAGGGAAGCACAGGGGTGCGCTGTATTCTACTAAATACGGCGCTTCCCTGCATTTTGAAAATGACTGAGTGCGAGGCTGCCAAATTTGGCAGAGCGTCTCACTCAGTCATCCTCTTGTAATTATGGGCCAAAAGGTCTAAAGGATAGAGGCGTTTTATGTCATGTTCGATGACGACCATGGAAATGACTCTAGTCATATTGCAGAAGAGAGAACCATGTGCATTTTCTTGCCTTGCGATGTATTCGCCCACTCTCTGCCCTCAACCCTAGGAGCAGGGTCTGAGCAGTGGTGCTTCTGTGCCCTCGCTCGTTGGTGTCCGGGTCCAAATCCCCAACACACCCTTTTTAGCAGAAAACACACAAATTTTACTCAAAATACACAAAGCTTGAAGATTCCTCATTCCACTCAAAGCATTGTTGTGCAAAATATTTTTAGCCTCAGGAGAAAAAAAGGATCACCATGCCTTGGCTTCCTTCCTGCTTGCTTTCAGTGTGCTCTGTGTGATGCTTTCACAGGCTCTGGTTTCAGGCATTTAGGCATTAGATATTTGTCTCTACCCGCAGCTGTGACTTTTCAGTACATCTGAGTGTACGCTTGCTGGCTGACAACGCTGCAATTTTCACACTTACTCCTCGCTTTGCGAGCAACTGCTGATCAAGTATAGAGGCAATCGGGCAAACATATGAGGGGAATTTTGCTCCTTCAGTCAAGCCCTCATGCTTGTTTCTGTAGTGTAGTGGTTATCACGTTCGCCTAACACGCGAAAGGTCCCCGGTTCGAGACCGGGCAGAAACAATGGGCAGTGTCTGCTTTTGTGTTTGCTCCCTAAAAGCTTAGTCTCACTCAGGGATGGCCTTTAAAAACTTGTGACCTGTGTAAAACTTGTATTACTATTGCAGGCCGGTAAAAAGTTATCTGCATCTTTGCGTAGTCGTGCATGTGCCTGGTTTCTTATTCTGTTTTTTACTTTTTTTTTTCTTGGCCATGTTATATTGTGGGGCCTTTAAACCTGTCACCTTGATAGGAACATTGCAAGCGGCAGCATCGACAAGTGCAGACTGAGGAGTCAGACCTAAACACAGACTCAGCTGTCAGGATGGCCGAGTGGTCTAAGGCGGCAGCCTCAAGAGAGCTTGATCTTCAGTTAAGCTAAGCATCCTGGTTTGCTCATGTAGTTGTGGGTTCAAATCGCACTTCTGATAGGTCTATTTTCTGCCCTTACATCTTCCTCTGCTTGCACAGCCAGCTCCCCACAACACTATCTTTGCAAGCTGCTGTAGCATATGAAAAGAAATCCACCAACCCTCCGGCTGGGCCCTCAATCAGCATTCCATGTATTTCTGGAAGGGGCATCTCAGTCACGCCTTCTGTTAGAGCTGCACCTTATCACTGTAACTACCATGCTGGTTTCTACTTAAGCAGTTGATTCCATCGTTTGAAGTGAGGCTCTCCTGCCACTTTTGGGCAGAGAAGGCACTGCCTCTGCAACAACAACAGGCAGACAAGCTCAACCTGGGTTTCCTGGTTAGGTGGGCGGAGCAGAATGGCAATGGTCCCTCCTTGTGACTTGAAATTAACATGAAGAAGACAGAGAGGCAGCTGGGAGTAGGCAGTACCCATGCACCCCTGAACACTGTCTTGCGATTTTCACCCAATTCTGAAATGAGTCGGGAGGAAAGGAGGTGATTTTCCTATCGAAGGCCATTCTGGGAATTCAGCCACCCCGCGTCTCCCAGGTGAGTGTTTCAGGCCTGTGAGGCACTCATATAAATCTCGCCTGATCGAGCACTGAGCGAGCAAGTGTGCTTGAATACAAGAGGCATGCTCCTCTGGCTCAGGCGCAAGAGATGGCAGGCCCTTCAGTGCTTCTGGTCTGGAAGTCTACGGTGCAAGGGCCCAGGTCCTGCGGAGGCGTACAACTACCAGAAAGGGTCTGCTTTTCTCATCAGCGCCACAGTTCAGCTTGCTAGCATAGGGCTTCTTGACTACCTCTTGCCTTGCTAGAGGCAAAAAAAAAACCCTTGGCACAAAACATCAATTGCTATGGCACGCTTAGAAGGAGAGTCTCCAAGTGGCCCTGCTTTTTCACAAAGACACTTCAGAAGATGTTTGAAAGGCTTTTGCAGCAGCAGGCTCGTTGGTCTAGGGGTATGATTCTCGCTTTGGGTGTGAGAGGTCCCGGCTTCAAATCCCGGACGAGCCCGTGCCTTCATAGGTTCGATCTGTTTTTAAACAGGAGTATTTCTGCTTTCCACTCTTGTAAGATGCCATGGTGGAATGCATTGCATGCTTTCTACTGGTGTCGAGGCAGTTCGGCATGATGAAGGAGTGCGGGATTTCTTTCTAACTGCTTTTTTGTGTTGGAGCAGCACTTCTCGTTGGAACATGAAATGCACAGTGCTTCTCCAAAGTAATTGCAGGGCTGGTTTTGAAATCACCTCTTGGAATGAAAGTGATCCCAGTTCCTTTCTTCCAAAGGAAGAGATCCTGTCAGAAAGGCTCAGCTTTGAGCGTCATGAATATTGTCCCTTAGTCCTTGCATTCCAGTCCAAAGCATAGCCACATAAAGAAAGCAGGTGTGTCTGTTTCCAGTGCAGTGGTTCCAGTCCAATGCATAGCCACATGAAGCAAGTAAGCAGGCATGTCTGTTTCTATAGTGTAGTGGTTATCACGTTCGCCTTACACGCGAAAGGTCCCTGGTTCGAGGCCAGGCAGAAACAGCAAGTTGCTGTGCTTTATCACATTATTTGCATTTACCACCTCACCTGACAGGTAAATTGAAATTAAAGAGGCTGTGTCTATCCCTCACCATCGTGAGGTACTACGCTCCAAGGGCATCGGTCTCAACTCACCAAGAGAAGACGATACACCTTACGGCAGTCAGTTGCTCCCTTTTTGACCTTTCCATTGAAGCCTGGGCCTACTGTGGTCAAGCCAGCGAAGGAAGGTATGAGAGCGAAAATGCCTTTCCTACCTTCACCAAGAACATACACCTTGAGCAAAGAAAGGGCCAGACTTACAAGGCCCTATCGCCACCGGCACATCATCTTTAGTGACGCCCCGGTGGCACTATGTACTGTGCCGTATTTACAAGACGCAGTTCAACCACATTTTGTGGCTTAACACCACCTTGTAAATACGGCCCCTTCACACGCAGCCCTTTCCCTGGAAGGGGCGTGCAATGGGCGTTGCTCTGGGTGGGCCACTGCAACACCATAGCATTTTGATGCTGCTCCAGTTTTACGAGTTTTTGTAAATCTGTGGCAGCGCCAAAAACCAAGCGCCATACAATGGGTGTCGTTATAGTGGAGAAACGAGCAGAAATGTTTTCATTTCTCCTCATTTTTGCTCTTTCTATGTGTGCTGCACGAACATATCGCCACTGAAGATTTCTGTTGTGCAGGAAGGTGTGCCTTCCTGAACAAAAACAATTTCCCCCTCCACGCAGCCATCCTTGTACCATGGCGCAAGGATGGCTGCGTTGGTGCTCGGCAGCTAATTTAGAGCTGGCGCAGAGGGAAGCACAGGGGTGCGCTGTATTCTACTAAATACGGCGCTTCCCTGCATTTTGAAAATGACTGAGTGCGAGGCTGCCAAATTTGGCAGAGCGTCTCACTCAGTCATCCTCTTGTAATTATGGGCCAAAAGGTCTAAAGGATAGAGGCGTTTTATGTCATGTTCGATGACGACCATGGAAATGACTCTAGTCATATTGCAGAAGAGAGAACCATGTGCATTTTCTTGCCTTGCGATGTATTCGCCCACTCTCTGCCCTCAACCCTAGGAGCAGGGTCTGAGCAGTGGTGCTTCTGTGCCCTCGCTCGTTGGTGTCCGGGTCCAAATCCCCAACACACCCTTTTTAGCAGAAAACACACAAATTTTACTCAAAATACATAAAGCTTGAAGATTCCTCATTCCACTCAAAGCATTGTTGTGCAAAATATTTTTAGCCTCAGGAGAAAAAAAGGATCACCATGCCTTGGCTTCCTTCCTGCTTGCTTTCAGTGTGCTCTGTGTGATGCTTTCACAGGCTCTAGTTTCAGGCATTTAGGCATTAGATATTTGTCTCTACCCGCAGCTGTGACTTTTCAGTACATCTGAGTGTACGCTTGCTGGCTGACAACGCTGCAATTTTCACACTTACTCCTCGCTTTGCGAGCAACTGCTGATCAAGTATAGAGGCAATCGGGCAAACATATGAGGGGAATTTTGCTCCTTCAGTCAAGCCCTCATGCTTGTTTCTGTAGTGTAGTGGTTATCACGTTCGCCTAACACGCGAAAGGTCCCCGGTTCGAGACCGGGCAGAAACAATGGGCAGTGTCTGCTTTTGTGTTTGCTCCCTAAAAGCTTAGTCTCACTCAGGGATGGCCTTTAAAAACTTGTGACCTGTGTAAAACTTGTATTACTATTGCAGGCCGGTAAAAAGTTATCTGCATCTTTGCGTAGTCGTGCATGTGCCTGGTTTCTTATTCTGTTTTTTACTTTTTTTTTTCTTGGCCATGTTATATTGTGGGGCCTTTAAACCTGTCACCTTGATAGGAACATTGCAAGCGGCAGCATCGACAAGTGCAGACTGAGGAGTCAGACCTAAACACAGACTCAGCTGTCAGGATGGCCGAGTGGTCTAAGGCGGCAGCCTCAAGAGAGCTTGATCTTCAGTTAAGCTAAGCATCCTGGTTTGCTCATGTAGTTGTGGGTTCAAATCGCACTTCTGATAGGTCTATTTTCTGCCCTTACATCTTCCTCTGCTTGCACAGCCAGCTCCCCACAACACTATCTTTGCAAGCTGCTGTAGCATATGAAAAGAAATCCACCAACCCTCCGGCTGGGCCCTCAATCAGCATTCCATGTATTTCTGGAAGGGGCATCTCAGTCACGCCTTCTGTTAGAGCTGCACCTTATCACTGTAACTACCATGCTGGTTTCTACTTAAGCAGTTGATTCCATCGTTTGAAGTGAGGCTCTCCTGCCACTTTTGGGCAGAGAAGGCACTGCCTCTGCAACAACAACAGGCAGACAAGCTCAACCTGGGTTTCCTGGTTAGGTGGGCGGAGCAGAATGGCAATGGTCCCTCCTTGTGACTTGAAATTAACATGAAGAAGACAGAGAGGCAGCTGGGAGTAGGCAGTACCCATGCACCCCTGAACACTGTCTTGCGATTTTCACCCAATTCTGAAATGAGTCGGGAGGAAAGGAGGTGATTTTCCTATCGAAGGCCATTCTGGGAATTCAGCCACCCCGCGTCTCCCAGGTGAGTGTTTCAGGCCTGTGAGGCACTCATATAAATCTCGCCTGATCGAGCACTGAGCGAGCAAGTGTGCTTGAATACAAGAGGCATGCTCCTCTGGCTCAGGCGCAAGAGATGGCAGGCCCTTCAGTGCTTCTGGTCTGGAAGTCTACGGTGCAAGGGCCCAGGTCCTGCGGAGGCGTACAACTACCAGAAAGGGTCTGCTTTTCTCATCAGCGCCACAGTTCAGCTTGCTAGCATAGGGCTTCTTGACTACCTCTTGCCTTGCTAGAGGCAAAAAAAAAACCCTTGGCACAAAACATCAATTGCTATGGCACGCTTAGAAGGAGAGTCTCCAAGTGGCCCTGCTTTTTCACAAAGACACTTCAGAAGATGTTTGAAAGGCTTTTGCAGCAGCAGGCTCGTTGGTCTAGGGGTATGATTCTCGCTTTGGGTGTGAGAGGTCCCGGGTTCAAATCCCGGACGAGCCCGTGCCTTCATAGGTTCGATCTGTTTTTAAACAGGAGTATTTCTGCTTTCCACTCTTGTAAGATGCCATGGTGGAATGCATTGCATGCTTTCTACTGGTGTCGAGGCAGTTCGGCATGATGAAGGAGTGCGGGATTTCTTTCTAACTGCTTTTTTGTGTTGGAGCAGCACTTCTCGTTGGAACATGAAATGCACAGTGCTTCTCCAAAGTAATTGCAGGGCTGGTTTTGAAATCACCTCTTGGAATGAAAGTGATCCCAGTTCCTTTCTTCCAAAGGAAGAGATCCTGTCAGAAAGGCTCAGCTTTGAGCGTCATGAATATTGTCCCTTAGTCCTTGCATTCCAGTCCAAAGCATAGCCACATAAAGAAAGCAGGTGTGTCTGTTTCCAGTGCAGTGGTTCCAGTCCAATGCATAGCCACATGAAGCAAGTAAGCAGGCATGTCTGTTTCTATAGTGTAGTGGTTATCACGTTCGCCTTACACGCGAAAGGTCCCTGGTTCGAGGCCAGGCAGAAACAGCAAGTTGCTGTGCTTTATCACATTATTTGCATTTACCACCTCACCTGACAGGTAAATTGAAATTAAAGAGGCTGTGTCTATCCCTCACCATCGTGAGGTACTACGCTCCAAGGGCATCGGTCTCAACTCACCAAGAGAAGACGATACACCTTACGGCAGTCAGTTGCTCCCTTTTTGACCTTTCCATTGAAGCCTGGGCCTACTGTGGTCAAGCCAGCCAAGGAAGGAAGGTATGAGAGCGAAAATGGCTTTCCTACCTTCACCAAGAACATACACCTTGAGCAAAGAAAGGGCCAGACTTACAAGGCCCTATCGCCACCGGCACATCATCTTTAGTGACGCCCCGGTGGCACTATGTACTGTGCCGTATTTACAAGACGCCGTTCAACCACGGTTTGTGGCTTAACACCACCTTGTAAATACGGCCCCTTCACACGCAGCCCTTTCCCTGGAAGGGGCGTGCAATGGGCGTTGCTCTGGGTGGGCCACTGCAACACCATAGCATTTTGATGCTGCTCCAGTTTTACGAGTTTTTGTAAATCTGTGGCAGCGCCAAAAACCAAGCGCCATACAATGGGTGTCGTTATAGTGGAGAAACGAGCAGAAATGTTTTCATTTCTCCTCATTTTTGCTCTTTCTATGTGTGCTGCACGAACATATCGCCACTGAAGATTTCTGTTGTGCAGGAAGGTGTGCCTTCCTGAACAAAAACAATTTCCCCCTCCACGCAGCCATCCTTGTACCATGGCGCAAGGATGGCTGCGTTGGTGCTCGGCAGCTAATTTAGAGCTGGCGCAGAGGGAAGCACAGGGGTGCGCTGTATTCTACTAAATACTTCGCTTCCCTGCATTTTGAAAATGACTGAGTGCGAGGCTGCCAAATTTGGCAGAGCGTCTCACTCAGTCATCCTCTTGTAATTATGGGCCAAAAGGTCTAAAGGATAGAGGCGTTTTATGTCATGTTCGATGACGACCATGGAAATGACTCTAGTCATATTGCAGAAGAGAGAACCATGTGCATTTTCTTGCCTTGCGATGTATTCGCCCACTCTCTGCCCTCAACCCTAGGAGCAGGGTCTGAGCAGTGGTGCTTCTGTGCCCTCGCTCGTTGGTGTCCGGGTCCAAATCCCCAACACACCCTTTTTAGCAGAAAACACACAAATTTTACTCAAAATACACAAAGCTTGAAGATTCCTCATTCCACTCAAAGCATTGTTGTGCAAAATATTTTTAGCCTCAGGAGAAAAAAAGGATCACCATGCCTTGGCTTCCTTCCTGCTTGCTTTCAGTGTGCTCTGTGTGATGCTTTCACAGGCTCTGGTTTCAGGCATTTAGGCATCAGATATTTGTCTCTACCCGCAGCTGTGACTTTTCAGTACATCTGAGTGTACGCTTGCTGGCTGACAACGCTGCAATTTTCACACTTACTCCTCGCTTTGCGAGCAACTGCTGATCAAGTATAGAGGCAATCGGGCAAACATATGAGGGGAATTTTGCTCCTTCAGTCAAGCCCTCATGCTTGTTTCTGTAGTGTAGTGGTTATCACGTTCGCCTAACACGCGAAAGGTCCCCGGTTCGAGACCGGGCAGAAACAATGGGCAGTGTCTGCTTTTGTGTTTGCTCCCTAAAAGCTTAGTCTCACTCAGGGATGGCCTTTAAAAACTTGTGACCTGTGTAAAACTTGTATTACTATTGCAGGCCGGTAAAAAGTTATCTGCATCTTTGCGTAGTCGTGCATGTGCCTGGTTTCTTATTCTGTTTTTTACTTTTTTTTTTCTTGGCCATGTTATATTGTGGGGCCTTTAAACCTGTCACCTTGATAGGAACATTGCAAGCGGCAGCATCGACAAGTGCAGACTGAGGAGTCAGACCTAAACACAGACTCAGCTGTCAGGATGGCCGAGTGGTCTAAGGCGGCAGCCTCAAGAGAGCTTGATCTTCAGTTAAGCTAAGCATCCTGGTTTGCTCATGTAGTTGTGGGTTCAAATCGCACTTCTGATAGGTCTATTTTCCGCCCTTAAATCTTCCTCTGCTTGCACAGCCAGCTCCCCACAACACTATCTTTGCAAGCTGCTGTAGCATATGAAAAGAAATCCACCAACCCTCCGGCTGGGCCCTCAATCAGCATTCCATGTATTTCTGGAAGGGGCATCTCAGTCACGCCTTCTGTTAGAGCTGCACCTTATCACTGTAACTACCATGCTGGTTTCTACTTAAGCAGTTGATTCCATCGTTTGAAGTGAGGCTCTCCTGCCACTTTTGGGCAGAGAAGGCACTGCCCCTGCAACAACAACAGGCAGACAAGCTCAACCTGGGTTTCCTGGTTAGGTGGGCGGAGCAGAATGGCAATGGTCCCTCCTTGTGACTTGAAATTAACATGAAGAAGACAGAGAGGCAGCTGGGAGTAGGCAGTACCCATGCACCCCTGAACACTGTCTTGCGATTTTCACCCAATTCTGAAATGAGTCGGGAGGAAAGGAGGTGATTTTCCTATCGAAGGCCATTCTGGGAATTCAGCCACCCCGCGTCTCCCAGGTGAGTGTTTCAGGCCTGTGAGGCACTCATATAAATCTCGCCTGATCGAGCACTGAGCGAGCAATTGTGCTTGAATACAAGAGGCATGCTCCTCTGGCTCAGGCGCAAGAGATGGCAGGCCCTTCAGTGCTTCTGGTCTGGAAGTCTACGGTGCAAGGGCCCAGGTCCTGCGGAGGCGTACAACTACCAGAAAGGGTCTGCTTTTCTCATCAGCGCCACAGTTCAGCTTGCTAGCATAGGGCTTCTTGACTACCTCTTGCCTTGCTAGAGGCAAAAAAAAAACCCTTGGCACAAAACATCAATTGCTATGGCACGCTTAGAAGGAGAGTCTCCAAGTGGCCCTGCTTTTTCACAAAGACACTTCAGAAGATGTTTGAAAGGCTTTTGCAGCAGCAGGCTCGTTGGTCTAGGGGTATGATTCTCGCTTTGGGTGTGAGAGGTCCCGGGTTCAAATCCCGGACGAGCCCGTGCCTTCATAGGTTTGATCTGTTTTTAAACAGGAGTATTTCTGCTTTCCACTCTTGTAAGATGCCATGGTGGAATGCATTGCATGCTTTCTACTGGTGTCGAGGCAGTTCGGCATGATGAAGGAGTGCGGGATTTCTTTCTAACTGCTTTTTTGTGTTGGAGCAGCACTTCTCGTTGGAACATGAAATGCACAGTGCTTCTCCAAAGTAATTGCAGGGCTGGTTTTGAAATCACCTCTTGGAATGAAAGTGATCCCAGTTCCTTTCTTCCAAAGGAAGAGATCCTGTCAGAAAGGCTCAGCTTTGAGCGTCATGAATATTGTCCCTTAGTCCTTGCATTCCAGTCCAAAGCATAGCCACATAAAGAAAGCAGGTGTGTCTGTTTCCAGTGCAGTGGTTCCAGTCCAATGCATAGCCACATGAAGCAAGTAAGCAGGCATGTCTGTTTCTATAGTGTAGTGGTTATCACGTTCGCCTTACACGCGAAAGGTCCCTGATTCGAGGCCAGGCAGAAACAGCAAGTTGCTGTGCTTTATCACATTATTTGCATTTACCACCTCACCTGACAGGTAAATTGAAATTAAAGAGGCTGTGTCTATCCCTCACCATCGTGAGGTACTACGCTCCAAGGGCATCGGTCTCAACTCACCAAGAGAAGACGATACACCTTACGGCAGTCAGTTGCTCCCTTTTTGACCTTTCCATTGAAGCCTGGGCCTACTGTGGTCAAGCCAGCAAAGGAAGGAAGGTATGAGAGCGAAAATGGCTTTCCTACCTTCACCAAGAACATACACCTTGAGCAAAGAAAGGGCCAGACTTACAAGGCCCTATCGCCACCGGCACATCATCTTTAGTGACGCCCCGGTGGCACTATGTACTGTGCCGTATTTACAAGACGCCGTTCAACCACGTTTTGTGGCTTAACACCACCTTGTAAATACGGCCCCTTCACACGCAGCCCTTTCCCTGGAAGGGGCGTGCAATGGGCGTTGCTCTGGGTGGGCCACTGCAACACCATAGCATTTTGATGCTGCTCCAGTTTTACGAGTTTTTGTAAATCTGTGGCAGCGCCAAAAACCAAGCGCCATACAATGGGTGTCGTTATAGTGGAGAAACGAGCAGAAATGTTTTCATTTCTCCTCATTTTTGCTCTTTCTATGTGTGCTGCACGAACATATCGCCACTGAAGATTTCTGTTGTGCAGGAAGGTGTGCCTTCCTGAACAAAAACAATTTCCCCCTCCACGCAGCCATCCTTGTACCATGGCGCAAGGATGGCTGCGTTGGTGCTCGGCAGCTAATTTAGAGCTGGCGCAGAGGGAAGCACAGGGGTGCGCTGTATTCTACTAAATACGGCGCTTCCCTGCATTTTGAAAATGACTGAGTGCGAGGCTGCCAAATTTGGCAGAGCGTCTCACTCAGTCATCCTCTTGTAATTATGGGCCAAAAGGTCTAAAGGATAGAGGCGTTTTATGTCATGTTCGATGACGACCATGGAAATGACTCTGGTCATATTGCAGAAGAGAGAACCATGTGCATTTTCTTGCCTTGCGATGTATTCGCCCACTCTCTGCCCTCAACCCTAGGAGCAGGGTCTGAGCAGTGGTGCTTCTGTGCCCTCGCTCGTTGGTGTCCGGGTCCAAATCCCCAACACACCCTTTTTAGCAGAAAACACACAAATTTTACTCAAAATACACAAAGCTTGAAGATTCCTCATTCCACTCAAAGCATTGTTGTGCAAAATATTTTTAGCCTCAGGAGAAAAAAAGGATCACCATGCCTTGGCTTCCTTCCTGCTTGCTTTCAGTGTGCTCTGTGTGATGCTTTCACAGGCTCTGGTTTCAGGCATTTAGGCATCAGATATTTGTCTCTACCCGCAGCTGTGACTTTTCAGTACATCTGAGTGTACGCTTGCTGGCTGACAACGCTGCAATTTTCACACTTACTCCTCGCTTTGCGAGCAACTGCTGATCAAGTATAGAGGCAATCGGGCAAACATATGAGGGGAATTTTGCTCCTTCAGTCAAGCCCTCATGCTTGTTTCTGTAGTGTAGTGGTTATCACGTTCGCCTAACACGCGAAAGGTCCCCGGTTCGAGACCGGGCAGAAACAATGGGCAGTGTCTGCTTTTGTGTTTGCTCCCTAAAAGCTTAGTCTCACTCAGGGATGGCCTTTAAAAACTTGTGACCTGTGTAAAACTTGTATTACTATTGCAGGCCGGTAAAAAGTTATCTGCATCTTTGCGTAGTCGTGCATGTGCCTGGTTTCTTATTCTGTTTTTTACTTTTTTTTTTCTTGGCCATGTTATATTGTGGGGCCTTTAAACCTGTCACCTTGATAGGAACATTGCAAGCGGCAGCATCGACAAGTGCAGACTGAGGAGTCAGACCTAAACACAGACTCAGCTGTCAGGATGGCCGAGTGGTCTAAGGCGGCAGCCTCAAGAGAGCTTGATCTTCAGTTAAGCTAAGCATCCTGGTTTGCTCATGTAGTTGTGGGTTCAAATCGCACTTCTGATAGGTCTATTTTCTGCCCTTAAATCTTCCTCTGCTTGCACAGCCAGCTCCCCACAACACTATCTTTGCAAGCTGCTGTAGCATATGAAAAGAAATCCACCAACCCTCCGGCTGGGCCCTCAATCAGCATTCCATGTATTTCTGGAAGGGGCATCTCAGTCACGCCTTCTGTTAGAGCTGCACCTTATCACTGTAACTACCATGCTGGTTTCTACTTAAGCAGTTGATTCCATTGTTTGAAGTGAGGCTCTCCTGCCACTTTTGGGCAGAGAAGGCACTGCCCCTGCAACAACAACAGGCAGACAAGCTCAACCTGGGTTTCCTGGTTAGGTGGGCGGAGCAGAATGGCAATGGTCCCTCCTTGTGACTTGAAATTAACATGAAGAAGACAGAGAGGCAGCTGGGAGTAGGCAGTACCCATGCACCCCTGAACACTGTCTTGCCATTTTCACCCAATTCTGAAATGAGTCGGGAGGAAAGGAGGTGATTTTCCTATCGAAGGCCATTCTGGGAATTCAGCCACCCCGCGTCTCCCAGGTGAGTGTTTCAGGCCTGTGAGGCACTCATATAAATCTCGCCTGATCGAGCACTGAGCGAGCAAGTGTGCTTGAATACAAGAGGCATGCTCCTCTGGCTCAGGCGCAAGAGATGGCAGGCCCTTCAGAGCTTCTGGTCTGGAAGTCTACGGTGCAAGGGCCCAGGTCCTGCGGAGGCGTACAACTACCAGAAAGGGTCTGCTTTTCTCATCAGCGCCACATTTCAGCTTGCTAGCATAGGGCTTCTTGACTACCTCTTGCCTTGCTAGAGGCAAAAAAAAAACCCTTGGCACAAAACATCAATTGCTATGGCACGCTTAGAAGGAGAGTCTCCAAGTGGCCCTGCTTTTTCACAAAGACACTTCAGAAGATGTTTGAAAGGCTTTTGCAGCAGCAGGCTCGTTGGTCTAGGGGTATGATTCTCGCTTTGGGTGTGAGAGGTCCCGGGTTCAAATCCCGGACGAGCCCGTGCCTTCATAGGTTCGATCTGTTTTTAAACAGGAGTATTTCTGCTTTCCACTCTTGTAAGATGCCATGGTGGAATGCATTGCATGCTTTCTACTGGTGTCGAGGCAGTTCGGCATGATGAAGGAGTGCGGGATTTCTTTCTAACTGCTTTTTTGTGTTGGAGCAGCACTTCTCGTTGGAACATGAAATGCACAGTGCTTCTCCAAAGTAATTGCAGGGCTGGTTTTGAAATCACCTCTTGGAATGAAAGTGATCCCAGTTCCTTTCTTCCAAAGGAAGAGATCCTGTCAGAAAGGCTCAGCTTTGAGCGTCATGAATATTGTCCCTTAGTCCTTGCATTCCAGTCCAAAGCATAGCCACATAAAGAAAGCAGGTGTGTCTGTTTCCAGTGCAGTGGTTCCAGTCCAATGCATAGCCACATGAAGCAAGTAAGCAGGGATGTCTGTTTCTATAGTGTAGTGGTTATCACGTTCGCCTTACACGCGAAAGGTCCCTGGTTCGAGGCCAGGCAGAAACAGCAAGTTGCTGTGCTTTATCACATTATTTGCATTTACCACCTCACCTGACAGGTAAATTGAAATTAAAGAGGCTGTGTCTATCCCTCACCATCGTGAGGTACTACGCTCCAAGGGCATCGGTCTCAACTCACCAAGAGAAGACGATACACCTTACGGCAGTCAGTTGCTCCCTTTTTGACCTTTCCATTGAAGCCTGGGCCTACTGTGGTCAAGCCAGCCAAGGAAGGAAGGTATGAGAGCGAAAATGGCTTTCCTACCTTCACCAAGAACATACACCTTGAGCAAAGAAAGGGCCAGACTTACAAGGCCCTATCGCCACCGGCACATCATCTTTAGTGACGCCCCGGTGGCACTATGTACTGTGCCGTATTTACAAGACGCCGTTCAACCACGGTTTGTGGCTTAACACCACCTTGTAAATACGGCCCCTTCACACGCAGCCCTTTCCCTGGAAGGGGCGTGCAATGGGCGTTGCTCTGGGTGGGCCACTGCAACACCATAGCATTTTGATGCTGCTCCAGTTTTACGAGTTTTTGTAAATCTGTTGCAGCGCCAAAAACCAAGCGCCATACAATGGGTGTCGTTATAGTGGAGAAACGAGCAGAAATGTTTTCATTTCTCCTCATTTTTGCTCTTTCTATGTGTGCTGCACGAACATATCGCCACTGAAGATTTCTGTTGTGCAGGAAGGTGTGCCTTCCTGAACAAAAACAATTTCCCCCTCCACGCAGCCATCCTTGTACCATGGCGCAAGGATGGCTGCGTTGGTGCTCGGCAGCTAATTTAGAGCTGGCGCAGAGGGAAGCACAGGGGTGCGCTGAATTCTACTAAATACGGCGCTTCCCTGCATTTTGAAAATGACTGAGTGCGAGGCTGCCAAATTTGGCAGAGCGTCTCACTCAGTCATCCTCTTGTAATTATGGGCCAAAAGGTCTAAAGGATAGAGGCGTTTTATGTCATGTTCGATGACGACCATGGAAATGACTCTAGTCATATTGCAGAAGAGAGAACCATGTGCATTTTCTTGCCTTGCGATGTATTCGCCCACTCTCTGCCCTCAACCCTAGGAGCAGGGTCTGAGCAGTGGTGCTTCTGTGCCCTCGCTCGTTGGTGTCCGGGTCCAAATCCCCAACACACCCTTTTTAGCAGAAAACACACAAATTTTACTCAAAATACACAAAGCTTGAAGATTCCTCATTCCACTCAAAGCATTGTTGTGCAAAATATTTTTAGCCTCAGGAGAAAAAAAGGATCACCATGCCTTGGCTTCCTTCCTGCTTGCTTTCAGTGTGCTCTGTGTGATGCTTTCACAGGCTCTGGTTTCAGGCATTTAGGCATCAGATATTTGTCTCTACCCGCAGCTGTGACTTTTCAGTACATCTGAGTGTACGCTTGCTGGCTGACAACGCTGCAATTTTCACACTTACTCCTCGCTTTGCGAGCAACTGCTGATCAAGTATAGAGGCAATCGGGCAAACATATGAGGGGAATTTTGCTCCTTCAGTCAAGCCCTCATGCTTGTTTCTGTAGTGTAGTGGTTATCACGTTCGCCTAACACGTGAAAGGTCCCCGGTTCGAGACCGGGCAGAAACTATGGGCAGTGTCTGCTTTTGTGTTTGCTCCCTAAAAGCTTAGTCTCACTCAGGGATGGCCTTTAAAAACTTGTGACCTGTGTAAAACTTGTATTACTATTGCAGGCCGGTAAAAAGTTATCTGCATCTTTGCGTAGTCGTGCATGTGCCTGGTTTCTTATTCTGTTTTTTACTTTTTTTTTTCTTGGCCATGTTATATTGTGGGGCCTTTAAACCTGTCACCTTGATAGGAACATTGCAAGCGGCAGCATCGACAAGTGCAGACTGAGGAGTCAGACCTAAACACAGACTCAGCTGTCAGGATGGCCGAGTGGTCTAAGGCGGCAGCCTCAAGAGAGCTTGATCTTCAGTTAAGCTAAGCATCCTGGTTTGCTCATGTAGTTGTGGGTTCAAATCGCACTTCTGATAGGTCTATTTTCTGCCCTTAAATCTTCCTCTGCTTGCACAGCCAGCTCCCCACAACACTATCTTTGCAAGCTGCTGTAGCATATGAAAAGAAATCCACCAACCCTCCGGCTGGGCCCTCAATCAGCATTCCATGTATTTCTG
Source organism: Pleurodeles waltl (assembly GCF_031143425.1). Lineage (NCBI taxonomy): Eukaryota > Metazoa > Chordata > Amphibia > Caudata > Salamandridae > Pleurodeles > Pleurodeles waltl. The sequence continues at coordinate 327,116,837 of NC_090449.1, read as the reverse complement.
GAAGGGGCATCTCAGTCACGCCTTCTGTTAGAGCTGCACCTTATCACTGTAACTACCATGCTGGTTTCTACTTAAGCAGTTGATTCCATCGTTTGAAGTGAGGCTCTCCTGCCACTTTTGGGCAGAGAAGGCACTGCCCCTGCAACAACAACAGGCAGACAAGCTCAACCTGGGTTTCCTGGTTAGGTGGGCGGAGCAGAATGGCAATGGTCCCTCCTTGTGACTTGAAATTAACATGAAGAAGACAGAGAGGCAGCTGGGAGTAGGCAGTACCCATGCACCCCTGAACACTGTCTTGCGATTTTCACCCAATTCTGAAATGAGTCGGGAGGAAAGGAGGTGATTTTCCTATCGAAGGCCATTCTGGGAATTCAGCCACCCCGCGTCTCCCAGGTGAGTGTTTCAGGCCTGTGAGGCACTCATATAAATCTCGCCTGATCGAGCACTGAGCGAGCAATTGTGCTTGAATACAAGAGGCATGCTCCTCTGGCTCAGGCGCAAGAGATGGCAGGCCCTTCAGTGCTTCTGGTCTGGAAGTCTACGGTGCAAGGGCCCAGGTCCTGCGGAGGCGTACAACTACCAGAAAGGGTCTGCTTTTCTCATCAGCACCACAGTTCAGCTTGCTAGCATAGGGCTTCTTGACTACCTCTTGCCTTGCTAGAGGCAAAAAAAAAACCCTTGGCACAAAACATCAATTGCTATGGCACGCTTAGAAGGAGAGTCTCCAAGTGGCCCTGCTTTTTCACAAAGACACTTCAGAAGATGTTTGAAAGGCTTTTGCAGCAGCAGGCTCGTTGGTCTAGGGGTATGATTCTCGCTTTGGGTGTGAGAGGTCCCGGGTTCAAATCCCGGACGAGCCCGTGCCTTCATAGGTTCGATCTGTTTTTAAACAGGAGTATTTCTGCTTTCCACTCTTGTAAGATGCCATGGTGGAATGCATTGCATGCTTTCTACTGGTGTCGAGGCAGTTCGGCATGATGAAGGAGTGCGGGATTTCTTTCTAACTGCTTTTTTGTGTTGGAGCAGCACTTCTCGTTGGAACATGAAATGCACAGTGCTTCTCCAAAGTAATTGCAGGGCTGGTTTTGAAATCACCTCTTGGAATGAAAGTGATCCCAGTTCCTTTCTTCCAAAGGAAGAGATCCTGTCAGAAAGGCTCAGCTTTGAGCGTCATGAATATTGTCCCTTAGTCCTTGCATTCCAGTCCAAAGCATAGCCACATAAAGAAAACAGGTGTGTCTGTTTCCAGTGCAGTGGTTCCAGTCCAATGCATAGCCACATGAAGCAAGTAAGCAGGCATGTCTGTTTCTATAGTGTAGTGGTTATCACGTTCGCCTTACACGCGAAAGGTCCCTGGTTCGAGGCCAGGCAGAAACAGCAAGTTGCTGTGCTTTATCACATTATTTGCATTTACCACCTCACCTGACAGGTAAATTGAAATTAAAGAGGCTGTGTCTATCCCTCACCATCGTGAGGTACTACGCTCCAAGGGCATCGGTCTCAACTCACCAAGAGAAGACGATACACCTTACGGCAGTCAGTTGCTCCCTTTTTGACCTTTCCATTGAAGCCTGGGCCTACTGTGGTCAAGCCAGCCAAGGAAGGAAGGTATGAGAGCGAAAATGGCTTTCCTACCTTCACCAAGAACATACACCTTGAGCAAAGAAAGGGCCAGACTTACAAGGCCCTATCGCCACCGGCACATCATCTTTAGTGACGCCCCGGTGGCACTATGTACTGTGCCGTATTTACAAGACGCCGTTCAACCACGTTTTGTGGCTTAACACCACCTTGTAAATACGGCCCCTTCACACGCAGCCCTTTCCCTGGAAGGGGCGTGCAATGGGCGTTGCTCTGGGTGGGCCACTGCAACACCATAGCATTTTGATGCTGCTCCAGTTTTACGAGTTTTTGTAAATCTGTGGCAGCGCCAAAAACCAAGCGCCATACAATGGGTGTCGTTATAGTGGAGAAACAAGCAGAAATGTTTTCATTTCTCCTCATTTTTGCTCTTTCTATGTGTGCTGCACGAACATATCGCCACTGAAGATTTCTGTTGTGCAGGAAGGTGTGCCTTCCTGAACAAAAACAATTTCCCCCTCCACGCAGCCATCCTTGTACCATGGCGCAAGGATGGCTGCGTTGGTGCTCGGCAGCTAATTTAGAGCTGGCGCAGAGGGAAGCACAGGGGTGCGCTGAATTCTACTAAATACGGCGCTTCCCTGCATTTTGAAAATGACTGAGTGCGAGGCTGCCAAATTTGGCAGAGCGTCTCACTCAGTCATCCTCTTGTAATTATGGGCCAAAAGGTCTAAAGGATAGAGGCGTTTTATGTCATGTTCGATGACGACCATGGAAATGACTCTAGTCATATTGCAGAAGAGAGAACCATGTGCATTTTCTTGCCTTGCGATGTATTCGCCCACTCTCTGCCCTCAACCCTAGGAGCAGGGTCTGAGCAGTGGTGCTTCTGTGCCCTCGCTCGTTGGTGTCCGGGTCCAAATCCCCAACACACCCTTTTTAGCAGAAAACACACAAATTTTACTCAAAATACACAAAGCTTGAAGATTCCTCATTCCACTCAAAGCATTGTTGTGCAAAATATTTTTAGCCTCAGGAGAAAAAAAGGATCACCATGCCTTGGCTTCCTTCCTGCTTGCTTTCAGTGTGCTCTGTGTGATGCTTTCACAGGCTCTGGTTTCAGGCATTTAGGCATCAGATATTTGTCTCTACCCGCAGCTGTGACTTTTCAGTACATCTGAGTGTACGCTTGCTGGCTGACAACGCTGCAATTTTCACACTTACTCCTCGCTTTGCGAGCAACTGCTGATCAAGTATAGAGGCAATCGGGCAAACATATGAGGGGAATTTTGCTCCTTCAGTCAAGCCCTCATGCTTGTTTCTGTAGTGTAGTGGTTATCACGTTTGCCTAACACGCGAAAGGTCCCCGGTTCGAGACCGGGCAGAAACAATGGGCAGTGTCTGCTTTTGTGTTTGCTCCCTAAAAGCTTAGTCTCACTCAGGGATGGCCTTTAAAAACTTGTGACCTGTGTAAAACTTGTATTACTATTGCAGGCCGGTAAAAAGTTATCTGCATCTTTGCGTAGTCGTGCATGTGCCTGGTTTCTTATTCTGTTTTTTACTTTTTTTTTTCTTGGCCATGTTATATTGTGGGGCCTTTAAACCTGTCACCTTGATAGGAACATTGCAAGCGGCAGCATCGACAAGTGCAGACTGAGGAGTCAGACCTAAACACAGACTCAGCTGTCAGGATGGCCGAGTGGTCTAAGGCGGCAGCCTCAAGAGAGCTTGATCTTCAGTTAAGCTAAGCATCCTGGTTTGCTCATGTAGTTGTGGGTTCAAACGGCACTTCTGATAGGTCTATTTTCTGCCCTTAAATCTTCCTCTGCTTGCACAGCCAGCTCCCCACAACACTATCTTTGCAAGCTGCTGTAGCATATGAAAAGAAATCCACCAACCCTCCGGCTGGGCCCTCAATCAGCATTCCATGTATTTCTGGAAGGGGCATCTCAGTCACGCCTTCTGTTAGAGCTGCACCTTATCACTGTAACTACCATGCTGGTTTCTACTTAAGCAGTTGATTCCATCGTTTGAAGTGAGGCTCTCCTGCCACTTTTGGGCAGAGAAGGCACTGCCCCTGCAACAACAACAGGCAGACAAGCTCAACCTGGGTTTCCTGGTTAGGTGGGCGGAGCAGAATGGCAATGGTCCCTCCTTGTGACTTGAAATTAACATGAAGAAGACAGAGAGGCAGCTGGGAGTAGGCAGTACCCATGCACCCCTGAACACTGTCTTGCGATTTTCACCCAATTCTGAAATGAGTCGGGAGGAAAGGAGGTGATTTTCCTATCGAAGGCCATTCTGGGAATTCAGCCACCCCGCGTCTCCCAGGTGAGTGTTTCAGGCCTGTGAGGCACTCATATAAATCTCGCCTGATCGAGCACTGAGCGAGCAAGTGTGCTTGAATACAAGAGGCATGCTCCTCTGGCTCAGGCGCAAGAGATGGCAGGCCCTTCAGTGCTTCTGGTCTGGAAGTCTACGGTGCAAGGGCCCAGGTCCTGCGGAGGCGTACAACTACCAGAAAGGGTCTGCTTTTCTCATCAGCGCCACAGTTCAGCTTGCTAGCATAGGGCTTCTTGACTACCTCTTGCCTTGCTAGAGGCAAAAAAAAAACCCTTGGCACAAAACATCAATTGCTATGGCACGCTTAGAAGGAGAGTCTCCAAGTGGCCCTGCTTTTTCACAAAGACACTTCAGAAGATGTTTGAAAGGCTTTTGCAGCAGCAGGCTCGTTGGTCTAGGGGTATGATTCTCGCTTTGGGTGTGAGAGGTCCCGGGTTCAAATCCCGGACGAGCCCGTGCCTTCATAGGTTCGATCTGTTTTTAAACAGGAGTATTTCTGCTTTCCACTCTTGTAAGATGCCATGGTGGAATGCATTGCATGCTTTCTACTGGTGTCGAGGCAGTTCGGCATGATGAAGGAGTGCGGGATTTCTTTCTAACTGCTTTTTTGTGTTGGAGCAGCACTTCTCGTTGGAACATGAAATGCACAGTGCTTCTCCAAAGTAATTGCAGGGCTGGTTTTGAAATCACCTCTTGGAATGAAAGTGATCCCAGTTCCTTTCTTCCAAAGGAAGAGATCCTGTCAGAAAGGCTCAGCTTTGAGCGTCATGAATATTGTCCCTTAGTCCTTGCATTCCAGTCCAAAGCATAGCCACATAAAGAAAGCAGGTGTGTCTGTTTCCAGTGCAGTGGTTCCAGTCCAATGCATAGCCACATGAAGCAAGTAAGCAGGCATGTCTGTTTCTATAGTGTAGTGGTTATCACGTTCGCCTTACACGCGAAAGGTCCCTGGTTCGAGGCCAGGCAGAAACAGCAAGTTGCTGTGCTTTATCACATTATTTGCATTAACCACCTCACCTGACAGGTAAATTGAAATTAAAGAGGCTGGGTCTATCCCTCACCATCGTGGGGTACTACGCTCCAAGGGCATCGGTCTCAACTCACCAAGAGAAGACGATACACCTTACGGCAGTCAGTTGCTCCCTTTTTTACCTTTCCATTGAAGCCTGGGCCTACTGTGGTCAAGCCAGCCAAGGAAGGAAGGTATGAGAGCGAAAATGGCTTTCCTACCTTCACCAAGAACATACACCTTGAGCAAAGAAAGGGCCAGACTTACAAGGCCCTATCGCCACCGGCACATCATCTTTAGTGACGCCCCGGTGGCACTATGTACTGTGCCGTATTTACAAGACGCCGTTCAACCACGTTTTGTGGCTTAACACCACCTTGTAAATACGGCCCCTTCACACGCAGCCCTTTCCCTGGAAGGGGCGTGCAATGGGCGTTGCTCTGGGTGGGCCACTGCAACACCATAGCATTTTGATGCTGCTCCAGTTTTACGAGTTTTTGTAAATCTGTGGCAGCGCCAAAAACCAAGCGCCATACAATGGGTGTCGTTATAGTGGAGAAACGAGCAGAAATGTTTTCATTTCTCCTCATTTTTGCTCTTTCTATGTGTGCTGCACGAACATATCGCCACTGAAGATTTCTGTTGTGCAGGAAGGTGTGCCTTCCTGAACAAAAACAATTTCCCCCTCCACGCAGCCATCCTTGTACCATGGCGCAAGGATGGCTGCGTTGGTGCTCGGCAGCTAATTTAGAGCTGGCGCAGAGGGAAGCACAGGGGTGCGCTGTATTCTACTAAATACGGCGCTTCCCTGCATTTTGAAAATGACTGAGTGCGAGGCTGCCAAATTTGGCAGAGCGTCTCACTCAGTCATCCTCTTGTAATTATGGGCCAAAAGGTCTAAAGGATAGAGGCGTTTTATGTCAAGTTCGATGAGGACCATGGAAATGACTCTAGTCATATTGCAGAAGAGAGAACCATGTGCATTTTCTTGCCTTGCGATGTATTCGCCCACTCTCTGCCCTCAACCCTAGGAGCAGGGTCTGAGCAGTGGTGCTTCTGTGCCCTCGCTCGTTGGTGTCCGGGTCCAAATCCCCAACACACCCTTTTTAGCAGAAAACACACAAATTTTACTCAAAATACACAAAGCTTGAAGATTCCTCATTCCACTCAAAGCATTGTTGTGCAAAATATTTTTAGCCTCAGGAGAAAAAAAGGATCACCATGCCTTGGCTTCCTTCCTGCTTGCTTTCAGTGTGCTCTGTGTGATGTTTTCACAGGCTCTGGTTTCAGGCATTTAGGCATCAGATATTTGTCTCTACCCGCAGCTGTGACTTTTCAGTACATCTGAGTGTACGCTTGCTGGCTGACAACGCTGCAATTTTCACACTTACACCTCGCTTTGCGAGCAACTGCTGATCAAGTATAGAGGCAATCGGGCAAACATATGAGGGGAATTTTGCTCCTTCAGTCAAGCCCTCATGCTTGTTTCTGTAGTGTAGTGGTTATCACGTTTGCCTAACACGCGAAAGGTCCCCGGTTCGAGACCGGGCAGAAACAATGGGCAGTGTCTGCTTTTGTGTTTGCTCCCTAAAAGCTTAGTCTCACTCAGGGATGGCCTTTAAAAACTTGTGACCTGTGTAAAACTTGTATTACTATTGCAGGCCGGTAAAAAGTTATCTGCATCTTTGCGTAGTCGTGCATGTGCCTGGTTTCTTATTCTGTTTTTTACTTTTTTTTTTCTTGGCCATGTTATATTGTGGGGCCTTTAAACCTGTCACCTTGATAGGAACATTGCAAGCGGCAGCATCGACAAGTGCAGACTGAGGAGTCAGACCTAAACACAGACTCAGCTGTCAGGATGGCCGAGTGGTCTAAGGCGGCAGCCTCAAGAGAGCTTGATCTTCAGTTAAGCTAAGCATCCTGGTTTGCTCATGTAGTTGTGGGTTCAAATTGCACTTCTGATAGGTCTATTTTCTGCCCTTACATCTTCCTCTGCTTGCACAGCCAGCTCCCCACAACACTATCTTTGCAAGCTGCTGTAGCATATGAAAAGAAATCCACCAACCCTCCGGCTGGGCCCTCAATCAGCATTCCATGTATTTCTGGAAGGGGCATCTCAGTCACGCCTTCTGTTAGAGCTGCACCTTATCACTGTAACTACCATGCTGGTTTCTACTTAAGCAGTTGATTCCATCGTTTGAAGTGAGGCTCTCCTGCCACTTTTGGGCAGAGAAGGCACTGCCTCTGCAACAACAACAGGCAGACAAGCTCAACCTGGGTTTCCTGGTTAGGTGGGCGGAGCAGAATGGCAATGGTCCCTCCTTGTGACTTGAAATTAACATGAAGAAGACAGAGAGGCAGCTGGGAGTAGGCAGTACCCATGCACCCCTGAACACTGTCTTGCGATTTTCACCCAATTCTGAAATGAGTCGGGAGGAAAGGAGGTGATTTTCCTATCGAAGGCCATTCTGGGAATTCAGCCACCCCGCGTCTCCCAGGTGAGTGTTTCAGGCCTGTGAGGCACTCATATAAATCTCGCCTGATCGAGCACTGAGCGAGCAAGTGTGCTTGAATACAAGAGGCATGCTCCTCTGGCTCAGGCGCAAGAGATGGCAGGCCCTTCAGTGCTTCTGGTCTGGAAGTCTACGGTGCAAGGGCCCAGGTCCTGCGGAGGCGTACAACTACCAGAAAGGGTCTGCTTTTCTCATCAGCGCCACAGTTCAGCTTGCTAGCATAGGGCTTCTTGACTACCTCTTGCCTTGCTAGAGGCAAAAAAAAAACCCTTGGCACAAAACATCAATTGCTATGGCACGCTTAGAAGGAGAGTCTCCAAGTGGCCCTGCTTTTTCACAAAGACACTTCAGAAGATGTTTGAAAGGCTTTTGCAGCAGCAGGCTCGTTGGTCTAGGGGTATGATTCTCGCTTTGTGTCTGAGAGGTCCCGGGTTCAAATCCCGGACGAGCCCGTGCCTTCATAGGTTCGATCTGTTTTTAAACAGGAGTATTTCTGCTTTCCACTCTTGTAAGATGCCATGGTGGAATGCATTGCATGCTTTCTACTGGTGTCGAGGCAGTTCGGCATGATGAAGGAGTGCGGGATTTCTTTCTAACTGCTTTTTTGTGTTGGAGCAGCACTTCTCGTTGGAACATGAAATGCACAGTGCTTCTCCAAAGTAATTGCAGGGCTGGTTTTGAAATCACCTCTTGGAATGAAAGTGATCCCAGTTCCTTTCTTCCAAAGGAAGAGATCCTGTCAGAAAGGCTCAGCTTTGAGCGTCATGAATATTGTCCCTTAGTCCTTGCATTCCAGTCCAAAGCATAGCCACATAAAGAAAGCAGGTGTGTCTGTTTCCAGTGCAGTGGTTCCAGTCCAATGCATAGCCACATGAAGCAAGTAAGCAGGCATGTCTGTTTCTATAGTGTAGTGGTTATCACGTTCACCTTACACGCGAAAGGTCCCTGGTTCGAGGCCAGGCAGAAACAGCAAGTTGCTGTGCTTTATCACATTATTTGCATTTACCACCTCACCTGACAGGTAAATTGAAATTAAAGAGGCTGTGTCTATCCCTCACCATCGTGAGGTACTACGCTCCAAGGGCATCGGTCTCAACTCACCAAGAGAAGACGATACACCTTACGGCAGTCAGTTGCTCCCTTTTTGACCTTTCCATTGAAGCCTGGGCCTACTGTGGTCAAGCCAGCCAAGGAAGGAAGGTATGAGAGCGAAAATGGCTTTCCTACCTTCACCAAGAACATACACCTTGAGCAAAGAAAGGGCCAGACTTACAAGGCCCTATCGCCACCGGCACATCATCTTTAGTGACGCCCCGGTGGCACTATGTACTGTGCCGTATTTACAAGACGCCGTTCAACCACGTTTTGTGGCTTAACACCACCTTGTAAATACGGCCCGTTCACACGCAGCCCTTTCCCTGGAAGGGGCATGCAATGGGCGTTGCTCTGGGTGGGCCACTGCAACACCATAGCATTTTGATGCTGCTCCAGTTTTACGAGTTTTTGTAAATCTGTGGCAGCGCCAAAATCCAAGCGCCATTCAATGGGTGTCGTTATAGTGGAGAAACGAGCAGAAATGTTTTCATTTCTCCTCATTTTTGCTCTTTCTATGTGTGCTGCACGAACATATCGCCACTGAAGATTTCTGTTGTGCAGGAAGGTGTGCCTTCCTGAACAAAAACAATTTCCCCCTCCACGCAGCCATCCTTGTACCATGGCGCAAGGATGGCTGCGTTGGTGCTCGGCAGCTAATTTAGAGCTGGCGCAGAGGGAAGCACAGGGGTGCGCTGAATTCTACTAAATACGGCGCTTCCCTGCATTTTGAAAATGACTGAGTGCGAGGCTGCCAAATTTGGCAGAGCGTCTCACTCAGTCATCCTCTTGTAATTATGGGCCAAAAGGTCTAAAGGATAGAGGCGTTTTATGTCATGTTCGATGACGACCATGGAAATGACTCTAGTCATATTGCAGAAGAGAGAACCATGTGCATTTTCTTGCCTTGCGATGTATTCGCCCACTCTCTGCCCTCAACCCTAGGAGCAGGGTCTGAGCAGTGGTGCTTCTGTGCCCTCGCTCGTTGGTGTCCGGGTCCAAATCCCCAACACACCCTTTTTAGCAGAAAACACACAAATTTTACTCAAAATACACAAAGCTTGAAGATTCCTCATTCCACTCAAAGCATTGTTGTGCAAAATATTTTTAGCCTCAGGAGAAAAAAAGGATCACCATGCCTTGGCTTCCTTCCTGCTTGCTTTCAGTGTGCTCTGTGTGATGCTTTCACAGGCTCTGGTTTCAGGCATTTAGGCATCAGATATTTGTCTCTACCCGCAGCTGTGACTTTTCAGTACATCTGAGTGTACGCTTGCTGGCTGACAACGCTGCAATTTTCACACTTACTCCTCGCTTTGCGAGCAACTGCTGATCAAGTATAGAGGCAATCGGGCAAACATATGAGGGGAATTTTGCTCCTTCAGTCAAGCCCTCATGCTTGTTTCTGTAGTGTAGTGGTTATCACGTTCGCCTAACACGCGAAAGTTCCCCGGTTCGAGACCGGGCAGAAACAATGGGCAGTGTCTGCTTTTGTGTTTGCTCCCTAAAAGCTTAGTCTCACTCAGGGATGGCCTTTAAAAACTTGTGACCTGTGTAAAACTTGTATTACTATTGCAGGCCGGTAAAAAGTTATCTGCATCTTTGCGTAGTCGTGCATGTACCTGGTTTCTTATTCTGTTTTTTACTTTTTTTTTTCTTGGCCATGTTATATTGTGGGGCCTTTAAACCTGTCACCTTGATAGGAACATTGCAAGCGGCAGCATCGACAAGTGCAGACTGAGGAGTCAGACCTAAACACAGACTCAGCTGTCAGGATGGCCGAGTGGTCTAAGGCGGCAGCCTCAAGAGAGCTTGATCTTCAGTTAAGCTAAGCATCCTGGTTTGCTCATGTAGTTGTGGGTTCAAATCGCACTTCTGATAGGTCTATTTTCCGCCCTTAAATCTTCCTCTGCTTGCACAGCCAGCTCCCCACAACACTATCTTTGCAAGCTGCTGTAGCATATGAAAAGAAATCCACCAACCCTCCGGCTGGGCCCTCAATCAGCATTCCATGTATTTCTGGAAGGGGCATCTCAGTCACGCCTTCTGTTAGAGCTGCACCTTATCACTGTAACTACCATGCTGGTTTCTACTTAAGCAGTTGATTCCATCGTTTGAAGTGAGGCTCTCCTGCCACTTTTGGGCAGAGAAGGCACTGCCCCTGCAACAACAACAGGCAGACAAGCTCAACCTGGGTTTCCTGGTTAGGTGGGCGGAGCAGAATGGCAATGGTCCCTCCTTGTGACTTGAAATTAACATGAAGAAGACAGAGAGGCAGCTGGGAGTAGGCAGTACCCATGCACCCCTGAACACTGTCTTGCGATTTTCACCCAATTCTGAAATGAGTCGGGAGGAAAGGAGGTGATTTTCCTATCGAAGGCCATTCTGGGAATTCAGCCACCCCGCGTCTCCCAGGTGAGTGTTTCAGGCCTGTGAGGCACTCATATAAATCTCGCCTGATCGAGCACTGAGCGAGCAATCGTGCTTGAATACAAGAGGCATGCTCCTCTGGCTCAGGCGCAAGAGATGGCAGGCCCTTCAGTGCTTCTGGTCTGGAAGTCTACGGTGCAAGGGCCCAGGTCCTGCGGAGGCGTACAACTACCAGAAAGGGTCTGCTTTTCTCATCAGCGCCACAGTTCAGCTTGCTAGCATAGGGCTTCTTGACTACCTCTTGCCTTGCTAGAGGCAAAAAAAAACCCTTGGCACAAAACATCAATTGCTATGGCACGCTTAGAAGGAGAGTCTCCAAGTGGCCCTGCTTTTTCACAAAGACACTTCAGAAGATGTTTGAAAGGCTTTTGCAGCAGCAGGCTCGTTGGTCTAGGGGTATGATTCTCGCTTTGGGTGTGAGAGGTCCCGGGTTCAAATCCCGGACGAGCCCGTGCCTTCATAGGTTCGATCTGTTTTTAAACAGGAGTATTTCTGCTTTCCACTCTTGTAAGATGCCATGGTGGAATGCATTGCATGCTTTCTACTGGTGTCGAGGCAGTTCGGCATGATGAAGGAGTGCGGGATTTCTTTCTAACTGCTTTTTTGTGTTGGAGCAGCACTTCTCGTTGGAACATGAAATGCACAGTGCTTCTCCAAAGTAATTGCAGGGCTGGTTTTGAAATCACCTCTTGGAATGAAAGTGATCCCAGTTCCTTTCTTCCAAAGGAAGAGATCCTGTCAGAAAGGCTCAGCTTTGAGCGTCATGAATATTGTCCCTTAGTCCTTGCATTCCAGTCCAAAGCATAGCCACATAAAGAAAGCAGGTGTGTCTGTTTCCAGTGCAGTGGTTCCAGTCCAATGCATAGCCACATGAAGCAAGTAAGCAGGCATGTCTGTTTCTATAGTGTAGTGGTTATCACGTTCGCCTTACACGCGAAAGGTCCCTGGTTCGAGGCCAGGCAGAAACAGCAAGTTGCTGTGCTTTATCACATTATTTGCATTTACCACCTCACCTGACAGGTAAATTGAAATTAAAGAGGCTGTGTCTATCCCTCACCATCGTGAGGTACTACGCTCCAAGGGCATCGGTCTCAACTCACCAAGAGAAGACGATACACCTTACGGCAGTCAGTTGCTCCCTTTTTGACCTTTCCATTGAAGCCTGGGCCTACTGTGGTCAAGCCAGCAAAGGAAGGAAGGTATGAGAGCGAAAATGGCTTTCCTACCTTCACCAAGAACATACACCTTGAGCAAAGAAAGGGCCAGACTTACAAGGCCCTATCGCCACCGGCACATCATCTTTAGTGACGCCCCGGTGGCACTATGTACTGTGCCGTATTTACAAGACGCCGTTCAACCACGTTTTGTGGCTTAACACCACCTTGTAAATACGGCCCCTTCACACGCAGCCCTTTCCCTGGAAGGGGCGTGCAATGGGCGTTGCTCTGGGTGGGCCACTGCAACACCATAGCATTTTGATGCTGCTCCAGTTTTACGAGTTTTTGTAAATCTGTGGCAGCGCCAAAAACCAAGCGCCATACAATGGGTGTCGTTATAGTGGAGAAACGAGCAGAAATGTTTTCATTTCTCCTCATTTTTGCTCTTTCTATGTGTGCTGCACGAACATATCGCCACTGAAGATTTCTGTTGTGCAGGAAGGTGTGCCTTCCTGAACAAAAACAATTTCCCCCTCCACGCAGCCATCCTTGTACCATGGCGCAAGGATGGCTGCGTTGGTGCTCGGCAGCTAATTTAGAGCTGGCGCAGAGGGAAGCACAGGGGTGCGCTGTATTCTACTAAATACAGCGCTTCCCTGCATTTTGAAAATGACTGAGTGCGAGGCTGCCAAATTTGGCAGAGCGTCTCACTCAGTCATCCTCTTGTAATTATGGGCCAAAAGGTCTAAAGGATAGAGGCGTTTTATGTCATGTTCGATGACGACCATGGAAATGACTCTGGTCATATTGCAGAAGAGAGAACCATGTGCATTTTCTTGCCTTGCGATGTATTCGCCCACTCTCTGCCCTCAACCCTAGGAGCAGGGTCTGAGCAGTGGTGCTTCTGTGCCCTCGCTCGTTGGTGTCCGGGTCCAAATCCCCAACACACCCTTTTTAGCAGAAAACACACAAATTTTACTCAAAATACACAAAGCTTGAAGATTCCTCATTCCACTCAAAGCATTGTTGTGCAAAATATTTTTAGCCTCAGGAGAAAAAAAGGATCACCATGCCTTGGCTTCCTTCCTGCTTGCTTTCAGTGTGCTCTGTGTGATGCTTTCACAGGCTCTGGTTTCAGGCATTTAGGCATCAGATATTTGTCTCTACCCGCAGCTGTGACTTTTCAGTACATCTGAGTGTACGCTTGCTGGCTGACAACGCTGCAATTTTCACACTTACTCCTCGCTTTGCGAGCAACTGCTGATCAAGTATAGAGGCAATCGGGCAAACATATGAGGGGAATTTTGCTCCTTCAGTCAAGCCCTCATGCTTGTTTCTGTAGTGTAGTGGTTATCACGTTCGCCTAACACGCGAAAGGTCCCAGGTTCGAGACCGGGCAGAAACAATGGGCAGTGTCTGCTTTTGTGTTTGCTCCCTAAAAGCTTAGTCTCACTCAGGGATGGCCTTTAAAAACTTGTGACCTGTGTAAAACTTGTGTTACTATTGCAGGCCGGTAAAAAGTTATCTGCATCTTTGCGTAGTCGTGCATGTGCCTGGTTTCTTATTCTGTTTTTTACTTTTTTTTTTCTTGGCCATGTTATATTGTGGGGCCTTTAAACCTGTCACCTTGATAGGAACATTGCAAGCGGCAGCATCGACAAGTGCAGACTGAGGAGTCAGACCTAAACACAGACTCAGCTGTCAGGATGGCCGAGTGGTCTAAGGCGGCAGCCTCAAGAGAGCTTGATCTTCAGTTAAGCTAAGCATCCTGGTTTGCTCATGTAGTTGTGGGTTCAAATCGCACTTCTGATAGGTCTATTTTCTGCCCTTAAATCTTCCTCTGCTTGCACAGCCAGCTCCCCACAACACTATCTTTGCAAGCTGCTGTAGCATATGAAAAGAAATCCACCAACCCTCCGGCTGGGCCCTCAATCAGCATTCCATGTATTTCTGGAAGGGGCATCTCAGTCACGCCTTCTGTTAGAGCTGCACCTTATCACTGTAACTACCATGCTGGTTTCTACTTAAGCAGTTGATTCCATTGTTTGAAGTGAGGCTCTCCTGCCACTTTTGGGCAGAGAAGGCACTGCCCCTGCAACAACAACAGGCAGACAAGCTCAACCTGGGTTTCCTGGTTAGGTGGGCGGAGCAGAATGGCAATGGTCCCTCCTTGTGACTTGAAATTAACATGAAGAAGACAGAGAGGCAGCTGTGAGTAGGCAGTACCCATGCACCCCTGAACACTGTCTTGCCATTTTCACCCAATTCTGAAATGAGTCGGGAGGAAAGGAGGTGATTTTCCTATCGAAGGCCATTCTGGGAATTCAGCCACCCCGCGTCTCCCAGGTGAGTGTTTCAGGCCTGTGAGGCACTCATATAAATCTCGCCTGATCGAGCACTGAGCGAGCAAGTGTGCTTGAATACAAGAGGCATGCTCCTCTGGCTCAGGCGCAAGAGATGGCAGGCCCTTCAGAGCTTCTGGTCTGGAAGTCTACGGTGCAAGGGCCCAGGTCCTGCGGAGGCGTACAACTACCAGAAAGGGTCTGCTTTTCTCATCAGCGCCACAGTTCAGCTTGCTAGCATAGGGCTTCTTGACTACCTCTTGCCTTGCTAGAGGCAAAAAAAAAACCCTTGGCACAAAACATCAATTGCTATGGCACGCTTAGAAGGAGAGTCTCCAAGTGGCCCTGCTTTTTCACAAAGACACTTCAGAAGATGTTTGAAAGGCTTTTGCAGCAGCAGGCTCGTTGGTCTAGGGGTATGATTCTCGCTTTGGGTGTGAGAGGTCCCGGGTTCAAATCCCGGACGAGCCCGTGCCTTCATAGGTTCGATCTGTTTTTAAACAGGAATATTTCTGCTTTCCACTCTTGTAAGATGCCATGGTGGAATGCATTGCATGCTTTCTACTGGTGTCGAGGCAGTTCGGCATGATGAAGGAGTGCGGGATTTCTTTCTAACTGCTTTTTTGTGTTGGAGCAGCACTTCTCGTTGGAACATGAAATGCACAGTGCTTCTCCAAAGTAATTGCAGGGCTGGTTTTGAAATCACCTCTTGGAATGAAAGTGATCCCAGTTCCTTTCTTCCAAAGGAAGAGATCCTGTCAGAAAGGCTCAGCTTTGAGCGTCATGAATATTGTCCCTTAGTCCTTGCATTCCAGTCCAAAGCCTAGCCACATAAAGAAAGCAGGTGTGTCTGTTTCCAGTGCAGTGGTTCCAGTCCAATGCATAGCCACATGAAGCAAGTAAGCAAGCATGTCTGTTTCTATAGTGTAGTGGTTATCACGTTCGCCTTACACGCGAAAGGTCCCTGGTTCGAGGCCAGGCAGAAACAGCAAGTTGCTGTGCTTTATCACATTATTTGCATTTACCACCTCACCTGACAGGTAAATTGAAATTAAAGAGGCTGTGTCTATCCCTCACCATCGTGAGGTACTACGCTCCAAGGGCATCGGTCTCAACTCACCAAGAGAAGACGATACACCTTACGGCAGTCAGTTGCTCCCTTTTTGACCTTTCCATTGAAGCCTGGGCCTACTGTGGTCAAGCCAGCCAAGGAAGGAAGGTATGAGAGCGAAAATGGCTTTCCTACCTTCACCAAGAACATACACCTTGAGCAAAGAAAGGGCCAGACTTACAAGGCCCTATCGCCACCGGCACATCATCTTTAGTGACGCCCCGGTGGCACTATGTACTGTGCCGTATTTACAAGACGCCGTTCAACCACGGTTTGTGGCTTAACACCACCTTGTAAATACGGCCCCTTCACACGCAGCCCTTTCCCTGGAAGGGGCGTGCAATGGGCGTTGCTCTGGGTGGGCCACTGCAACACCATAGCATTTTGATGCTGCTCCAGTTTTACGAGTTTTTGTAAATCTGTGGCAGCGCCAAAAACCAAGCGCCATACAATGGGTGTCGTTATAGTGGAGAAACGAGCAGAAATGTTTTCATTTCTCCTCATTTTTGCTCTTTCTATGTGTGCTGCACGAACATATCGCCACTGAAGATTTCTGTTGTGCAGGAAGGTGTGCCTTCCTGAACAAAAACAATTTCCCCCTCCACGCAGCCATCCTTGTACCATGGCGCAAGGATGGCTGCGTTGGTGCTCGGCAGCTAATTTAGAGCTGGCGCAGAGGGAAGCACAGGGGTGCGCTGTATTCTACTAAATACGGCGCTTCCCTGCATTTTGAAAATGACTGAGTGCGAGGCTGCCAAATTTGGCAGAGCGTCTCACTCAGTCATCCTCTTGTAATTATGGGCCAAAAGGTCTAAAGGATAGAGGCGTTTTATGTCATGTTCGATGACGACCATGGAAATGACTCTAGTCATATTGCAGAAGAGAGAACCATGTGCATTTTCTTGCCTTGCGATGTATTCGCCCACTCTCTGCCCTCAACCCTAGGAGCAGGGTCTGAGCAGTGGTGCTTCTGTGCCCTCGCTCGTTGGTGTCCGGGTCCAAATCCCCAACACACCCTTTTTAGCAGAAAACACACAAATTTTACTCAAAATACACAAAGCTTGAAGATTCCTCATTCCACTCAAAGCATTGTTGTGCAAAATATTTTTAGCCTCAGGAGAAAAAAAGGATCACCATGCCTTGGCTTCCTTCCTGCTTGCTTTCAGTGTGCTCTGTGTGATGCTTTCACAGGCTCTGGTTTCAGGCATTTAGGCATCAGATATTTGTCTCTACCCGCAGCTGTGACTTTTCAGTACATCTGAGTGTACGCTTGCTGGCTGACAACGCTGCAATTTTCACACTTACTCCTCGCTTTGCGAGCAACTGCTGATCAAGTATAGAGGCAATCGGGCAAACATATGAGGGGAATTTTGCTCCTTCAGTCAAGCCCTCATGCTTGTTTCTGTAGTGTAGTGGTTATCACGTTCGCCTAACACGCGAAAAGTCCCCGGTTCGAGACCGGGCAGAAACAATGGGCAGTGTCTGCTTTTGTGTTTGCTCCCTAAAAGCTTAGTCTCACTCAGGGATGGCCTTTAAAAACTTGTGACCTGTGTAAAACTTGTATTACTATTGCAGGCCGGTAAAAAGTTATCTGCATCTTTGCGTAGTCGTGCATGTGCCTGGTTTCTTATTCTGTTTTTTACTTTTTTTTTTCTTGGCCATGTTATATTGTGGGGCCTTTAAACCTGTCACCTTGATAGGAACATTGCAAGCGGCAGCATCGACAAGTGCAGACTGAGGAGTCAGACCTAAACACAGACTCAGCTGTCAGGATGGCCGAGTGGTCTAAGGCGGCAGCCTCAAGAGAGCTTGATCTTCAGTTAAGCTAAGCATCCTGGTTTGCTCATGTAGTTGTGGGTTCAAATCGCACTTCTGATAGGTCTATTTTCTGCCCTTAAATCTTCCTCTGCTTGCACAGCCAGCTCCCCACAACACTATCTTTGCAAGCTGCTGTAGCATATGAAAAGAAATCCACCAACCCTCCGGCTGGGCCCTCAATCAGCATTCCATGTATTTCTGGAAGGGGCATCTCAGTCACGCCTTCTGTTAGAGCTGCACCTTATCACTGTAACTACCATGCTGGTTTCTACTTAAGCAGTTGATTCCATTGTTTGAAGTGAGGCTCTCCTGCCACTTTTGGGCAGAGAAGGCACTGCCCCTGCAACAACAACAGGCAGACAAGCTCAACCTGGGTTTCCTGGTTAGGTGGGCGGAGCAGAATGGCAATGGTCCCTCCTTGTGACTTGAAATTAACATGAAGAAGACAGAGAGGCAGCTGTGAGTAGGCAGTACCCATGCACCCCTGAACACTGTCTTGCCATTTTCACCCAATTCTGAAATGAGTCGGGAGGAAAGGAGGTGATTTTCCTATCGAAGGCCATTCTGGGAATTCAGCCACCCCGCGTCTCCCAGGTGAGTGTTTCAGGCCTGTGAGGCACTCATATAAATCTCGCCTGATCGAGCACTGAG
The DNA here is from genome assembly GCF_031143425.1 of Pleurodeles waltl. Lineage (NCBI taxonomy): Eukaryota > Metazoa > Chordata > Amphibia > Caudata > Salamandridae > Pleurodeles > Pleurodeles waltl. The sequence goes on along the minus strand of NC_090449.1, from coordinate 327,098,793 downwards.
CGAGCAAGTGTGCTTGAATACAAGAGGCATGCTCCTCTGGCTCAGGCGCAAGAGATGGCAGGCCCTTCAGAGCTTCTGGTCTGGAAGTCTACGGTGCAAGGGCCCAGGTCCTGCGGAGGCGTACAACTACCAGAAAGGGTCTGCTTTTCTCATCAGCGCCACAGTTCAGCTTGCTAGCATAGGGCTTCTTGACTACCTCTTGCCTTGCTAGAGGCAAAAAAAAAACCCTTGGCACAAAACATCAATTGCTATGGCACGCTTAGAAGGAGAGTCTCCAAGTGGCCCTGCTTTTTCACAAAGACACTTCAGAAGATGTTTGAAAGGCTTTTGCAGCAGCAGGCTCGTTGGTCTAGGGGTATGATTCTCGCTTTGGGTGTGAGAGGTCCCGGGTTCAAATCCCGGACGAGCCCGTGCCTTCATAGGTTCGATCTGTTTTTAAACAGGAGTATTTCTGCTTTCCACTCTTGTAAGATGCCATGGTGGAATGCATTGCATGCTTTCTACTGGTGTCGAGGCAGTTCGGCATGATGAAGGAGTGCGGGATTTCTTTCTAACTGCTTTTTTGTGTTGGAGCAGCACTTCTCGTTGGAACATGAAATGCACAGTGCTTCTCCAAAGTAATTGCAGGGCTGGTTTTGAAATCACCTCTTGGAATGAAAGTGATCCCAGTTCCTTTCTTCCAAAGGAAGAGATCCTGTCAGAAAGGCTCAGCTTTGAGCGTCATGAATATTGTCCCTTAGTCCTTGCATTCCAGTCCAAAGCATAGCCACATAAAGAAAGCAGGTGTGTCTGTTTCCAGTGCAGTGGTTCCAGTCCAATGCATAGCCACATGAAGCAAGTAAGCAGGCATGTCTGTTTCTATAGTGTAGTGGTTATCACGTTCGCCTTACACGCGAAAGGTCCCTGGTTCGAGGCCAGGCAGAAACAGCAAGTTGCTGTGCTTTATCACATTATTTGCATTTACCACCTCACCTGACAGGTAAATTGAAATTAAAGAGGCTGTGTCTATCCCTCACCATCGTGAGGTACTACGCTCCAAGGGCATCGGTCTCAACTCACCAAGAGAAGACGATACACCTTACGGCAGTCAGTTGCTCCCTTTTTGACCTTTCCATTGAAGCCTGGGCCTACTGTGGTCAAGCCAGCCAAGGAAGGAAGGTATGAGAGCGAAAATGGCTTTCCTACCTTCACCAAGAACATACACCTTGAGCAAAGAAAGGGCCAGACTTACAAGGCCCTATCGCCACCGGCACATCATCTTTAGTGACGCCCCGGTGGCACTATGTACTGTGCCGTATTTACAAGACGCCGTTCAACCACGGTTTGTGGCTTAACACCACCTTGTAAATACGGCCCCTTCACACGCAGCCCTTTCCCTGGAAGGGGCGTGCAATGGGCGTTGCTCTGGGTGGGCCACTGCAACACCATAGCATTTTGATGCTGCTCCAGTTTTACGAGTTTTTGTAAATCTGTGGCAGCGCCAAAAACCAAGCGCCATACAATGGGTGTCGTTATAGTGGAGAAACGAGCAGAAATGTTTTCATTTCTCCTCATTTTTGCTCTTTCTATGTGTGCTGCACGAACATATCGCCACTGAAGATTTCTGTTGTGCAGGAAGGTGTGCCTTCCTGAACAAAAACAATTTCCCCCTCCACGCAGCCATCCTTGTACCATGGCGCAAGGATGGCTGCGTTGGTGCTCGGCAGCTAATTTAGAGCTGGCGCAGAGGGAAGCACAGGGGTGCGCTGTATTCTACTAAATACGGCGCTTCCCTGCATTTTGAAAATGACTGAGTGCGAGGCTGCCAAATTTGGCAGAGCGTCTCACTCAGTCATCCTCTTGTAATTATGGGCCAAAAGGTCTAAAGGATAGAGGCGTTTTATGTCATGTTCGATGACGACCATGGAAATGACTCTAGTCATATTGCAGAAGAGAGAACCATGTGCATTTTCTTGCCTTGCGATGTATTCGCCCACTCTCTGCCCTCAACCCTAGGAGCAGGGTCTGAGCAGTGGTGCTTCTGTGCCCTCGCTCGTTGGTGTCCGGGTCCAAATCCCCAACACACCCTTTTTAGCAGAAAACACACAAATTTTACTCAAAATACACAAAGCTTGAAGATTCCTCATTCCACTCAAAGCATTGTTGTGCAAAATATTTTTAGCCTCAGGAGAAAAAAAGGATCACCATGCCTTGGCTTCCTTCCTGCTTGCTTTCAGTGTGCTCTGTGTGATGCTTTCACAGGCTCTGGTTTCAGGCATTTAGGCATCAGATATTTGTCTCTACCCGCAGCTGTGACTTTTCAGTACATCTGAGTGTACGCTTGCTGGCTGACAACGCTGCAATTTTCACACTTACTCCTCGCTTTGCGAGCAACTGCTGATCAAGTATAGAGGCAATCGGGCAAACATATGAGGGGAATTTTGCTCCTTCAGTCAAGCCCTCATGCTTGTTTCTGTAGTGTAGTGGTTATCACGTTCGCCTAACACGCGAAAGGTCCCCGGTTCGAGACCGGGCAGAAACAATGGGCAGTGTCTGCTTTTGTGTTTGCTCCCTAAAAGCTTAGTCTCACTCAGGGATGGCCTTTAAAAACTTGTGACCTGTGTAAAACTTGTATTACTATTGCAGGCCGGTAAAAAGTTATCTGCATCTTTGCGTAGTCGTGCATGTGCCTGGTTTCTTATTCTGTTTTTTACTTTTTTTTTTCTTGGCCATGTTATATTGTGGGGCCTTTAAACCTGTCACCTTGATAGGAACATTGCAAGCGGCAGCATCGACAAGTGCAGACTGAGGAGTCAGACCTAAACACAGACTCAGCTGTCAGGATGGCCGAGTGGTCTAAGGCGGCAGCCTCAAGAGAGCTTGATCTTCAGTTAAGCTAAGCATCCTGGTTTGCTCATGTAGTTGTGGGTTCAAATCGCACTTCTGATAGGTCTATTTTCTGCCCTTAAATCTTCCTCTGCTTGCACAGCCAGCTCCCCACAACACTATCTTTGCAAGCTGCTGTAGCATATGAAAAGAAATCCACCAACCCTCCGGCTGGGCCCTCAATCAGCATTCCATGTATTTCTGGAAGGGGCATCTCAGTCACGCCTTCTGTTAGAGCTGCACCTTATCACTGTAACTACCATGCTGGTTTCTACTTAAGCAGTTGATTCCATCGTTTGAAGTGAGGCTCTCCTGCCACTTTTGGGCAGAGAAGGCACTGCCCCTGCAACAACAACAGGCAGACAAGCTCAACCTGGGTTTCCTGGTTAGGTGGGCGGAGCAGAATGGCAATGGTCACTCCTTGTGACTTGAAATTAACATGAAGAAGACAGAGAGGCAGCTGGGAGTAGGCAGTACCCATGCACCCCTGAACACTGTCTTGCGATTTTCACCCAATTCTGAAATGAGTCGGGAGGAAAGGAGGTGATTTTCCTATCGAAGGCCATTCTGGGAATTCAGCCACCCCGCGTCTCCCAGGTGAGTGTTTCAGGCCTGTGAGGCACTCATATAAATCTCGCCTGATCGAGCACTGAGCGAGCAATTGCGCTTGAATACAAGAGGCATGCTCCTCTGGCTCAGGCGCAAGAGATGGCAGGCCCTTCAGTGCTTCTGGTCTGGAAGTCTACGGTGCAAGGGCCCAGGTCCTGCGGAGGCGTACAACTACCAGAAAGGGTCTGCTTTTCTCATCAGCACCACAGTTCAGCTTGCTAGCATAGGGCTTCTTGACTACCTCTTGCCTTGCTAGAGGCAAAAAAAAAACCCTTGGCACAAAACATCAATTGCTATGGCACGCTTAGAAGGAGAGTCTCCAAGTGGCCCTGCTTTTTCACAAAGACACTTCAGAAGATGTTTGAAAGGCTTTTGCAGCAGCAGGCTCGTTGGTCTAGGGGTATGATTCTCGCTTTGGGTGTGAGAGGTCCCGGGTTCAAATCCCGGACGAGCCCGTGCCTTCATAGGTTCGATCTGTTTTTAAACAGGAGTATTTCTGCTTTCCACTCTTGTAAGATGCCATGGTGGAATGCATTGCATGCTTTCTACTGGTGTCGAGGCAGTTCGGCATGATGAAGGAGTGCGGGATTTCTTTCTAACTGCTTTTTTGTGTTGGAGCAGCACTTCTCGTTGGAACATGAAATGCACAGTGCTTCTCCAAAGTAATTGCAGGGCTGGTTTTGAAATCACCTCTTGGAATGAAAGTGATCCCAGTTCCTTTCTTCCAAAGGAAGAGATCCTGTCAGAAAGGCTCAGCTTTGAGCGTCATGAATATTGTCCCTTAGTCCTTGCATTCCAGTCCAAAGCATAGCCACATAAAGAAAGCAGGTGTGTCGGTTTCCAGTGCAGTGGTTCCAGTCCAATGCATAGCCACATGAAGCAAGTAAGCAGGCATGTCTGTTTCTATAGTGTAGTGGTTATCACGTTCGCCTTACACGCGAAAGGTCCCTGGTTCGAGGCCAGGCAGAAACAGCAAGTTGCTGTGCTTTATCACATTATTTGCATTTACCACCTCACCTGACAGGTAAATTGAAATTAAAGAGGCTGTGTCTATCCCTCACCATCGTGAGGTACTACGCTCCAAGGGCATCGGTCTCAACTCACCAAGAGAAGACGATACACCTTACGGCAGTCAGTTGCTCCCTTTTTGACCTTTCCATTGAAGCCTGGGCCTACTGTGGTCAAGCCAGCCAAGGAAGGAAGGTATGAGAGCGAAAATGGCTTTCCTACCTTCACCAAGAACATACACCTTGAGCAAAGAAAGGGCCAGACTTACAAGGCCCTATCGCCACCGGCACATCATCTTTAGTGACGCCCCGGTGGCACTATGTACTGTGCCGTATTTACAAGACGCCGTTCAACCACGTTTTGTGGCTTAACACCACCTTGTAAATACGGCCCCTTCACACGCAGCCCTTTCCCTGGAAGGGGCGTGCAATGGGCGTTGCTCTGGGTGGGCCACTGCAACACCATAGCATTTTGATGCTGCTCCAGTTTTACGAGTTTTTGTAAATCTGTGGCAGCGCCAAAAACCAAGCGCCATACAATGGGTGTCGTTATAGTGGAGAAACGAGCAGAAATGTTTTCATTTCTCCTCATTTTTGCTCTTTCTATGTGTGCTGCACGAACATATCGCCACTGAAGATTTCTGTTGTGCAGGAAGGTGTGCCTTCCTGAACAAAAACAATTTCCCCCTCCACGCAGCCATCCTTGTACCATGGCGCAAGGATGGCTGCGTTGGTGCTCGGCAGCTAATTTAAAGCTGGCGCAGAGGGAAGCACAGGGGTGCGCTGTATTCTACTAAATACGGCGCTTCCCTGCATTTTGAAAATGACTGAGTGCGAGGCTGCCAAATTTGGCAGAGCGTCTCACTCAGTCATCCTCTTGTAATTATGGGCCAAAAGGTCTAAAGGATAGAGGCGTTTTATGTCATGTTCGATGACGACCATGGAAATGACTCTAGTCATATTGCAGAAGAGAGAACCATGTGCATTTTCTTGCCTTGCGATGTATTCGCCCACTCTCTGCCCTCAACCCTAGGAGCAGGGTCTGAGCAGTGGTGCTTCTGTGCCCTCGCTCGTTGGTGTCCGGGTCCAAATCCCCAACACACCCTTTTTAGCAGAAAACACAAAAATTTTACTCAAAATACACAAAGCTTGAAGATTCCTCATTCCACTCAAAGCATTGTTGTGCAAAATATTTTTAGCCTCAGGAGAAAAAAAGGATCACCATGCCTTGGCTTCCTTCCTGCTTGCTGTCAGTGTGCTCTGTGTGATGCTTTCACAGGCTCTGGTTTCAGGCATTTAGGCATCAGATATTTGTCTCTACCCGCAGCTGTGACTTTTCAGTACATCTGAGTGTACGCTTGCTGGCTGACAACGCTGCAATTTTCACACTTACTCCTCGCTTTGCGAGCAACTGCTGATCAAGTATAGAGGCAATCGGGCAAACATATGAGGGGAATTTTGCTCCTTCAGTCAAGCCCTCATGCTTGTTTCTGTAGTGTAGTGGTTATCACGTTCGCCTAACACGCGAAAGGTCCACGGTTCGAGACCGGGCAGAAACAATGGGCAGTGTCTGCTTTTGTGTTTGCTCCCTAAAAGCTTAGTCTCACTCAGGGATGGCCTTTAAAAACTTGTGACCTGTGTAAAACTTGTATTACTATTGCAGGCCGGTAAAAAGTTATCTGCATCTTTGCGTAGTCGTGCATGTGCCTGGTTTCTTATTCTGTTTTTTACTTTTTTTTTTCTTGGCCATGTTATATTGTGGGGCCTTTAAACCTGTCACCTTGATAGGAACATTGCAAGCGGCAGCATCGACAAGTGCAGACTGAGGAGTCAGACCTAAACACAGACTCAGCTGTCAGGATGGCCGAGTGGTCTAAGGCGGAAGCCTCAAGAGAGCTTGATCTTCAGTTAAGCTAAGCATCCTGGTTTGCTCATGTAGTTGTGGGTTCAAATCGCACTTCTGATAGGTCTATTTTCTGCCCTTAAATCTTCCTCTGCTTGCACAGCCAGCTCCCCACAACACTATCTTTGCAAGCTGCTGTAGCATATGAAAAGAAATCCACCAACCCTCCGGCTGGGCCCTCAATCAGCATTCCATGTATTTCTGGAAGGGGCATCTCAGTCACGCCTTCTGTTAGAGCTGCACCTTATCACTGTAACTACCATGCTGGTTTCTACTTAAGCAGTTGATTCCATCGTTTGAAGTGAGGCTCTCCTGCCACTTTTGGGCAGAGAAGGCACTGCCCCTGCAACAACAACAGGCAGACAAGCTCAACCTGGGTTTCCTAGTTAGGTGGGCGGAGCAGAATGGCAATGGTCCCTCCTTGTGACTTGAAATTAACATGAAGAAGACAGAGAGGCAGCTGGGAGTAGGCAGTACCCATGCACCCCTGAACACTGTCTTGCGATTTTCACCCAATTCTGAAATGAGTCGGGAGGAAAGGAGGTGATTTTCCTATCGAAGGCCATTCTGGGAATTCAGCCACCCCGCGTCTCCCAGGTGAGTGTTTCAGGCCTGTGAGGCACTCATATAAATCTCGCCTGATCAAGCACTGAGTGAGCAAGTGTGCTTGAATACAAGAGGCGTGCTCCTCTGGCTCAGGCGCAAGAGATGGCAGGCCCTTCAGTGCTTCTGGTCTGGAAGTCTACGGTGCAAGGGCCCAGGTCCTGCGGAGGCGTACAACTACCAGAAAGGGTCTGCTTTTCTCATCAGCGCCACAGTTCAGCTTGCTAGCATAGGGCTTCTTGACTACCTCTTACCTTGCTAGAGGCAAAAAAAAAACCCTTGGCACAAAACATCAATTGCTATGGCACGCTTAGAAGGAGAGTCTCCAAGTGGCCCTGCTTTTTCACAAAGACACTTCAGAAGATGTTTGAAAGGCTTTTGCAGCAGCAGGCTTGTTGGTCTAGGGGTATGATTCTCGCTTTGGGTGTGAGAGTTCCCGGGTTCAAATCCCGGACGAGCCCGTGCCTTCATAGGTTCGATCTGTTTTTAAACAGGAGTATTTCTGCTTTCCACTCTTGTAAGATGCCATGGTGGAATGCATTGCATGCTTTCTACTGGTGTCGAGGCAGTTCGGCATGATGAAGGAGTGCGGGATTTCTTTCTAACTGCTTTTTTGTGTTGGAGCAGCACTTCTCGTTGGAACATGAAATGCACAGTGCTTCTCCAAAGTAATTGCAGGGCTGGTTTTGAAATCACCTCTTGGAATGAAAGTGATCCCAGTTCCTTTCTTCCAAAGGAAGAGATCCTGTCAGAAAGGCTCAGCTTTGAGCGTCATGAATATTGTCCCTTAGTCCTTGCATTCCAGTCCAAAGCATAGCCACATAAAGAAAGCAGGTGTGTCTGTTTCCAGTGCAGTGGTTCCAGTCCAATGCATAGCCACATGAAGCAAGTAAGCAGGCATGTCTGTTTCTATAGTGTAGTGGTTATCACGTTCGCCTTACACGCGAAAGGTCCCTGGTTTCTAGGCCAGGCAGAAACAGCAAGTTGCTGTGCTTTATCACATTATTTGCATTTACCACCTCACCTGACAGGTAAATTGAAATTAAAGAGGCTGTGTCTATCCCTCACCATCGTGAGGTACTACGCTCCAAGGGCATCGGTCTCAACTCACCAAGAGAAGACGATACACCTTACGGCAGTCAGTTGCTCCCTTTTTGACCTTTCCATTGAAGCCTGGGCCTACTGTGGTCAAGCCAGCCAAGGAAGGAAGGTATGAGAGCGAAAATGGCTTTCCTACCTTCACCAAGAACATACACCTTGATCAAAGAAAGGGCCAGACTTACAAGGCCCTATCGCCACCGGCACATCATCTTTAGTGACGCCCCGGTGGCACTATGTACTGTGCCGTATTTACAAGACGCCGTTCAACCACGTTTTGTGGCTTAACACCACCTTGTAAATACGTCCCCTTCACACGCAGCCCTTTCCCTGGAAGGGGCGTGAATTGGGCGTTGCTCTGGGTGGGCCACTGCAACACCATAGCATTTTGATGCTGCTCCAGTTTTACGAGTTTTTGTAAATCTGTGGCAGCGCCAAAAACCAAGCGCCATACAATGGGTGTCGTTATAGTGGAGAAACGAGCAGAAATGTTTTCATTTCTCCTCATTTTTGTTCTTTCTATGTGTGCTGCACGAACATATCGCCACTGAAGATTTCTGTTGTGCAGGAAGGTGTGCCTTCCTGAACAAAAACAATTTCCCCCTCCACGCAGCCATCCTTGTACCATGGCGCAAGGATGGCTGCGTTGGTGCTCGGCAGCTAATTTAGAGCTGGCGCAGAGGGAAGCACAGGGGTGCGCTGTATTCTACTAAATACGGCGCTTCCCTGCATTTTGAAAATGACTGAGTGCGAGGCTGCCAAATTTGGCAGAGCATCTCACTCAGTCATCCTCTTGTAATTATGGGCCAAAAGGTCTAAAGGATAGAGGCGTTTTATGTCATGTTCGATGACGACCATGGAAATGACTCTAGTCATATTGCAGAAGAGAGAACCATGTGCATTTTCTTGCCTTGCGATGTATTCGCCCACTCTCTGCCCTCAACCCTAGGAGCAGGGTCTGAGCAGTGGTGCTTCTGTGCCCTCGCTCGTTGGTGTCCGGGTCCAAATCCCCAACACACCCTTTTTAGCAGAAAACACACAAATTTTACTCAAAATACACAAAGCTTGAAGATTCCTCATTCCACTCAAAGCATTGTTGTGCAAAATATTTTTAGCCTCAGGAGAAAAAAAGGATCACCATGCCTTGGCTTCCTTCCTGCTTGCTGTCAGTGTGCTCTGTGTGATGCTTTCACAGGCTCTGGTTTCAGGCATTTAGGCATCAGATATTTGTCTCTACCGCAGCTGTGACTTTTCAGTACATCTGAGTGTACGCTTGCTGGCTGACAACGCTGCAATTTTCACACTTACTCCTCGCTTTGCGAGCAACTGCTGATCAAGTATAGAGGCAATCGGGCAAACATATGAGGGGAATTTTGCTCCTTCAGTCAAGCCCTCATGCTTGTTTCTGTAGTGTAGTGGTTATCACGTTCGCCTAACACGCGAAAGGTCCCCGGTTCGAGACCGGGCAGAAACAATGTGCAGTGTCTGCTTTTGTGTTTGCTCCCTAAAAGCTTAGTCTCACTCAGGGATGGCCTTTAAAAACTTGTGACCTGTGTAAAACTTGTATTACTATTGCAGGCCGGTAAAAAGTTATCTGCATCTTTGCGTAGTCGTGCATGTGCCTGGTTTCTTATTCTGTTTTTTACTTTTTTTTTTCTTGGCCATGTTATATTGTGGGGCCTTTAAACCTGTCACCTTGATAGGAACATTGCAAGCGGCAGCATCGACAAGTGCAGACTGAGGAGTCAGACCTAAACACAGACTCAGCTGTCAGGATGGCCGAGTGGTCTAAGGCGGCAGCCTCAAGAGAGCTTGATCTTCAGTTAAGCTAAGCATCCTGGTTTGCTCATGTAGTTGTGGGTTCAAATCGCACTTCTGATAGGTCTATTTTCTGCCCTTAAATCTTCCTCTGCTTGCACAGCCAGCTCCCCACAACACTATCTTTGCAAGCTGCTGTAGCATATGAAAAGAAATCCACCAACCCTCCGGCTGGGCCCTCAATCAGCATTCCATGTATTTCTGGAAGGGGCATCTCAGTCACGCCTTCTGTTAGAGCTGCACCTTATCACTGTAACTACCATGCTGGTTTCTACTTAAGCAGTTGATTCCATCGTTTGAAGTGAGGCTCTCCTGCCACTTTTGGGCAGAGAAGGCACTGCCCCTGCAACAACAACAGGCAGACAAGCTCAACCTGGGTTTCCTGGTTAGGTGGGCGGAGCAGAATGGCAATGGTCCCTCCTTGTGACTTGAAATTAACATGAAGAAGACAGAGAGGCAGCTGGGAGTAGGCAGTACCCATGCACCCCTGAACACTGTCTTGCGATTTTCACCCAATTCTGAAATGAGTCGGGAGGAAAGGAGGTGATTTTCCTATCGAAGGCCATTCTGGGAATTCAGCCACCCCGCGTCTCCCAGGTGAGTGTTTCAGGCCTGTGAGGCACTCATATAAATCTCGCCTGATCAAGCACTGAGTGAGCAAGTGTGCTTGAATACAAGAGGCGTGCTCCTCTGGCTCAGGCGCAAGAGATGGCAGGCCCTTCAGTGCTTCTGGTCTGGAAGTCTACGGTGCAAGGGCCCAGGTCCTGCGGAGGCGTACAACTACCAGAAAGGGTCTGCTTTTCTCATCAGCGCCACAGTTCAGCTTGCTAGCATAGGGCTTCTTGACTACCTCTTACCTTGCTAGAGGCAAAAAAAAAACCCTTGGCACAAAACATCAATTGCTATGGCACGCTTAGAAGGAGAGTCTCCAAGTGGCCCTGCTTTTTCACAAAGACACTTCAGAAGATGTTTGAAAGGCTTTTGCAGCAGCAGGCTCGTTGGTCTAGGGGTATGATTCTCGCTTTGGGTGTGAGAGGTCCCGGGTTCAAATCCCGGACGAGCCCGTGCCTTCATAGGTTCGATCTGTTTTTAAACAGGAGTATTTCTGCTTTCCACTCTTCTAAGATGCCATGGTGGAATGCATTGCATGCTTTCTACTGGTGTCGAGGCAGTTCGGCATGATGAAGGAGTGCGGGATTTCTTTCTAACTGCTTTTTTGTGTTGGAGCAGCACTTCTCGTTGGAACATGAAATGCACAGTGCTTCTCCAAAGTAATTGCAGGGCTGGTTTTGAAATCACCTCTTGGAATGAAAGTGATCCCAGTTCCTTTCTTCCAAAGGAAGAGATCCTGTCAGAAAGGCTCAGCTTTGAGCGTCATGAATATTGTCCCTTAGTCCTTGCATTCCAGTCCAAAGCATAGCCACATAAAGAAAGCAGGTGTGTCTGTTTCCAGTGCAGTGGTTCCAGTCCAATGCATAGCCACATGAAGCAAGTAAGCAGGCATGTCTGTTTCTATAGTGTAGTGGTTATCACGTTCGCCTTACACGCGAAAGGTCCCTGGTTCGAGACCGGGCAGAAACAGCAAGTTGCTGTGCTTTATCACATTATTTGCATTTACCACCTCACCTGACAGGTAAATTGAAATTAAAGAGGCTGTGTCTATCCCTCACCATCGTGAGGTACTACGCTCCAAGGGCATCGGTCTCAACTCACCAAGAGAAGACGATACACCTTACGGCAGTCAGTTGCTCCCTTTTTGACCTTTCCATTGAAGCCTGGGCCTACTGTGGTCAAGCCAGCCAAGGAAGGAAGGTATGAGAGCGAAAATGGCTTTCCTACCTTCACCAAGAACATACACCTTGAGCAAAGAAAGGGCCAGACTTACAAGGCCCTATCGCCACCGGCACATCATCTTTAGTGACGCCCCGGTGGCACTATGTACTGTGCCGTATTTACAAGACGCCGTTCAACCACGTTTTGTGGCTTAACACCACCTTGTAAATACGGCCCCTTCACACGCAGCCCTTTCCCTGGAAGGGGCGTGCAATGGGCGTTGCTCTGGGTGGGCCACTGCAACACCATAGCATTTTGATGCTGCTCCAGTTTTACGAGTTTTTGTAAATCTGTGGCAGCGCCAAAATCCAAGCGCCATACAATGGGTGTCGTTATAGTGGAGAAACGAGCAGAACTGTTTTCATTTCTCCTCATTTTTGCTCTTTCTATGTGTGCTGCACGAACATATCGCCACTGAAGATTTCTGTTGTGCAGGAAGGTGTGCCTTCCTGAACAAAAACAATTTCCCCCTCCACGCAGCCATCCTTGTACCATGGCGCAAGGATGGCTGCGTTGGTGCTCGGCAGCTAATTTAGAGCTGGCGCAGAGGGAAGCACAGGGGTGCGCTGTATTCTACTAAATACGGCGCTTCCCTGCATTTTGAAAATGACTGAGTGCGAGGCTGCCAAATTTGGCAGAGCGTCTCACTCAGTCATCCTCTTGTAATTATGGGCCAAAAGGTCTAAAGGATAGAGGCGTTTTATGTCATGTTCGATGACGACCATGGAAATGACTCTAGTCATATTGCAGAAGAGAGAACCATGTGCATTTTCTTGCCTTGCGATGTATTCGCCCACTCTCTGCCCTCAACCCTAGGAGCAGGGTCTGAGCAGTGGTGCTTCTGTGCCCTCGCTCGTTGGTGTCCGGGTCCAAATCCCCAACACACCCTTTTTAGCAGAAAACACACAAATTTTACTCAAAATACACAAAGCTTGAAGATTCCTCATTCCACTCAAAGCATTGTTGTGCAAAATATTTTTAGCCTCAGGAGAAAAAAAGGATCACCATGCCTTGGCTTCCTTCCTGCTTGCTTTCAGTGTGCTCTGTCTGATGCTTTCACAGGCTCTGGTTTCAGGCATTTAGGCATCAGATATTTGTCTCTACCCGCAGCTGTGACTTTTCAGTACATCTGAGTGTACGCTTGCTGGCTGACAACGCTGCAATTTTCACACTTACTCCTCGCTTTGCGAGCAACTGCTGATCAAGTATAGAGGCAATCGGGCAAACATATGAGGGGAATTTTGCTCCTTCAGTCAAGCCCTCATGCTTGTTTCTGTAGTGTAGTGGTTATCACGTTCGCCTAACACGCGAAAAGTCCCCGGTTCGAGACCGGGCAGAAACAATGGGCAGTGTTTGCTCCCTAAAAGCTTAGTCTCACTCAGGGATGGCCTTTAAAAACTTGTGACCTGTGTAAAACTTGTATTACTATTGCAGGCCGGTAAAAAGTTATCTGCATCTTTGCGTAGTCGTGCATGTGCCTGGTTTCTTATTCTGTTTTTTACTTTTTTTTTTCTTGGCCATGTTATATTGTGGGGCCTTTAAACCTGTCACCTTGATAGGAACATTGCAAGCGGCAGCATCGACAAGTGCAGACTGAGGAGTCAGACCTAAACACAGACTCAGCTGTCAGGATGGCCGAGTGGTCTAAGGCGGCAGCCTCAAGAGAGCTTGATCTTCAGTTAAGCTAAGCATCCTGGTTTGCTCATGTAGTTGTGGGTTCAAATCGCACTTCTGATAGGTCTATTTTCTGCCCTTAAATCTTCCTCTGCTTGCACAGCCAGCTCCCCACAACACTATCTTTGCAAGCTGCTGTAGCATATGAAAAGAAATCCACCAACCCTCCGGCTGGGCCCTCAATCAGCATTCCATGTATTTCTGGAAGGGGCATCTCAGTCACGCCTTCTGTTAGAGCTGCACCTTATCACTGTAACTACCATGCTGGTTTCTACTTAAGCAGTTGATTCCATCGTTTGAAGTGAGGCTCTCCTGCCACTTTTGGGCAAAGAAGGCACTGCCCCTGCAACAACAACAGGCAGACAAGCTCAACCTGGGTTTCCTGGTTAGGTGGGCGGAGCAGAATGGCAATGGTCCCTCCTTGTGACTTGAAATTAACATGAAGAAGACAGAGAGGCAGCTGGGAGTAGGCAGTACCCATGCACCCCTGAACACTGTCTTGCGATTTTCACCCAATTCTGAAATGAGTCGGGAGGAAAGGAGGTGATTTTCCTATCGAAGGCCATTCTGGGAATTCAGCCACCCCGCGTCTCCCAGGTGAGTGTTTCAGGCCTGTGAGGCACTCATATAAATCTCGCCTGATCGAGCCTAATCGAGCACTGAGCGAGCAAGTGTGCTTGAATACAAGAGGCATGCTCCTCTGGCTCAGGCGCAAGAGATGGCAGGCCCTTCAGTGCTTCTGGTCTGGAAGTCTACGGTGCAAGGGCCCAGGTCCTGCGGAGGCGTACAACTACCAGAAAGGGTCTGCTTTTCTCATCAGCGCCACAGTTCAGCTTGCTAGCATAGGGCTTCTTGACTACCTCTTGCCTTGCTAGAGGCAAAAAAAAAACCCTTGGCACAAAACATCAATTGCTATGGCACGCTTAGAAGGAGAGTCTCCAAGTGGCCCTGCTTTTTCACAAAGACACTTCAGAAGATGTTTGAAAGGCTTTTGCAGCAGCAGGCTCGTTGGTCTAGGGGTATGATTCTCGCTTTGGGTGTGAGAGGTCCCGGGTTCAAATCCCGGACGAGCCCGTGCCTTCATAGGTTCGATCTGTTTTTAAACAGGAGTATTTCTGCTTTCCACTCTTGTAAGATGCCATGGTGGAATGCATTGCATGCTTTCTACTGGTGTCGAGGCAGTTCGGCATGATGAAGGAGTGCGGGATTTCTTTCTAACTGCTTTTTTGTGTTGGAGCAGCACTTCTCGTTGGAACATGAAATGCACAGTGCTTCTCCAAAGTAATTGCAGGGCTGGTTTTGAAATCACCTCTTGGAATGAAAGTGATCCCAGTTCCTTTCTTCCAAAGGAAGAGATCCTGTCAGAAAGGCTCAGCTTTGAGCGTCATGAATATTGTCCCTTAGTCCTTGCATTCCAGTCCAAAGCATAGCCACATAAAGAAAGCAGGTGTGTCTGTTTCCAGTGCAGTGGTTCCAGTCCAATGCATAGCCACATGAAGCAAGTAAGCAGGCATGTCTGTTTCTGTAGTGTAGTGGTTATCACGTTCGCCTTACACGCGAAAGGTCCCTGGTTCGAGGCCAGGCAGAAACAGCAAGTTGCTGTGCTTTATCACATTATTTGCATTTACCACCTCACCTGACAGGTAAATTGAAATTAAAGAGGCTGTGTCTATCCCTCACCATCGTGAGGTACTACGCTCCAAGGGCATCGGTCTCAACTCACCAAGAATAGACGATACACCTTACGGCAGTCAGTTGCTCCCTTTTTGACCTTTCCATTGAAGCCTGGGCCTACTGTGGTCAAGCCAGCCAAGGAAGGAAGGTATGAGAGCGAAAATGGCTTTCCTACCTTCACCAAGAACATACACCTTGAGCAAAGAAAGGGCCAGACTTACAAGGCCCTATCGCCACCGGCACATCATCTTTAGTGACGCCCCGGTGGCACTATGTACTGTGCCGTATTTACAAGACGCCGTTCAACCACGTTTTGTGGCTTAACACCACCTTGTAAATACGGCCCCTTCACACGCAGCCCTTTCCCTGGAAGGGGCGTGCAATGGGCGTTGCTCTGGGTGGGCCACTGCAACACCATAGCATTTTGATGCTGCTCCAGTTTTACGAGTTTTTGTAAATCTGTGGCAGCGCCAAAAACCAAGCGCCATACAATGGGTGTCGTTATAGTGGAGAAACGAGCAGAAATGTTTTAATTTCTCCTCATTTTTGCTCTTTCTATGTGTGCTGCACGAACATATCGCCACTGAAGATTTCTGTTGTGCAGGAAGGTGTGCCTTCCTGAACAAAAACAATTTCCCCCTCCACGCAGCCATCCTTGTACCATGGCGCAAGGATGGCTGCGTTGGTGCTCGGCAGCTAATTTAGAGCTGGCGCAGAGGGAAGCACAGGGTTGCGCTGTATTCTACTAAATACGGCGCTTCCCTGCATTTTGAAAATGACTGAGTGCGAGGCTGCCAAATTTGGCAGAGCGTCTCACTCAGTCATCCTCTTGTAATTATGGGCCAAAAGGTCTAAAGGATAGAGGCGTTTTATGTCATGTTCGATGACGACCATGGAAATGACTCTAGTCATATTGCAGAAGAGAGAACCATGTGCATTTTCTTGCCTTGCGATGTATTCGCCCACTCTCTGCCCTCAACCCTAGGAGCAGGGTCTGAGCAGTGGTGCTTCTGTGCCCTCGCTCGTTGGTGTCCGGGTCCAAATCCCCAACACACCCTTTTTAGCAGAAAACACACAAATTTTACTCAAAATACACAAAGCTTGAAGATTCCTCATTCCACTCAAAGCATTGTTGTGCAAAATATTTTTAGCCTCAGGAGAAAAAAAGGATCACCATGCCTTGGCTTCCTTCCTGCTTGCTTTCAGTGTGCTCTGTGTGATGCTTTCACAGGCTCTGGTTTCAGGCATTTAGGCATCAGATATTTGTCTCTACCCGCAGCTGTGACTTTTCAGTACATCTGAGTGTACGCTTGCTGGCTGACAACGCTGCAATTTTCACACTTACTCCTCGCTTTGCGAGCAACTGCTGATCAAGTATAGAGGCAATCGGGCAAACATATGAGGGGAATTTTGCTCCTTCAGTCAAGCCCTCATGCTTGTTTCTGTAGTGTAGTGGTTATCACGTTCGCCTATCACGCGAAAGGTCCCCGGTTCGAGACTGGGCAGAAACAATGGGCAGTGTCTGCTTTTGTGTTTGCTCCCTAAAAGCTTAGTCTCACTCAGGGATGGCCTTTAAAAACTTGTGACCTGTGTAAAACTTGTATTACTATTGCAGGCCGGTAAAAAGTTATCTGCATCTTTGCGTAGTCGTGCATGTGCCTGGTTTCTTATTCTGTTTTTTACTTTTTTTTTTCTTGGCCATGTTATATTGTGGGGCCTTTAAACCTGTCACCTTGATAGGAACATTGCAAGCGGCAGCATCGACAAGTGCAGACTGAGGAGTCAGACCTAAACACAGACTCAGCTGTCAGGATGGCCGAGTGGTCTAAGGCGGCAGTCTCAAGAGAGCTTGATCTTCAGTTAAGCTAAGCATCCTGGTTTGCTCATGTAGTTGTGGGTTCAAATCGCACTTCTAATAGGTCTATTTTCTGCCCTTAAATCTTCCTCTGCTTGCACAGCCAGCTCCCCACAACACTATCTTTGCAAGCTGCTGTAGCATATGAAAAGAAATCCACCAACCCTCCGGCTGGGCCCTCAATCAGCATTCCATGTATTTCTGGAAGGGGCATCTCAGTCACGCCTTCTGTTAGAGCTGCACCTTATCACTGTAACTACCATGCTGGTTTCTACTTAAGCAGTTGATTCCATCGTTTGAAGTGAGGCTCTCCTGCCACTTTTGGGCAGAGAAGGCACTGCCCCTGCAACAACAACAGGCAGACAAGCTCAACCTGGGTTTCCTGGTTAGGTGGGCGGAGCAGAATGGCAATGGTCCCTCCTTGTGACTTGAAATTAACATGAAGAAGACAGAGAGGCAGCTGGGAGTAGGCAGTACCCATGCACCCCTGAACACTGTCTTGCGATTTTCACCCAATTCTGAAATGAGTCGGGAGGAAAGGAGGTGATTTTCCTATCGAAGGCCATTCTGGGAATTCAGCCACCCCGCGTCTCCCAGGTGAGTGTTTCAGGCCTGTGAGGCACTCATATAAATCTCGCCTGATCGAGCACTGAGCGAGCAAGTGTGCTTGAATACAAGAGGCATGCTCCTCTGGCTCAGGCGCAAGAGATGGCAGGCCCTTCAGTGCTTCTGGTCTGGAAGTCTACGGTGCAAGGGCCCAGGTCCTGCGGAGGCGTACAACTACCAGAAAGGGTCTGCTTTTCTCATCAGCGCCAAAGTTCAGCTTGCTAGCATAGGGCTTCTTGACTACCTCTTGCCTTGCTAGAGGCAAAAAAAAAACCCTTGGCACAAAACATCAATTGCTATGGCACGCTTAGAAGGAGAGTCTCCAAGTGGCCCTGCTTTTTCACAAAGACACTTCAGAAGATGTTTGAAAGGCTTTTGCAGCAGCAGGCTCGTTGGTCTAGGGGTATGATTCTCGCTTTGGGTGTGAGAGGTCCCGGGTTCAAATCCCTGACGAGCCCGTGCCTTCATAGGTTCGATCTGTTTTTAAACAGGAGTATTTCTGCTTTCCACTCTTGTAAGATGCCATGGTGGAATGCATTGCATGCTTTCTACTGGTGTCGAGGCAGTTCGGCATGATGAAGGAGTGCGGGATTTCTTTCTAACTGCTTTTTTGTGTTGGAGCAGCACTTCTCGTTGGAACATGAAATGCACAGTGCTTCTCCAAAGTAATTGCAGGGCTGGTTTTGAAATCACCTCTTGGAATGAAAGTGATCCCAGTTCCTTTCTTCCAAAGGAAGAGATCCTGTCAGAAAGGCTCAGCTTTGAGCGTCATGAATATTGTCCCTTAGTCCTTGCATTCCAGTCCAAAGCATAGCCACATAAAGAAAGCAGGTGTGTCTGTTTCCAGTGCAGTGGTTCCAGTCCAATGCATAGCCACATGAAGCAAGTAAGCAGGCATGTCTGTTTCTGTAGTGTAGTGGTTATCACGTTCGCCTTACACGCGAAAGGTCCCTGGTTCGAGGCCAGGCAGAAACAGCAAGTTGCTGTGCTTTATCACATTATTTGCATTTACCACCTCACCTGACAGGTAAATTGAAATTAAAGAGGCTGTGTCTATCCCTCACCATCGTGAGGTACTACGCTCCAAGGGCATCGGTCTCAACTCACCAAGAGAAGACGATACACCTTACGGCAGTCAGTTGCTCCCTTTTTGACCTTTCCATTGAAGCCTGGGCCTACTGTGGTCAAGCCAGCCAAGGAAGGAAGGTATGAGAGCGAAAATGGCTTTCCTACCTTCACCAAGAACATACACCTTGAGCAAAGAAAGGGCCAGACTTACAAGGCCCTATCGCCACCGGCACATCATCTTTAGTGACGCCCCGGTGGCACTATGTACTGTGCCGTATTTACAAGACGCCGTTCAACCACGTTTTGTGGCTTAACACCACCTTGTAAATACGGCCCCGTCACACGCAGCCCTTTCCCTGGAAGGGGCGTGCAATGGGCGTTGCTCTGGGTGGGCCACTGCAACACCATAGCATTTTGATGCTGCTCCAGTTTTACGAGTTTTTGTAAATCTGTGGCAGCGCCAAAAACCAAGCGCCATACAATGGGTGTCGTTATAGTGGAGAAACGAGCAGAAATGTTTTCATTTCTCCTCATTTTTGCTCTTTCTATGTGTGCTGCACGAACATATCGCCACTGAAGATTTCTGTTGTGCAGGAAGGTGTGCCTTCCTGAACAAAAACAATTTCCCCCTCCACGCAGCCATCCTTGTACCATGGCGCAAGGATGGCTGCGTTGGTGCTCGGCAGCTAATTTAGAGCTGGCGCAGAGGGAAGCACAGGGGTGCGCTGTATTCTACTAAATACGGCGCTTCCCTGCATTTTGAAAATGACTGAGTGCGAGGCTGCCAAATTTGGCAGAGCGTCTCACTCAGTCATCCTCTTGTAATTATGGGCCAAAAGGTCTAAAGGATAGAGGCGTTTTATGTCATGTTCGATGACGACCATGGAAATGACTCTAGTCATATTGCAGAAGAGAGAACCATGTGCATTTTCTTGCCTTGCGATGTATTCGCCCACTCTCTGCCCTCAACCCTAGGAGCAGGGTCTGAGCAGTGGTGCTTCTGTGCCCTCGCTCGTTGGTGTCCGGGTCCAAATCCCCAACACACCCTTTTTAGCAGAAAACACACAAATTTTACTCAAAATACACAAAGCTTGAAGATTCCTCATTCCACTCAAAGCATTGTTGTGCAAAATATTTTTAGCCTCAGGAGAAAAAAAGGATCACCATGCCTTGGCTTCCTTCCTGCTTGCTTTCAGTGTGCTCTGTGTGATGCTTTCACAGGCTCTGGTTTCAGGCATTTAGGCATCAGATATTTGTCTCTACCCGCAGCTGTGACTTTTCAGTACATCTGAGTGTACGCTTGCTGGCTGACAACGCTGCAATTTTCACACTTACTCCTCGCTTTGCGAGCAACTGCTGATCAAGTATAGAGGCAATCGGGCAAACATATGAGGGGAATTTTGCTCCTTCAGTCAAGCCCTCATGCTTGTTTCTGTAGTGTAGTGGTTATCACGTTCGCCTAACACGCGAAAGGTCCCCGGTTCGAGACCGGGCAGAAACAATGGGCAGTGTCTGCTTTTGTGTTTGCTCCCTAAAAGCTTAGTCTCACTCAGGGATGGCCTTTAAAAACTTGTGACCTGTGTAAAACTTGTATTACTATTGCAGGCCGGTAAAAAGTTATCTGCATCTTTGCGTAGTCGTGCATGTGCCTGGTTTCTTATTCTGTTTTTTACTTTTTTTTTTCTTGGCCATGTTATATTGTGGGGCCTTTAAACCTGTCACCTTGATAGGAACATTGCAAGCGGCAGCATCGACAAGTGCAGACTGAGGAGTCAGACCTAAACACAGACTCAGCTGTCAGGATGGTCGAGTGGTCTAAGGCGGCAGCCTCAAGAGAGCTTGATCTTCAGTTAAGCTAAGCATCCTGGTTTGCTCATGTAGTTGTGGGTTCATATCGCACTTCTGATAGGTCTATTTTCTGCCCTTAAATCTTCCTCTGCTTGCACAGCCAGCTCCCCACAACACTATCTTTGCAAGCTGCTGTAGCATATTAAAAGAAATCCACCAACCCTCCGGCTGGGCCCTCAATCAGCATTCCATGTATTTCTGGAAGGGGCATCTCAGTCACGCCTTCTGTTAGAGCTGCACCTTATCACTGTAACTACCATGCTGGTTTCTACTTAAGCAGTTGATTCCATCGTTTGAAGTGAGGCTCTCCTGCCACTTTTGGGCAGAGAAGGCACTGCCCCTGCAACAACAACAGGCAGACAAGCTCAACCTGGGTTTCCTGGTTAGGTGGGCGGAGCAGAATGGCAATGGTCCCTCCTTGTGACTTGAAATTAACATGAAGAAGACAGAGAGGCAGCTGGGAGTAGGCAGTACCCATGCACCCCTGAACACTGTCTTGCGATTTTCACCCAATTCTGAAATGAGTCGGGAGGAAAGGAGGTGATTTTCCTATCGAAGGCCATTCTGGGAATTCAGCCACCCCGCGTCTCCCAGGTGAGTGTTTCAGGCCTGTGAGGCACTCATATAAATCTCGCCTGATCAAGCACTGAGTGAGCAAGTGTGCTTGAATACAAGAGGCGTGCTCCTCTGGCTCAGGCGCAAGAGATGGCAGGCCCTTCAGTGCTTCTGGTCTGGAAGTCTACGGTGCAAGGGCCCAGGTCCTGCGGAGGCGTACAACTACCAGAAAGGGTCTGCTTTTCTCATCAGCGCCACAGTTCAGCTTGCTAGCATAGGGCTTCTTGACTACCTCTTACCTTGCTAGAGGCAAAAAAAAAAACCTTGGCACAAAACATCAATTGCTATGGCACGCTTAGAAGGAGAGTCTCCAAGTGGCCCTGCTTTTTCACAAAGACACTTCAGAAGATGTTTGAAAGGCTTTTGCAGCAGCAGGCTCGTTGGTCTAGGGGTATGATTCTCGCTTTGGGTGTGAGAGGTCCCGGGTTCAAATCCCGGACGAGCCCGTGCCTTCATAGGTTCGATCTGTTTTTAAACAGGAGTATTTCTGCTTTCCACTCTTGTAAGATGCCATGGTGGAATGCATTGCATGCTTTCTACTGGTGTCGAGGCAGTTCGGCATGATGAAGGAGTGCGGGATTTCTTTCTAACTGCTTTTTTGTGTTGGAGCAGCACTTCTCGTTGGAACATGAAATGCACAGTGCTTCTCCAAAGTAATTGCAGGGCTGGTTTTGAAATCACCTCTTGGAATGAAAGTGATCCCAGTTCCTTTCTTCCAAAGGAAGAGATCCTGTCAGAAAGGCTCAGCTTTGAGCGTCATGAATATTGTCCCTTAGTCCTTGCATTCCAGTCCAAAGCATAGCCACATAAAGAAAGCAGGTGTGTCTGTTTCCAGTGCAGTGGTTCCAGTCCAATGCATAGCCACATGAAGCAAGTAAGCAGGCATGTCTGTTTCTATAGTGTAGTGGTTATCACGTTCGCCTTACACGCGAAAGGTCCCTGGTTCGAGACCGGGCAGAAACAGCAAGTTGCTGTGCTTTATCACATTATTTGCATTTACCACCTCACCTGACAGGTAAATTGAAATTAAAGAGGCTGTGTCTATCCCTCACCATCGTGAGGTACTACGCTCCAAGGGCATCGGTCTCAACTCACCAAGAGAAGACGATACACCTTACGGCAGTCAGTTGCTCCCTTTTTGACCTTTCCATTGAAGCCTGGGCCTACTGTGGTCAAGCCAGCCAAGGAAGGAAGGTATGAGAGCGAAAATGGCTTTCCTACCTTCACCAAGAACATACACCTTGAGCAAAGAAAGGGCCAGACTTACAAGGCCCTATCGCCACCGGCACATCATCTTTAGTGACGCCCCGGTGGCACTATGTACTGTGCCGTATTTACAAGACGCCGTTCAACCACGTTTTGTGGCTTAACACCACCTTGTAAATACGGCCCCTTCACACGCAGCCCTTTCCCTGGAAGGGGCGTGCAATGGGCGTTGCTCTGGGTGGGCCACTGCAACACCATAGCATTTTGATGCTGCTCCAGTTTTACGAGTTTTTGTAAATCTGTGGCAGCGCCAAAATCCAAGCGCAATACAATGGGTGTCGTTATAGTGGAGAAACGAGCAGAACTGTTTTCATTTCTCCTCATTTTTGCTCTTTCTATGTGTGCTGCACGAACATATCGCCACTGAAGATTTCTGTTGTGCAGGAAGGTGTGCCTTCCTGAACAAAAACAATTTCCCCCTCCACGCAGCCATCCTTGTACCATGGCGCAAGGATGGCTGCGTTGGTGCTCGGCAGCTAATTTAGAGCTGGCGCAGAGGGAAGCACAGGGGTGCGCTGTATTCTACTAAATACGGCGCTTCCCTGCATTTTGAAAATGACTGAGTGCGAGGCTGCCAAATTTGGCAGAGCGTCTCACTCAGTCATCCTCTTGTAATTATGGGCCAAAAGGTCTAAAGGATAGAGGCGTTTTATGTCATGTTCGATGACGACCATGGAAATGACTCTAGTCATATTGCAGAAGAGAGAACCATGTGCATTTTCTTGCCTTGCGATGTATTCGCCCACTCTCTGCCCTCAACCCTAGGAGCAGGGTCTGAGCAGTGGTGCTTCTGTGCCCTCGCTCGTTGGTGTCCGGGTCCAAATCCCCAACACACCCTTTTTAGCAGAAAACACACAAATTTTACTCAAAATACACAAAGCTTGAAGATTCCTCATTCCACTCAAAGCATTGTTGTGCAAAATATTTTTAGCCTCAGGAGAAAAAAAGGATCACCATGCCTTGGCTTCCTTCCTGCTTGCTTTCAGTGTGCTCTGTGTGATGCTTTCACAGGCTCTGGTTTCAGGCATTTAGGCATCAGATATTTGTCTCTACCCGCAGCTGTGACTTTTCAGTACATCTGAGTGTACGCTTGCTGGCTGACAACGCTGCAATTTTCACACTTACTCCTCGCTTTGCGAGCAACTGCTGATCAAGTATAGAGGCAATCGGGCAAACATATGAGGGGAATTTTGCTCCTTCAGTCAAGCCCTCATGCTTGTTTCTGTAGTGTAGTGGTTATCACGTTCGCCTAACACGCGAAAAGTCCCCGGTTCGAGACCGGGCAGAAACAATGGGCAGTGTCTGCTTTTGTGTTTGCTCCCTAAAAGCTTAGTCTCACTCAGGGATGGCCTTTAAAAACTTGTGACCTGTGTAAAACTTGTATTACTATTGCAGGCCGGTAAAAAGTTATCTGCATCTTTGCGTAGTCGTGCATGTGCCTGGTTTCTTATTCTGTTTTTTACTTTTTTTTTTCTTGGCCATGTTATATTGTGGGGCCTTTAAACCTGTCACCTTGATAGGAACATTGCAAGCGGCAGCATCGACAAGTGCAGACTGAGGAGTCAGACCTAAACACAGACTCAGCTGTCAGGATGGCCGAGTGGTCTAAGGCGGCAGCCTCAAGAGAGCTTGATCTTCAGTTAAGCTAAGCATCCTGGTTTGCTCATGTAGTTGTGGGTTCAAATCGCACTTCTGATAGGTCTATTTTCTGCCCTTAAATCTTCCTCTGCTTGCACAGCCAGCTCCCCACAACACTATCTTTGCAAGCTGCTGTAGCATATGAAAAGAAATCCACCAACC
The DNA here is from genome assembly GCF_031143425.1 of Pleurodeles waltl. Lineage (NCBI taxonomy): Eukaryota > Metazoa > Chordata > Amphibia > Caudata > Salamandridae > Pleurodeles > Pleurodeles waltl. The sequence goes on along the minus strand of NC_090449.1, from coordinate 327,074,651 downwards.
CTCCGGCTGGGCCCTCAATCAGCATTCCATGTATTTCTGGAAGGGGCATCTCAGTCACGCCTTCTGTTAGAGCTGCACCTTATCACTGTAACTACCATGCTGGTTTCTACTTAAGCAGTTGATTCCATCGTTTGAAGTGAGGCTCTCCTGCCACTTTTGGGCAAAGAAGGCACTGCCCCTGCAACAACAACAGGCAGACAAGCTCAACCTGGGTTTCCTGGTTAGGTGGGCGGAGCAGAATGGCAATGGTCCCTCCTTGTGACTTGAAATTAACATGAAGAAGACAGAGAGGCAGCTGGGAGTAGGCAGTACCCATGCACCCCTGAACACTGTCTTGCGATTTTCACCCAATTCTGAAATGAGTCGGGAGGAAAGGAGGTGATTTTCCTATCGAAGGCCATTCTGGGAATTCAGCCACCCCGCGTCTCCCAGGTGAGTGTTTCAGGCCTGTGAGGCACTCATATAAATCTCGCCTGATCGAGCACTGAGCGAGCAAGTGTGCTTGAATACAAGAGGCATGCTCCTCTGGCTCAGGCGCAAGAGATGGCAGGCCCTTCAGTGCTTCTGGTCTGGAAGTCTACGGTGCAAGGGCCCAGGTCCTGCGGAGGCGTACAACTACCAGAAAGGGTCTGCTTTTCTCATCAGCGCCAAAGTTCAGCTTGCTAGCATAGGGCTTCTTGACTACCTCTTGCCTTGCTAGAGGCAAAAAAAAAACCCTTGGCACAAAACATCAATTGCTATGGCACGCTTAGAAGGAGAGTCTCCAAGTGGCCCTGCTTTTTCACAAAGACACTTCAGAAGATGTTTGAAAGGCTTTTGCAGCAGCAGGCTCGTTGGTCTAGGGGTATGATTCTCGCTTTGGGTGTGAGAGGTCCCGGGTTCAAATCCCTGACGAGCCCGTGCCTTCATAGGTTCGATCTGTTTTTAAACAGGAGTATTTCTGCTTTCCACTCTTGTAAGATGCCATGGTGGAATGCATTGCATGCTTTCTACTGGTGTCGAGGCAGTTCGGCATGATGAAGGAGTGCGGGATTTCTTTCTAACTGCTTTTTTGTGTTGGAGCAGCACTTCTCGTTGGAACATGAAATGCACAGTGCTTCTCCAAAGTAATTGCAGGGCTGGTTTTGAAATCACCTCTTGGAATGAAAGTGATCCCAGTTCCTTTCTTCCAAAGGAAGAGATCCTGTCAGAAAGGCTCAGCTTTGAGCGTCATGAATATTGTCCCTTAGTCCTTGCATTCCAGTCCAAAGCATAGCCACATAAAGAAAGCAGGTGTGTCTGTTTCCAGTGCAGTGGTTCCAGTCCAATGCATAGCCACATGAAGCAAGTAAGCAGGCATGTCTGTTTCTGTAGTGTAGTGGTTATCACGTTCGCCTTACACGCGAAAGGTCCCTGGTTCGAGGCCAGGCAGAAACAGCAAGTTGCTGTGCTTTATCACATTATTTGCATTTACCACCTCACCTGACAGGTAAATTGAAATTAAAGAGGCTGTGTCTATCCCTCACCATCGTGAGGTACTACGCTCCAAGGGCATCGGTCTCAACTCACCAAGAGAAGACGATACACCTTACGGCAGTCAGTTGCTCCCTTTTTGACCTTTCCATTGAAGCCTGGGCCTACTGTGGTCAAGCCAGCCAAGGAAGGAAGGTATGAGAGCGAAAATGGCTTTCCTACCTTCACCAAGAACATACACCTTGAGCAAAGAAAGGGCCAGACTTACAAGGCCCTATCGCCACCGGCACATCATCTTTAGTGACGCCCCGGTGGCACTATGTACTGTGCCGTATTTACAAGACGCCGTTCAACCACGTTTTGTGGCTTAACACCACCTTGTAAATACGGCCCCGTCACACGCAGCCCTTTCCCTGGAAGGGGCGTGCAATGGGCGTTGCTCTGGGTGGGCCACTGCAACACCATAGCATTTTGATGCTGCTCCAGTTTTACGAGTTTTTGTAAATCTGTGGCAGCGCCAAAAACCAAGCGCCATACAATGGGTGTCGTTATAGTGGAGAAACGAGCAGAAATGTTTTCATTTCTCCTCATTTTTGCTCTTTCTATGTGTGCTGCACGAACATATCGCCACTGAAGATTTCTGTTGTGCAGGAAGGTGTGCCTTCCTGAACAAAAACAATTTCCCCCTCCACGCAGCCATCCTTGTACCATGGCGCAAGGATGGCTGCGTTGGTGCTCGGCAGCTAATTTAGAGCTGGCGCAGAGGGAAGCACAGGGGTGCGCTGTATTCTACTAAATACGGCGCTTCCCTGCATTTTGAAAATGACTGAGTGCGAGGCTGCCAAATTTGGCAGAGCGTCTCACTCAGTCATCCTCTTGTAATTATGGGCCAAAAGGTCTAAAGGATAGAGGCGTTTTATGTCATGTTCGATGACGACCATGGAAATGACTCTAGTCATATTGCAGAAGAGAGAACCATGTGCATTTTCTTGCCTTGCGATGTATTCGCCCACTCTCTGCCCTCAACCCTAGGAGCAGGGTCTGAGCAGTGGTGCTTCTGTGCCCTCGCTCGTTGGTGTCCGGGTCCAAATCCCCAACACACCCTTTTTAGCAGAAAACACACAAATTTTACTCAAAATACACAAAGCTTGAAGATTCCTCATTCCACTCAAAGCATTGTTGTGCAAAATATTTTTAGCCTCAGGAGAAAAAAAGGATCACCATGCCTTGGCTTCCTTCCTGCTTGCTTTCAGTGTGCTCTGTGTGATGCTTTCACAGGCTCTGGTTTCAGGCATTTAGGCATCAGATATTTGTCTCTACCCGCAGCTGTGACTTTTCAGTACATCTGAGTGTACGCTTGCTGGCTGACAACGCTGCAATTTTCACACTTACTCCTCGCTTTGCGAGCAACTGCTGATCAAGTATAGAGGCAATCGGGCAAACATATGAGGGGAATTTTGCTCCTTCAGTCAAGCCCTCATGCTTGTTTCTGTAGTGTAGTGGTTATCACGTTCGCCTAACACGCGAAAGGTCCCCGGTTCGAGACCGGGCAGAAACAATGGGCAGTGTCTGCTTTTGTGTTTGCTCCCTAAAAGCTTAGTCTCACTCAGGGATGGCCTTTAAAAACTTGTGACCTGTGTAAAACTTGTATTACTATTGCAGGCCGGTAAAAAGTTATCTGCATCTTTGCGTAGTCGTGCATGTGCCTGGTTTCTTATTCTGTTTTTTACTTTTTTTTTTCTTGGCCATGTTATATTGTGGGGCCTTTAAACCTGTCACCTTGATAGGAACATTGCAAGCGGCAGCATCGACAAGTGCAGACTGAGGAGTCAGACCTAAACACAGACTCAGCTGTCAGGATGGTCGAGTGGTCTAAGGCGGCAGCCTCAAGAGAGCTTGATCTTCAGTTAAGCTAAGCATCCTGGTTTGCTCATGTAGTTGTGGGTTCATATCGCACTTCTGATAGGTCTATTTTCTGCCCTTAAATCTTCCTCTGCTTGCACAGCCAGCTCCCCACAACACTATCTTTGCAAGCTGCTGTAGCATATTAAAAGAAATCCACCAACCCTCCGGCTGGGCCCTCAATCAGCATTCCATGTATTTCTGGAAGGGGCATCTCAGTCACGCCTTCTGTTAGAGCTGCACCTTATCACTGTAACTACCATGCTGGTTTCTACTTAAGCAGTTGATTCCATCGTTTGAAGTGAGGCTCTCCTGCCACTTTTGGGCAGAGAAGGCACTGCCCCTGCAACAACAACAGGCAGACAAGCTCAACCTGGGTTTCCTGGTTAGGTGGGCGGAGCAGAATGGCAATGGTCCCTCCTTGTGACTTGAAATTAACATGAAGAAGACAGAGAGGCAGCTGGGAGTAGGCAGTACCCATGCACCCCTGAACACTGTCTTGCGATTTTCACCCAATTCTGAAATGAGTCGGGAGGAAAGGAGGTGATTTTCCTATCGAAGGCCATTCTGGGAATTCAGCCACCCCGCGTCTCCCAGGTGAGTGTTTCAGGCCTGTGAGGCACTCATATAAATCTCGCCTGATCAAGCACTGAGTGAGCAAGTGTGCTTGAATACAAGAGGCGTGCTCCTCTGGCTCAGGCGCAAGAGATGGCAGGCCCTTCAGTGCTTCTGGTCTGGAAGTCTACGGTGCAAGGGCCCAGGTCCTGCGGAGGCGTACAACTACCAGAAAGGGTCTGCTTTTCTCATCAGCGCCACAGTTCAGCTTGCTAGCATAGGGCTTCTTGACTACCTCTTACCTTGCTAGAGGCAAAAAAAAAAACCTTGGCACAAAACATCAATTGCTATGGCACGCTTAGAAGGAGAGTCTCCAAGTGGCCCTGCTTTTTCACAAAGACACTTCAGAAGATGTTTGAAAGGCTTTTGCAGCAGCAGGCTCGTTGGTCTAGGGGTATGATTCTCGCTTTGGGTGTGAGAGGTCCCGGGTTCAAATCCCGGACGAGCCCGTGCCTTCATAGGTTCGATCTGTTTTTAAACAGGAGTATTTCTGCTTTCCACTCTTGTAAGATGCCATGGTGGAATGCATTGCATGCTTTCTACTGGTGTCGAGGCAGTTCGGCATGATGAAGGAGTGCGGGATTTCTTTCTAACTGCTTTTTTGTGTTGGAGCAGCACTTCTCGTTGGAACATGAAATGCACAGTGCTTCTCCAAAGTAATTGCAGGGCTGGTTTTGAAATCACCTCTTGGAATGAAAGTGATCCCAGTTCCTTTCTTCCAAAGGAAGAGATCCTGTCAGAAAGGCTCAGCTTTGAGCGTCATGAATATTGTCCCTTAGTCCTTGCATTCCAGTCCAAAGCATAGCCACATAAAGAAAGCAGGTGTGTCTGTTTCCAGTGCAGTGGTTCCAGTCCAATGCATAGCCACATGAAGCAAGTAAGCAGGCATGTCTGTTTCTATAGTGTAGTGGTTATCACGTTCGCCTTACACGCGAAAGGTCCCTGGTTCGAGACCGGGCAGAAACAGCAAGTTGCTGTGCTTTATCACATTATTTGCATTTACCACCTCACCTGACAGGTAAATTGAAATTAAAGAGGCTGTGTCTATCCCTCACCATCGTGAGGTACTACGCTCCAAGGGCATCGGTCTCAACTCACCAAGAGAAGACGATACACCTTACGGCAGTCAGTTGCTCCCTTTTTGACCTTTCCATTGAAGCCTGGGCCTACTGTGGTCAAGCCAGCCAAGGAAGGAAGGTATGAGAGCGAAAATGGCTTTCCTACCTTCACCAAGAACATACACCTTGAGCAAAGAAAGGGCCAGACTTACAAGGCCCTATCGCCACCGGCACATCATCTTTAGTGACGCCCCGGTGGCACTATGTACTGTGCCGTATTTACAAGACGCCGTTCAACCACGTTTTGTGGCTTAACACCACCTTGTAAATACGGCCCCTTCACACGCAGCCCTTTCCCTGGAAGGGGCGTGCAATGGGCGTTGCTCTGGGTGGGCCACTGCAACACCATAGCATTTTGATGCTGCTCCAGTTTTACGAGTTTTTGTAAATCTGTGGCAGCGCCAAAATCCAAGCGCAATACAATGGGTGTCGTTATAGTGGAGAAACGAGCAGAACTGTTTTCATTTCTCCTCATTTTTGCTCTTTCTATGTGTGCTGCACGAACATATCGCCACTGAAGATTTCTGTTGTGCAGGAAGGTGTGCCTTCCTGAACAAAAACAATTTCCCCCTCCACGCAGCCATCCTTGTACCATGGCGCAAGGATGGCTGCGTTGGTGCTCGGCAGCTAATTTAGAGCTGGCGCAGAGGGAAGCACAGGGGTGCGCTGTATTCTACTAAATACGGCGCTTCCCTGCATTTTGAAAATGACTGAGTGCGAGGCTGCCAAATTTGGCAGAGCGTCTCACTCAGTCATCCTCTTGTAATTATGGGCCAAAAGGTCTAAAGGATAGAGGCGTTTTATGTCATGTTCGATGACGACCATGGAAATGACTCTAGTCATATTGCAGAAGAGAGAACCATGTGCATTTTCTTGCCTTGCGATGTATTCGCCCACTCTCTGCCCTCAACCCTAGGAGCAGGGTCTGAGCAGTGGTGCTTCTGTGCCCTCGCTCGTTGGTGTCCGGGTCCAAATCCCCAACACACCCTTTTTAGCAGAAAACACACAAATTTTACTCAAAATACACAAAGCTTGAAGATTCCTCATTCCACTCAAAGCATTGTTGTGCAAAATATTTTTAGCCTCAGGAGAAAAAAAGGATCACCATGCCTTGGCTTCCTTCCTGCTTGCTTTCAGTGTGCTCTGTGTGATGCTTTCACAGGCTCTGGTTTCAGGCATTTAGGCATCAGATATTTGTCTCTACCCGCAGCTGTGACTTTTCAGTACATCTGAGTGTACGCTTGCTGGCTGACAACGCTGCAATTTTCACACTTACTCCTCGCTTTGCGAGCAACTGCTGATCAAGTATAGAGGCAATCGGGCAAACATATGAGGGGAATTTTGCTCCTTCAGTCAAGCCCTCATGCTTGTTTCTGTAGTGTAGTGGTTATCACGTTCGCCTAACACGCGAAAAGTCCCCGGTTCGAGACCGGGCAGAAACAATGGGCAGTGTCTGCTTTTGTGTTTGCTCCCTAAAAGCTTAGTCTCACTCAGGGATGGCCTTTAAAAACTTGTGACCTGTGTAAAACTTGTATTACTATTGCAGGCCGGTAAAAAGTTATCTGCATCTTTGCGTAGTCGTGCATGTGCCTGGTTTCTTATTCTGTTTTTTACTTTTTTTTTTCTTGGCCATGTTATATTGTGGGGCCTTTAAACCTGTCACCTTGATAGGAACATTGCAAGCGGCAGCATCGACAAGTGCAGACTGAGGAGTCAGACCTAAACACAGACTCAGCTGTCAGGATGGCCGAGTGGTCTAAGGCGGCAGCCTCAAGAGAGCTTGATCTTCAGTTAAGCTAAGCATCCTGGTTTGCTCATGTAGTTGTGGGTTCAAATCGCACTTCTGATAGGTCTATTTTCTGCCCTTAAATCTTCCTCTGCTTGCACAGCCAGCTCCCCACAACACTATCTTTGCAAGCTGCTGTAGCATATGAAAAGAAATCCACCAACCCTCCGGCTGGGCCCTCAATCAGCATTCCATGTATTTCTGGAAGGGGCATCTCAGTCACGCCTTCTGTTAGAGCTGCACCTTATCACTGTAACTACCATGCTGGTTTCTACTTAAGCAGTTGATTCCATCGTTTGAAGTGAGGCTCTCCTGCCACTTTTGGGCAAAGAAGGCACTGCCCCTGCAACAACAACAGGCAGACAAGCTCAACCTGGGTTTCCTGGTTAGGTGGGCGGAGCAGAATGGCAATGGTCCCTCCTTGTGACTTGAAATTAACATGAAGAAGACAGAGAGGCAGCTGGGAGTAGGCAGTACCCATGCACCCCTGAACACTGTCTTGCGATTTTCACCCAATTCTGAAATGAGTCGGGAGGAAAGGAGGTGATTTTCCTATCGAAGGCCATTCTGGGAATTCAGCCACCCCGCGTCTCCCAGGTGAGTGTTTCAGGCCTGTGAGGCACTCATATAAATCTCGCCTGATCGAGCCTAATCGAGCACTGAGCGAGCAAGTGTGCTTGAATACAAGAGGCATGCTCCTCTGGCTCAGGCGCAAGAGATGGCAGGCCCTTCAGTGCTTCTGGTCTGGAAGTCTACGGTGCAAGGGCCCAGGTCCTGCGGAGGCGTACAACTACCAGAAAGGGTCTGCTTTTCTCATCAGCGCCACAGTTCAGCTTGCTAGCATAGGGCTTCTTGACTACCTCTTGCCTTGCTAGAGGCAAAAAAAAAACCCTTGGCACAAAACATCAATTGCTATGGCACGCTTAGAAGGAGAGTCTCCAAGTGGCCCTGCTTTTTCACAAAGACACTTCAGAAGATGTTTGAAAGGCTTTTGCAGCAGCAGGCTCGTTGGTCTAGGGGTATGATTCTCGCTTTGGGTGTGAGAGGTCCCGGGTTCAAATCCCGGACGAGCCCGTGCCTTCATAGGTTCGATCTGTTTTTAAACAGGAGTATTTCTGCTTTCCACTCTTGTAAGATGCCATGGTGGAATGCATTGCATGCTTTCTACTGGTGTCGAGGCAGTTCGGCATGATGAAGGAGTGCGGGATTTCTTTCTAACTGCTTTTTTGTGTTGGAGCAGCACTTCTCGTTGGAACATGAAATGCACAGTGCTTCTCCAAAGTAATTGCAGGGCTGGTTTTGAAATCACCTCTTGGAATGAAAGTGATCCCAGTTCCTTTCTTCCAAAGGAAGAGATCCTGTCAGAAAGGCTCAGCTTTGAGCGTCATGAATATTGTCCCTTAGTCCTTGCATTCCAGTCCAAAGCATAGCCACATAAAGAAAGCAGGTGTGTCTGTTTCCAGTGCAGTGGTTCCAGTCCAATGCATAGCCACATGAAGCAAGTAAGCAGGCATGTCTGTTTCTGTAGTGTAGTGGTTATCACGTTCGCCTTACACGCGAAAGGTCCCTGGTTTCGTGGCCAGGCAGAAACAGCAAGTTGCTGTGCTTTATCACATTATTTGCATTTACCACCTCACCTGACAGGTAAATTGAAATTAAAGAGGCTGTGTCTATCCCTCACCATCGTGAGGTACTACGCTCCAAGGGCATCGGTCTCAACTCACCAAGAATAGACGATACACCTTACGGCAGTCAGTTGCTCCCTTTTTGACCTTTCCATTGAAGCCTGGGCCTACTGTGGTCAAGCCAGCCAAGGAAGGAAGGTATGAGAGCGAAAATGGCTTTCCTACCTTCACCAAGAACATACACCTTGAGCAAAGAAAGGGCCAGACTTACAAGGCCCTATCGCCACCGGCACATCATCTTTAGTGACGCCCCGGTGGCACTATGTACTGTGCCGTATTTACAAGACGCCGTTCAACCACGTTTTGTGGCTTAACACCACCTTGTAAATACGGCCCCTTCACACGCAGCCCTTTCCCTGGAAGGGGCGTGCAATGGGCGTTGCTCTGGGTGGGCCACTGCAACACCATAGCATTTTGATGCTGCTCCAGTTTTACGAGTTTTTGTAAATCTGTGGCAGCGCCAAAAACCAAGCGCCATACAATGGGTGTCGTTATAGTGGAGAAACGAGCAGAAATGTTTTAATTTCTCCTCATTTTTGCTCTTTCTATGTGTGCTGCACGAACATATCGCCACTGAAGATTTCTGTTGTGCAGGAAGGTGTGCCTTCCTGAACAAAAACAATTTCCCCCTCCACGCAGCCATCCTTGTACCATGGCGCAAGGATGGCTGCGTTGGTGCTCGGCAGCTAATTTAGAGCTGGCGCAGAGGGAAGCACAGGGTTGCGCTGTATTCTACTAAATACGGCGCTTCCCTGCATTTTGAAAATGACTGAGTGCGAGGCTGCCAAATTTGGCAGAGCGTCTCACTCAGTCATCCTCTTGTAATTATGGGCCAAAAGGTCTAAAGGATAGAGGCGTTTTATGTCATGTTCGATGACGACCATGGAAATGACTCTAGTCATATTGCAGAAGAGAGAACCATGCGCATTTTCTTGCCTTGCGATGTATTCGCCCACTCTCTGCCCTCAACCCTAGGAGCAGGGTCTGAGCAGTGGTGCTTCTGTGCCCTCGCTCGTTGGTGTCCGGGTCCAAATCCCCAACACACCCTTTTTAGCAGAAAACACACAAATTTTACTCAAAATACACAAAGCTTGAAGATTCCTCATTCCACTCAAAGCATTGTTGTGCAAAATATTTTTAGCCTCAGGAGAAAAAAAGGATCACCATGCCTTGGCTTCCTTCCTGCTTGCTTTCAGTGTGCTCTGTGTGATGCTTTCACAGGCTCTGGTTTCAGGCATTTAGGCATCAGATATTTGTCTCTACCCGCAGCTGTGACTTTTCAGTACATCTGAGTGTACGCTTGCTGGCTGACAACGCTGCAATTTTCACACTTACTCCTCGCTTTGCGAGCAACTGCTGATCAAGTATAGAGGCAATCGGGCAAACATATGAGGGGAATTTTGCTCCTTCAGTCAAGCCCTCATGCTTGTTTCTGTAGTGTAGTGGTTATCACGTTCGCCTAACACGCGAAAGGTCCCCGGTTCGAGACCGGGCAGAAACAATGGGCAGTGTCTGCTTTTGTGTTTGCTCCCTAAAAGCTTAGTCTCACTCAGGGATGGCCTTTAAAAACTTGTGACCTGTGTAAAACTTGTATTACTATTGCAGGCCGGTAAAAAGTTATCTGCATCTTTGCGTAGTCGTGCATGTGCCTGGTTTCTTATTCTGTTTTTTACTTTTTTTTTTCTTGGCCATGTTATATTGTGGGGCCTTTAAACCTGTCACCTTGATAGGAACATTGCAAGCGGCAGCATCGACAAGTGCAGACTGAGGAGTCAGACCTAAACACAGACTCAGCTGTCAGGATGGCCGAGTGGTCTAAGGCGGCAGTCTCAAGAGAGCTTGATCTTCAGTTAAGCTAAGCATCCTGGTTTGCTCATGTAGTTGTGGGTTCAAATCGCACTTCTGATAGGTCTATTTTCTGCCCTTAAATCTTCCTCTGCTTGCACAGCCAGCTCCCCACAACACTATCTTTGCAAGCTGCTGTAGCATATGAAAAGAAATCCACCAACCCTCCGGCTGGGCCCTCAATCAGCATTCCATGTATTTCTGGAAGGGGCATCTCAGTCACGCCTTCTGTTAGAGCTGCACCTTATCACTGTAACTACCATGCTGGTTTCTACTTAAGCAGTTGATTCCATCGTTTGAAGTGAGGCTCTCCTGCCACTTTTGGGCAGAGAAGGCACTGCCCCTGCAACAACAACAGGCAGACAAGCTCAACCTGGGTTTCCTGGTTAGGTGGGCGGAGCAGAATGGCAATGGTCCCTCCTTGTGACTTGAAATTAACATGAAGAAGACAGAGAGGCAGCTGGGAGTAGGCAGTACCCATGCACCCCTGAACACTGTCTTGCGATTTTCACCCAATTCTGAAATGAGTCGGGAGGAAAGGAGGTGATTTTCCTATCGAAGGCCATTCTGGGAATTCAGCCACCCCGCGTCTCCCAGGTGAGTGTTTCAGGCCTGTGAGGCACTCATATAAATCTCGCCTGATCGAGCACTGAGCGAGCAAGTGTGCTTGAATACAAGAGGCATGCTCCTCTGGCTCAGGCGCAAGAGATGGCAGGCCCTTCAGTGCTTCTGGTCTGGAAGTCTACGGTGCAAGGGCCCAGGTCCTGCGGAGGCGTACAACTACCAGAAAGGGTCTGCTTTTCTCATCAGCGCCACAGTTCAGCTTGCTAGCATAGGGCTTCTTGACTACCTCTTGCCTTGCTAGAGGCAAAAAAAAAACCCTTGGCACAAAACATCAATTGCTATGGCACGCTTAGAAGGAGAGTCTCCAAGTGGCCCTGCTTTTTCACAAAGACACTTCAGAAGATGTTTGAAAGGCTTTTGCAGCAGCAGGCTCGTTGGTCTAGGGGTATGATTCTCGCTTTGGGTGTGAGAGGTCCCGGGTTCAAATCCCTGACGAGCCCGTGCCTTCATAGGTTCGATCTGTTTTTAAACAGGAGTATTTCTGCTTTCCACTCTTGTAAGATGCCATGGTGGAATGCATTGCATGCTTTCTACTGGTGTCGAGGCAGTTCGGCATGATGAAGGAGTGCGGGATTTCTTTCTAACTGCTTTTTTGTGTTGGAGCAGCACTTCTCGTTGGAACATGAAATGCACAGTGCTTCTCCAAAGTAATTGCAGGGCTGGTTTTGAAATCACCTCTTGGAATGAAAGTGATCCCAGTTCCTTTCTTCCAAAGGAAGAGATCCTGTCAGAAAGGCTCAGCTTTGAGCGTCATGAATATTGTCCCTTAGTCCTTGCATTCCAGTCCAAAGCATAGCCACATAAAGAAAGCAGGTGTGTCTGTTTCCAGTGCAGTGGTTCCAGTCCAATGCATAGCCACATGAAGCAAGTAAGCAGGCATGTCTGTTTCTGTAGTGTAGTGGTTATCACGTTCGCCTTACACGTGAAAGGTCCCTGGTTCGAGGCCAGGCAGAAACAGCAAGTTGCTGTGCTTTATCACATTATTTGCATTTACCACCTCACCTGACAGGTAAATTGAAATTAAAGAGGCTGTGTCTATCCCTCACCATCGTGAGGTACTACGCTCCAAGGGCATCGGTCTCAACTCACCAAGAGAAGACGATACACCTTACGGCAGTCAGTTGCTCCCTTTTTGACCTTTCCATTGAAGCCTGGGCCTACTGTGGTCAAGCCAGCCAAGGAAGGAAGGTATGAGAGCGAAAATGGCTTTCCTACCTTCACCAAGAACATACACCTTGAGCAAAGAAAGGGCCAGACTTACAAGGCCCTATCGCCACCGGCACATCATCTTTAGTGACGCCCCGGTGGCACTATGTACTGTGCCGTATTTACAAGACGCCGTTCAACCACGTTTTGTGGCTTAACACCACCTTGTAAATACGGCCCCGTCACACGCAGCCCTTTCCCTGGAAGGGGCGTGCAATGGGCGTTGCTCTGGGTGGGCCACTGCAACACCATAGCATTTTGATGCTGCTCCAGTTTTACGAGTTTTTGTAAATCTGTGGCAGCGCCAAAAACCAAGCGCCATACAATGGGTGTCGTTATAGTGGAGAAACAAGCAGAAATGTTTTCATTTCTCCTCATTTTTGCTCTTTCTATGTGTGCTGCACGAACATATCGCCACTGAAGATTTCTGTTGTGCAGGAAGGTGTGCCTTCCTGAACAAAAACAATTTCCCCCTCCACGCAGCCATCCTTGTACCATGGCGCAAGGATGGCTGCGTTGGTGCTCGGCAGCTAATTTAGAGCTGGCGCAGAGGGAAGCACAGGGGTGCGCTGTATTCTACTAAATACGGCGCTTCCCTGCATTTTGAAAATGACTGAGTGCGAGGCTGCCAAATTTGGCAGAGCGTCTCACTCAGTCATCCTCTTGTAATTATGGGCCAAAAGGTCTAAAGGATAGAGGCGTTTTATGTCATGTTCGATGACGACCATGGAAATGACTCTAGTCATATTGCAGAAGAGAGAACCATGTGCATTTTCTTGCCTTGCGATGTATTCGCCCACTCTCTGCCCTCAACCCTAGGAGCAGGGTCTGAGCAGTGGTGCTTCTGTGCCCTCGCTCGTTGGTGTCCGGGTCCAAATCCCCAACACACCCTTTTTAGCAGAAAACACACAAATTTTACTCAAAATACACAAAGCTTGAAGATTCCTCATTCCACTCAAAGCATTGTTGTGCAAAATATTTTTAGCCTCAGGAGAAAAAAAGGATCACCATGCCTTGGCTTCCTTCCTGCTTGCTTTCAGTGTGCTCTGTGTGATGCTTTCACAGGCTCTGGTTTCAGGCATTTAGGCATCAGATATTTGTCTCTACCCGCAGCTGTGACTTTTCAGTACATCTGAGTGTACGCTTGCTGGCTGACAACGCTGCAATTTTCACACTTACTCCTCGCTTT